>NC_088249.1:0-319687 GCF_036013445.1 Caloenas nicobarica
TACCAAGGCCTACTCATGCTGACTAGAACAAGCTTTCCTGATACAGCAGATCACTGGACCCATGCCCCTTTTCCCGTAGCCATTCCCCAACACTGTCGGGTGCTGTTTAATGAAGAAAAACGAGGCAGGCAGCACATACATGGCAATGAGAGCTGGATCTCTGACTTTCCTCCCTGGGCACTTGCTCCCTCCTCTGCATTACTGATCAACATTTCAAGAGTTTTGCAGCATTTTGCTCCCAGGATGCGTGGCCTGTCTCCTCTCAGGATGCTGCCCAAGGCTGGTACAGGTGATGTCCCATCAGTCCCGGGGACTTTATGCTATTCCCATCTATACGTGGCCACATCCTTCCCGTGCTGTGCACCGGCACAGCGCTCTGAGCTGTTCGGACCTCTGGGTGCTACTGAGCACGGCTACACCACAGGTTTCCAGTGAGCTTAACATCCATCATCCAGAATAAAGAAAAAATCCTGGCATTATCTTTGCCTTATTTTCAGTGCATTAGACGAGATATTTCTCTGCTTCGGGCCAAGCAAATTACGGACGGTACAGCACTGCATATAAAATGTTGTGCCGCTTTCAAAATCCACTTCCAGTTTTGATGCATTTGAGGTTTAGCTGGCTATTCATGGGGAAAGAAATAATACAGACTGGCAGCACGTTAGACATGTTTAGTGCAAAACAGCAGCCAAAGGACAAACAGCTTTGGTTTCCCCCGTGTTTTCCCACGTAGGACCCCCTACGGACATCAGGGGTATGAGCACGCCACTCTTGGATGGAAATGTAGTAAAAAGTAGATTTTTAGGTTTATATGGCTCAGGTTACAGGAGCCCAGGCCAGTTTGGGATGCGTTTTCACATGTGAGATGAACCGGGTCCTCTCCGCATGGTGGGACACCCCCCGTCATCCCCGCAGCCGAGGGACCCCCAGCCCGTCCCTACCAGCAGCGCCACGGAGCACCCAGCGGGTCTGAGCATCCTCCCACCCGCAAACAGCCACGCGCCCCTTTCATTAAGCTCTCCATTTTTTTTTTTAATTGAAATATTGCTCATGCCTGCTCAAACACCTCTTCAGGAGTACTGATATTTATCCAACATATTGAAAAATTATTTTAATTTTCAGGAAATATATTTTTTTCCCCTCCCTGGCAACCTGACATAGATAACAAAACAATGAACAATTCGCATTCATTTCATGCATTTCTGAACATGTTGGCAACCACTGTCAGAAAATTTAATCGTGTTGCTTTCATAACATTTATTTTGCATATTTCCACAGTCACTCCATGGAGCATGGCCGTGGCTAACATAACTTGCCTAAAGTCACATGCAAAAGATAGTCAGGTACTTCATCAAAATTTGATACAGAAAAGACCTGCAGAAATAAAAGCTTAGGGTATAAAAGGCAAAGGTTGCTGCACCCTTCTTGCACTCTTCCCTGCGCTTAATGTAAAGTTTGCTTGTGGTAAACGGGTCGGAGTCTGCTTTCCCTGGTTGCATAGGGAAAGGGTAAGCAAGTCTCAGAAACTGCACTCTGTGCGAAACACTTACTTATCTTTGACTGATTCCACTGATATCAGATGTGAAACTGCCACAGGGTTCATATATCTCAGCTTCACTTACCTGGGCTCAGCAGATAATAATAAAGGAAATATTACCTGCCTATAGCACCATCTGTACACTTACACTGCTCAGCACCGCTAATTAATTCTGCCTTGGACGACTTTCTGGACGAGCCATGGGGACATGCAGGTACCAGCCGTAAGTCCCAGGCCACCTTTCCTTCCAGGCAATTCATTTACGTTTGACATTTCATAGTTCTCCAGCTTCATAAAATTTATTTCTTACTTGTTTCATGTAAATCAAATTGCATGAGACTTCTGCCTTCAGATTATAAACGATCACATTAAACCAGAAGATGTTCTTGGCCACAGTGAGTCTAAAAAAAATGTGATTTTGTACAGTTGTTCCTTTTCCTTTTTTTGCGAACAGTCAGTTTTGTACATTCCCAAATCTGGTCATTAGCACATTTGTCTGCATACAGATTGCTAGCTGGGCACACGCTGCATCCTGGTGAGGGCTCACCTGCAGTGCTGCATCCAGCCCTGGGGCCCCAGACGTCAGAGGGACATGGACCTGTTGGAACCAGCCCAGAGGAGCCACAGAAATGATCCGAGACTGGACCAGCTCTGCCGTGGGACAGGCTGAAAGTTGGGGTGTTCAGCCTGGAGAACAGAAGCTCCAGAGAGACCTTATAGCAGCTTTCCAATACCTAAAGGGGACCTACAAGATGGGGACAGACTTCTGAGCAGGGCCTGTTGGGATAGGACAAGGGGTGATGGTTTTAAACTAAAGGAGGGAGATTCAGGCTGGACATGAGGAAGGAATTGTTGGCCCTGAGGGTGGTGAGAGCCTGGCCCAGGTTGGCCAGAGAGGTGGTGGCTGAACCATCCCTGGAGACATCCCAGGCCAGGCTGGACGGGGCTCTGAGCAACCTGAGCTGGTGCAGATGTCCCTGCTCATGGCAGGGGGGCACTGGGGGGGCTGGGGAGGGCCCTGCAACACAAACCATCTGTGATTCTATGGCTCTATTTTGGCACAGGGTCGCCACTCTCTGCCTTGTGCCTTGCAGGGGCAGGACGCTGCTGCTGCACCCCAGGATGTCCCCTCTCCAAAGGGTCCGACCTTCCCGCCCTCCCAGCACCATCTGGGCTGCCACACCGCGGGGATGCAAACTGCTTTATCTTCTACTCAGCCTCAAACAGGCCATGAACACGCCCCATTCCTGCTGGCAACCACCTTATCACTGCGTTTCCAATAGAAACATAATTTTTAGAGTCAAAATAAGTCATAGCAGCAAGATGAACTATGACAATAAAGTTTTGCTCTCTTTTTCTCTTTTCCTCCCCTCCCCAACCCCAGCTGGCTGTTGCATGAAGCTGAGCACTGCAACGCAGAGAGATAAAACAAATGTATAACATGTCACAAAAAGCCAGGGGACTCTGCATCTATGTAGGTGCCACTCCACTTAGTTATGCCAGAAGATGTTTTTTCTAATGATATTAAGATACAATATGGGAAGATATTAGTGAGATTCCAAGAGCTGGCTTGTAACATCCTCCCAGACACCCACAGCTGGGATAGAAAATGCTAAAATAAAACCCCAGCATCCAGGAAGGGTTTTGGGAGCTTAAACTGTGGGTACAAGCCAGTCTTTAGGTCACACTCAAGGAGGGAAACTCCTTTGGTGAGGCACCTGAGCAAGATCTCCATCCCCTCCTGAGAGCATCCTGCAGACGGGATCACCGCAGCACCGCACCCTGGAGCGGGTCCCCAGGCACCAGTGGCCACTGGTCCAGCCCCTGCAGCCCCAGGGAAAGGAGGTGAGCCCAGTCTGCCCCAGTCCTGCTCACGCTGCTCCGGTCTGGGCTGCCTCAGGCTGCTTTCTTCTTGTTTCCTTTAATTACATGGGAAAAATATCTCCCTGAGCTGAAGGTAATTGGCAAAGCAACCTGGGCACTCAGGAACTTTGTGAAAATAAATGTGGGAGGCTAAATTAGTTTCAGCATTTTTAAGTTGCATAAGTGCAAAGGCAAAAAAAAACTCCAAGAGCAGCAATAACAAATATTCCCGCTGAGTCTGGTTTGCTGGAGGCTGTGGGGGGAGGAGGGAAACTCGAGCAGGAGCTCAGCCCGAGCACTCCCAAACCCACAGCTTCCAGCCAACTCAGTGGAGCCAACAGGGCTCCAGATCTCAAACACCAAGAGCACCCATGGCCACCTGCAGCCACTGCCCCAGTCCCACCTGCCCTTCGGACACCTCTGTTTCAGGGCTGACCCATGTTTGGGCATAAAATGAGACATATGAGTAGGTGTTGGTGCCTCCTTTCTGAGTGCTCCTGGGGAGGATGCCAAGCAGGCGATGCTCCTGCTGCAGCGTCATGGACAACTGGGACTTCCAGGGAACAATCGGGGCATCTCCCCTGGGGCGGCAGGACCAGTAGGACAGCACTGGCTCATTTGATCCTGGGGCTGTCAGATCCATCCTTGGGGGAAAAGAGAGGGAGAGCTGTGACCAGCCTCTGCTCAACATCTGGCAAATCCCACACCCTGAACCCATGAGCAGGAGCAGCTGGAGAGGCCTCGCTGCAGACTGCGCGTGAGCCCGTAGTGAGCTCTGCCCATTACACCTGAAATGTGTTCCATCTCCCTGTTGGCAGCCTGTGGGGAGCCTCCGCTCACAGGGCTGTTGGCAAGACACCAAGATGCACAGGGGAATCGGTGCCCTAAATCACGATACTTTAAACAAACAGGACTGAAGGAAGTACGGAGCCAAAGCCTTTGACGTATGAAATGTATAAATAAGGAAAACACTGTGGGTTTTTTGTTTGGCTGGTTGTTCTTTTGGTTTTTTACAATAACAGTGGTGAGAGTCCGTCCCAGGTTGGCCAGAGAGGTGGTGGCTGAACCATCCCTGGAGACATCCCAGGCCAGGCTGGACGGGGCTCTGAGCAACCTGAGCTGGGGCAGATGTCCCTGCCCATGGCAGGGGGGCACTGGGGGGCTGGGGAGGGCCCTGCAACACAAACTATTCTATGATTTTATAATCCTGTGATTCTATGTTGGCAGGTACTGTCCAAGTGACACCCTCACGCAAAGCCCACGTGCACAAGCGATACCTGTGATCATACGCCAGCAGCGCTGCCCGTCCCACCGGCAACACCAGCCACGCGAAATACAGTCCCAGTGTGATGGGAGAGACACGGGAAAAAGGGAATGGCTACATCTCCTGCGAAGTAATAACATAACTAGGTGTGTATATTAACATGTGTGCATTGATTACATAATATTATCATATATGAATAATATTTTGATCTTGTCTTACTAATATTTGGGGGGAAAAAAAAAAGCACCAAACACTTCCCCAGACTGCCAACTTTGACTATGAAATCTCAGTCCCAGGGGGCAGAGCCCCCTCCCCACAAACAGCCAATGCCTGACGGAGGCACAGGACAAGCAGGGACGAGCTGCTGGGTTTTCATTTTAACCATGTAATTCTGCTTTCAGCAAGTTTGAACCAAAGGAGTCAAGTGTCACCACACCAAAGTGTCAAGTCTTATTGTCAAACACCACAATGGTTTCTCTCTTAACCAGGTTCTTCCAGCAACGCTATTTAATTATTTTCTGTGGCAAATACCCAACGTGTCGCCCATCGCCCATGTCCCGGCTCAGCCCCCTGGGGCTCACCTGTTGCTGTTTCCAGCTTCCCAGCCTGCAGAAACCAAACATTTCCCACAAAGCGATGTAAAAACCCTCAGCAATCTGTAATTGGCTTCAAATCTTGTGCCAATCAAAGCAGTTACCCAGGGAGCCTCTGGAGAGACAGAAGCTGGTGCTGCAAACAAACATCACAGAAATATTTTCAAAAGAGGAATAAAATAGGAAAGAAAACCCACCAGCTCTTGTGTCTGAGGGCTGGCCAGCCCCTGTGCAGGGATCAGCAGGGACTTTTGAACCCCCCGAGTCAGCAAAACACAGAACCTCTTCCTAAACTCTTACTGTTTCTAGTTAAAACACTCATTATTTCTTTCTCGAGGGCAACACTTAGGTACACACTTGGAGGGGGCCAAAATGTCAACCAAGGTCCCCCCCAGCAAGCCTGGGACATGCTGGAGTCGAGCACAAATCTCCCAGGTCCTGCGCAGCCTCCTGCTCACACAAACATCCCGCCCATTTTGAGGCATTTATTTACAATTAAGTTCCCTGTGCAAGTTTATTAAAAAAGTGTGGTTTATGGGTTTAATTAAAGTACTGCATATGAGACCTTGCTAATCCTGTTCATGCTGCAACTGTATTAAAGTGCTAAAAATCAATATATTTGAGCTTAAATATTTTATTACAGCAAGCTGTTAAATATTAATGACGTAACAAGTAATCAGTGTCACCATTTCTGCCTTTTCCATAGGAAACGTGCGGGCAGTTAGAAAAAAAAATCATAAATATCTCTGCTTGGTTTGGTGACCAGGCGGCTATTTTTTTTTCCTCAGTTCAGGAAACAAATGTCACCGGTGATTTACCCAAGTCACGAAAGCGCCTTCCCATGGCTGTTCCCGCCTCGTTACAGGGGACAGGGGGCTCGGGCGGCAGAGCGGGGACAGGGACACTCACGGGCACCACCCTCCACGCTGAAAGCCAAGACGTGTCCTTGGCCAGTGTCAGCTGCTGGGACCTCCGGGTGCCGTGTCCTCCTCCACCAGCTCTGTGGCCTCAGGGACAGCCCCAGCTCTCATCCCAATTGCTCTAGCAGCAAAAATACCCATTTTCTGCCCTTCTCAGGATTTTTTTCTGGGTTCTCCCACGGGTGGAAGCTGGAGGAAAGTTCCAGGACACTCAAACACAGAGGCAAGCAGCTGCAGCCCTGCTGGCTTACTGACACACAAATAAAATCTTGAACTTCTTGAGGCAGATAAAAGGCTACTTTTAGCACTCTAAGTCTGGCAGGGATCTGATGGAAAAGCAGCGCTCTGCTGATCCAAAGGTCGCAGCCAGCTGCCAAAGGACTTGGGAAGTTTTCCACCCAAACCTCGTCCCTGAAATAAACAATTCTTAACGATGCTTCTGCTCAGAGACTGTCAAATTATACTGCACAAAATGAATCACAAACACAGGTTTCGTAATCACATTTTAGAGAGATCTGAGTTTATTAATATACATGATCTTGTAAACCTGGCTCCTGCAAAAGAGGCAACGAAGAAGCCAATTTGTTTGTGATCAAATCCTAATTCCAGAGCAAGTCAATCTTATTTTCTGTCCTGCCACCTCACAAACAGCACATGACAGGGTGGTTTCTGCCCAGGACGAGCTCTCGGCTGTGCCCTGTTCCCAGGGGAAGGCAGCAGGGGCAGATGCTCCCTGGCAATTATAGACTCACAGATGGTTTGGGTTGGAGGGACCTCCCCAGCCCCCCCAGTGCCCCCCTGCCATGGGCAGGGACATCTGCACCAGCTCGGGTTGCTCAGAGCCCCGTCCAGCCTGGCCTGGGATGTCTCCAGGGATGGTTCAGCCACCACCTCTCTGGCCAACCTGGGCCAGGCTCTCACCACCCTCAGGGCCAACAATTCCTTCCTCAAGTTTAGCCTGAGGAATGCGGCGTGTTGGGAGGAGGAACACTCCAACCATGGGCTATGTGGACGAGCCACTTTTTGAGCACTTTCCATGGCTGATCATCATTAACCCTGTTTTTAATATCTGCAGATGTTGGCCATGCAGATACCCGCATCCACAGCCTGGCCACAGCCTTTCCCCTGGGGACCCGGCACCCTGGGGTGCTGGTCATGGCACGGGATGCAGGTGAACACTGGGAGCATCTCTAGGCGTCCATCTGACAGCAGGACACAGGGATGACACAGGGACCGTAAAATTCTGTGTGTGGCAGGATGCTGCTGGGAGCAACACGAGCCTTAGCAGCTTTATCCAAAATTATTAAAGGCCATAGAGACTCCCTTTCCCCCTGTGGTATGAAGACACACATCTCCAGTGCCATGCCTGAGACCTGCAGGTGTCCCTTGCCCTGCTCACCAGTCCTCACGTGTGGCACCTGTTTGTCGTGTTCCTCCACACAATGTTGTTTATACCCTCTCAGGGACATTTATGCACCGAGTTCCTGACTCTGACTTGCTCAGCAACACTGTGCATCTAATTTTTAATCTGACTAACAGGGTTGAAATGTCACACTAATAGCAATTCCTGTGCCTCATGGTTTTCCTCTATCACTCAATCCTTCATTATCAGGTAATTAGAAATATTTATCTCATCCTGCACTGCACGCTTTTTCCCTGAACAAAATCTAAGTAGGTATTTCCAAGGGGTAAAACAGCACCGGGGCTGGGGCAGGGGAACGGGCAGCACAGGGACGGGCGGTGGAGCAGCCCCTGTGCTGGGCAGAGCCGAGCTCGGGGCAGGGCAGGACATGGCCAGCTCTCCTCCAGCCACATGGTGTGAGGCCACTTGGGGGTGGGAATGAAAAACCCCGACCGTGAGCCCCAAACAGGAATGACGAATAGTCACCAAACCCCTGGCAACTGCGGGAAACATCATCGGGTGCCATGGGCAGCACCGGGGGGTCCCTGCCCCAACACCACAGCTCTGTGCTCTGGGGAAATGCAGGTGTCCCATCCTGGGGACACACAGTCAGGTCCCCCCCATGGGATGGGGACACCGGTCTCTCACCAACCATGGCAGAGGGAGGCAGCGCAACCCCCAGATCACATCATTCTGCTGTCACTTCTCACTAGTGCTTTTCCAGAAATGTTATTTCTACATTTCAGTTTGTGTTTTCCTTTTTTTTTTTTTCCTCTCCTCTAAGAAAACAAAAGACCTGGGGAAAAAAACCTTTCCAGGTTTTAGACGTTCTGAAAAGAAGGAAAAAAAAAAAAAGGCAACAAACCAGTTCTACTTTAAAAGTCATTAAAATGTTAAAATGGAGAGAAATCAAGTATCTGTAATTATTACCAGTGGAAGCGGTTATTTTTCCTACTCTTGTTAGAACCTTCTTTGAAGCTAATAGCATCCTTCCTGCCAAATGAGATCCTCTTCCATTACCCTAATTTTTTTGCTGTCAGGAAAAGCACATCTCTGCAATTCAAACCCCAGCCGGTACCCTCGGTCCTGACACACGCACGCCCAGCAGCGCTGAGCCCCAGCTCAGGATGCTCCTGCGGGTGCCCCAGTGAGGATGAAGGATGAACACGGCTGACGGGACCCCCAGCCCCATGTTCCATCCCCACTCCAAAGGGGCTTCATGGACATACCTGAGCTCCCAGTTCGGCTCTTGGTTTTTTCCCAGGGCAGCAGGTTTCTGCTTGAACACCTGCGTGACCCTGGGCTGGGCAGCAACACTTCACACGGGAGCGTTACCAATAAAACTGCAACTAGCTGCCTTTGCTGGTGACTTTTGTCTGTAACTGCTGTTGCAAATCCTAATCCCCACCGCAGTCGGCCCTGTTCTGTGTAGCTCCCTGCAAGTACTTTGATACCAATCCACAAATACCTTCTTACCTTATGCTATCAAAAAGCCAGGGAGAGTCACGTGCTGCTGAAAACGCCTTTTCATCTCCCAGAGCTGCTTGCTGTGGAAAATTCTTGCCAGCGCTCGGCTGCTAAGTTGCAAATCTGCTCCATGCCAGGTTTATGGGAGATCAGGAGTTGCCATTTAAACCACCTGAGTGATCCCCCCAGGTGACTCCATGCTGCCCATCAGCAGCAGGTGCCACCAACACGGAGTCCTTGTCACAGGCTTCTTTCCTGCTCGGGCTTGCGGTGACACTGGGGACATGCTGCTGGGGGACAACGAGTAAAGGCACCTTCTCCCTGTCCAGGAGGATGTGCAAAAAGCATGTTTGGGAGAGATTCAGTGCATCTTGGGGAAGTTCAGTGCATTTGGGGAAAGCTCAGTGCATTTTGGGGAGGGTCAGTGCATTTTGGGAAGGCTCAGTGCCTTTTGGAGAGGGTCAGTGTGTTTCGAGAGGCTCGGTGCATTTTGGGTATGCTCAGTTCCTTTTGGGGAGGCTCAGTGAGTTTTGGGGAGGTTCAGTGCGTTTTGGAGCGGTTCAGCGCGTTTTGGGCAGGTTCAGCACATTTTGGAGCAGTTCAGCGCGTTTTGGGCAGGTTCAGCACATTTTGGAGCAGTTCAGTGCGTTTTGGGGAGGCTCGGCGCGTTTTGGGGAGGCTCGGCGCGTTTTGGGGAGGCTCGGCGCGTTTTGGGGAGGCTCAGCGCGGTTCGGAGCGCGCCCGGCGCTGCTCCCCCGCCCGGGCAGGCGCTGCGGCGGAGCTTTGCTTCCATCTGCCGGGCACCGCGGGCTGCTCAGCAGCTCTTGGGGGCCTGGGAGGCTCAGGCCGGTCGAAGGAAACCTTTACCTGCCCCTTGGTTTAATTCCCGAACCCGAGCGCCACGTCTGTCCTGATCCCAGCAGAGGGTCACAGGCGCAACCCGTCACCATCACGGGGCAGCTTCCCACGCCCCTTTGGACTGATTTTAATAAGACACGAGCACCAGGAATCAAAGGAAGCGTTTTATTGATGTCCCACAAACCAAAAAGCCATGTCAACACACAACACACAATAAATGCCTCTCCAGCTCTGCCCCTGCACCCTCTGGCTCCAGGACCCCCCAACTCCAGGACCGCTGCACCCCACGGTCCCAGCACAGGGCAAGGGACCATCTCTGAGGAGATGCAGGATGTCATGTCTGTGTTTCCATATTTCGTTTAGAAAAGATGGAGAGTGATGGAAGCTGGCGTGCCTGCAGGGCCGGTGGGAAGCCTGGGAGATGATGCTCGAGGAGGCTGGGGCTCCCAGCACACCCACCCTGCGCGTCTCCCTGCGCACCCCAGCTCCGTCTCTCCTCGGCAAAGCCAGGCGAGCACTTTGCTCCCTCTGCTGTGAGGACCAGACGGGTTTCTGACAGCAAGCTGGGAATGCATTCCCCCCAGCCTTGCCCTCTTTTACTGCTCCTGGAGCACCCAGTGTTGTGCGGGTACCTGCGCATTCTACATACTCTGATTTTCTGAAAGAGCATCAGCATTTCTCAGCCAGGGTGTCACTGTCACAGCTCCACCAACACCCCTCTGTGAGACAGACTGTCCTGGCCACGTGCATTTTGCTTCACGTCTCCAAGCGACTGACACCCGGCAGGCGGGAGAGCAGAGGAGCAGCCCACCTGCAGCAGCATCCGCGCGGTGGGAGGTTTCTGGGAGCCACGGGCAGCCTTTGCGCGGAGCTTCCCTGCCAAAAGTTCATCCCCTGCTTCCTACAGCTGCTCCTCTGCGGCACAGGACAGATGTCATCCTTCTGGGTACATGGAGACACCCAACCCCACGCCAGCGCTGTGGTGGATGGGGCAGCGGGGTGGTGCTGCGCCGGCAGCCCCAGGGCTCCATCACCTCCAGATTGGACAGGGGGTCGGGGGCACGGGGTGGATGGCAAACACCCCTGGCCAGCACTTGCAAGAGCAAATTTTCCCGGCGCAGGGCCAGAGGACAGCACTGCGGGGGCCGGGTCCCAGCAAGGTCCTGCTGGAGGGTCCCAGCCTGTCCCCGTGTCCCCATCGTCCCCGCACAGGGTGGCTGCGCGGTGCCCCTCACGCCCGCTGCCCACATGTGGCCATTCCCATGGCAACACGCTGCCACTGCGCAAACGCCAGATAAACCCACATGGAAACGACTAAAAGCAAATTCCATCGTCTGCTCCAGTGACGGAGCCAATGTTAGCGCTCGTCTGCCTGCGCTGTTCCCTGGAATTGGGGAGAGAAACGGAGGGAGAGAAAGAGTGACAAAGCTGTACATTTACTGACTGTGACTGTCCCCGGCTTCAACCGAACATCGCTCCTCCCTCCTGCCCAGCTCCTGCTGATGCCCGTGGGTCAGACCAGTTCATGGCATCCCCAAAATGCTCCAAAACCACCGAAGCACTGGAGGCAGGAGGACCTGCAGCTCCCCCCTAATTCCTGCCCTGTCTTCCTCCCATGAAACTTGTAATTCGCTGCTTGATGGTTCAGGGAAATCCTGTGGTTTGCATTATTATTCAGTACAATCTCATCAACTTTTATCCTTTAGCAGTGACCTTATGATAGTAAGTTAAGCCTACAGAAATAGCATTTGTAATTAATCTATTTCCATAAGATTAGCATGTCAAATGTCACAGGGATACATGTAAGATCCCTTCCAAGCTTAAAATCCTTTTGTCCAAATTGCTTTAAAACTGTCACAGTCTCATCAGTAAGCAGACAGCCCGGGGGGGCAGGGAGGGCTCCCCATGGGCCCCTCCTGCCTGGCCCCCAGCCCCCCGCAAAAATCACCGACTCCAGTCGGTGCTGTCAAAAAACACTTTCTGCCCCGTCCACCCAGCGTGGCCAACGCCAAAGGGCTGCTGAACTCCCCCGGAGCAAGGGGACACCCCCCAGCAAGGGGACAGCCCCCGGAGCAAGGGGACAGCCCCCCAGCAAGGGGACAGCCCCCCAGCAAGGGGTCGGCCCCCTGCACCACTGCCATAGCATGGGCTGAGCCCGGGGCTTTGTCGCCCCCATCACGCCAGCCCAGCTCCGGCATCGCTGCTGCGGGAAGAGTCGGTGTCATCACTGACCTCTTCTGCTTCAACACTGATGCATCATTTAAAAAACAGCAGAAAAATAATGCCAGAAGATACCGCGGGATTTATTTTGTCTTTCTCTCACAGGAAAACATTGTATACGAAGTCCTCCTTACCTGCAAGGAAAATCCCTGTTTGATTCCAGCACAAGACGTTTTTTGAGTTTAATGCCGTGTATTCTCGTAGGGGTTGTTAGAAAACACCCCAAATCCCTTCAGGTCTCTACTGTTGCTCCTCGCACAGCTTGGGTGCCCCCTAATCCCCCAGCACTTACTTTTTGGCTTAACCATGCTGCTGGCTCACAGGCTGCCATGGGGTTTGTGCCCCATGATGTCCCCAGCACCCCATGTTGTGCCCAGCATCCCATGATGTCCCCAGCGCCCCATGTTGTGCCCAGTGCCCCATGATGTCCCCAGCGCCCCATGATGTGCCCAGCATCCCATGATGTCCCCAGCACCCCATGATGTCCCCAGCACCCCATGATGTCCCCAGCGCCCCATGATATCCCCAGCACCCCATGTTGTGCCCAGCACCCCATGATGTCCCCAGCACCCCATGTTGTGCCCAGCACCCCATGATGTCCCCAGCACCCCATGATGTCCCCAGTGCCCCATGATGTCCCCAGCGCCCCATGTTGTGCCCAGCGCCCCATGATGTCCCCAGCGCCCCATGATGTCCCCAGCACCCCATGTTGTGCCCAGCACCCCATGATGTCCCCAGCACCCCATGTTGTGCCCAGCACCCCATGATGTGCCCAGCGCCCCATGATGTCCCCAGCGCCCCATGATGTCCCCAGCACCCCATGTTGTGCCCAGTGCCCCATGATGTCCCCAGCGCCCCATGATGTCCCCAGCGCCCCATGTTGTGCCCAGCGCCCCATGATGTCCCCAGCGCCCCATGATGTCCCCAGCGCCCCATGTTGTGCCTAGCACCCCATGTTGTGCCCAGCGCCCCATGATGTCCCCAGCACCCCATGATGTCCCCAGTGCCCCATGATGTCCCCAGCGCCCCATGTTGTGCCCAGCGCCCCATGATGTCCCCAGCGCCCCATGATGTCCCCAGCGCCCCATGTTGTGCCCAGCGCCCCATGATGTCCCCAGCACACCATGATGTCCCCAGCGCCCCATGTTGTGCCCAGCGCCCCATGATGTCCCCAGCGCCCCATGATGTCCCCAGCACCCCATGTTGTGCCCAGCACCCCATGATGTCCCCAGTGCCCCATGATGTCCCCAGCGCCCCATGATGTCCCCAGCGCCCCATGTTGTGCCCAGCGCCCCATGATGTCCCCAGCGCCCCATGATGTCCCCAGCGCCCCATGTTGTGCCCAGCGCCCCATGATGTCCCCAGCGCCCCATGATGTCCCCAGCGCCCCATGTTGTGCCCAGCGCCCCATGATGTCCCCAGCGCCCCATGATGTCCCCAGCGCCCCATGTTGTGCCCAGCACCCCATGATGTCCCCAGCGCCCCATGTTGTGCCCAGCACCCCATGTTGTGCCCAGCACCCCATGATATCCCCAGCACCCCATGATGTCCCCAGTGCCCCATGATGTCCCCAGCGCCCCACGATGTGCCCAGCACCCCATGATGTGCCCAGTGCCCCATGATGCGCCCAGCGCCCCATGATGTGCCCAGCACCCCACCTGCCCTGAAAAGGCTCCAGAGACCCAGCAATGGGAGTTCAGGCAGGAGCAGGCAATGTTGTAACTTCCTTTCCTTCTGGGGATAGAGGAGCTTGCCCATGCTGAAAGCTTTCTTTTGAGCTTTTAAACTTTTGCAGAAAGAGGAAAAAACCCTTGTTTTCTAAGCACAATCATCCTCCCTCTCCAAAATTTTCTCCTTTAATCAAGCTCTTTGCTGTGTGAGGCTCTTTTTTTTTCAGTAATTAAAAAAGGATATTCCCCAAATAAGATTATTTTTTTCTTTTCTTTCTGCAGAATAAAATAAGTTTTCTATCATCAGATCCACAGCAAAGGTAAGCGCAGGTGCAATTCACTGGAGGAAGCGTTCCCCCCCTGCACCAGAAAGGGAGTTATCAATAAAATCGTTTTCTGAGACAGTTCTTTCCGATGTGCATCCCTCGGCAGCCACCCCAGAACAGGCTGGCTGCTGAAGGACGCTGCCACACCGGCTGTGCATCCTCCGGGCACAAAGCGACGCTCAAATCCCAAACTCGCTCACTGAGCTGACTTTGCAAAAGTCATTGAGCACTCGTGCCTCTGCAAAAGCCCTTTAAAAATATGAGTACAGGTGGACAGACACACACTCCCAGGTCTGTGCATCCCTTCCAGCTGCTCCGGCGGGATTGCCACTCACAGCCCATGCCTGCGGCCCCAGGGTCCCCTCCGGGCAGCGGGAGCCCCTTGCCCAGGGGACAGGCTGTGTGACAAGCAGCCAGGACAGGCAGGACCACACAAACCCACGAACCAGCCACCACTTGCACAGGACCGGCCCTTTCTGTCCCCTCACACAGTTATTCCCCATGTTTGTTCTCCCTAAATCATCTCTGTCCATCCCTTTCGCCACCTTCGGTTCCTCCCTGGATATCCCAGAATAAATCCCGTGCGATCTCAAAATACAGAGTGTTTCAAAAAGATGGACCCAGTTTGAAATCACTATATCTTTGCAATTGGGTCCATCTTTTTGAAACACCCCGTACCCTCCCCCTGTCCCACAGCATGTCCGCACCCCAGGGCAGTGCTGGAGTCCCCATCCCTGGAGGGTCGGACAGACGGACGTGAGGTTCTCAGGGACAGGGGGCAGTGCCAGGGCTGGGTTATGGTTGGACTTGGTGTTCTCAAAGTTCTTTTCCAACCAAGCCAATTCTATGACTTGCTGATTCCATGAATCCCTGCAAGCAGAGCCAGCCCAGCCTCACAACGTGCTGCTCGGAAGTGCTGACGCTGAGCAGAGCCCGGCGCGGGCTCCACGTCTCCCAAATTACCCCCGTGTCACAGCTCATCTTACAGCATCTCCAGGGAGTATTAAAATGATTTTTTTTTTCCATTTTCTCACTCTATTTCTCTTTTTGCTCTTGGAAATACAGGATGACACTGTGTGATAAGGTCTGTCACTTTAAATTAAACCAACCAGACTGGTTTTTATCCTGCAATAATCTGAATGAATGCAGATAAAATGTGATACCCCTGGGAAGAAAGAAGCCGTCAGAAGGAAGAAAGGGACCAAAAAACAGATACCTGGATACCTCCCAGGATTAACTGAGGGCTTTTCAACTCTACAGCATCACGACAGCTTTTTATTAAACCAAACACCAATCAGACCTTGTTGTCTTCCAGTCCTTATAGCAGGGCCTCTGTGGGGTCAGTGTTTGGGGCTCACTGTGCGAAAGAGATGCTACAGGTGGTTTTGGAAAAGCATCCTCGCTATGAGATTTGTAACAAAAATTCAGAGCAAAAACCTAAACCTGAACCTACGCTGTGCTGGCGTTATCCCCTTGGGTGTTACGCCCAGCTGAAGGGGGTTTTAAGGAACTTGGGGAAGAGCCGTAATGAGTCCACACCATCAGTGAAGACAAACGTATCTCAGGAACCGTGGGCACTGGGGATCACGTAGGGCAGAACTGGAGACCCTCATGTCTCTGTGGTGCACACCGCGCTCCTGAGGCTCCCTCGGCAAGGACGAGCGCAGCAGGCACGTGGAATCTCCCACAGACCTTGCTGGGAAGGCAAAGGCTCAAAGGGTGAAATGTCACCAGCCTGTCTCACTTCTCCCCACATTATTTCCCACTAATCCCCGTCTCTGCCTCCAGATTTACCACCTCTCCGCGATCTCACCGGTGTGGGGCATTTTTTCCAAACTCACCCTTATGCCCACAGAAAGCGAGGTGCTCGCAGACTCGTGTCTTTGCCCCCCCCAATCCTCTTTTCAGTCCCTTCTCTTACATGTTTCACTGGCCGGGTGGTTTGTGGGCCCCGAGACGCAGGTCTCACCAGCTCCTGCGCGGGACCCTGCGAGAGCGGGGGGATCCTGCGGGTCCCCTGGCCCCAAGCTCCTGTGCAGACGTGTTGGCCAAGCCTGGCCATGCCCAAACCTTCCCCGGGTGGAAAGGAGGCAGGACACCTGTCCAGACGAGGGGCACACGTGAATAAATCTATTTTCAACTGGAATACACAAATACTGGGTGTGTGGAAGGTGCTGACAGATGCGTAGCACCTGAAATGCACCAAAGAGCAGGTTAATGGGTTCTTTGTCTCTTGTACACATGCAGGGGCATGGGAACTTTTGTTTGTAGCTGGTGGGGCTCTCAGTTTGCAAACAGGATGCCTTGGCATGCACAGCCAGCCTGCAGTGCCTAGAAAATACCCTGCCTCCCTGCAACGTGGATATTTGACCCTGCAGTGAAAACTTTTTATGAGCCCATCATTTCTGGCTTTATTCTTTTTCCTCCACTGTCAGAGGCTTCCTCTCACCAGGAGGAATGCGTGAGCTCCGTGCTGGGGACATATGCATTAGTATGACGCTTCTGGGTGCAAAGCAAGTTACCAGCCCTGGTAACGGCTGCGGTTCTCAAAGACGCGACCTGGGGAGAGCGCCGGCTTTAAAAACCTCACAGATGTCACATCCAGGAGCAAAGACAAGTGACAGTGATGATAAAGACTTCGGGCCTTACATTGTCTCGTAACAACCCATTCCCCAGCTGGACCAGGGAATGGAACGCAGAGGAACGCAGAAGTTGTTTAACAAGATACAAACTCGGATGATCTCCAGAGGGCTCGGTGAGGGCTGCGGGTCTCACCGGAGCTGCTGAGGGTGGGTGAGGGAGGGATGCGAGCGCTGGCCAGGCTGGGCTGGGCCAGGACCGCGTGGCTCGTTGGGGACAGGACACTTCTGCAGCAGCGCTGGGCTGAAGGACTCAGCCAGCACCTCGTGTGGGAATGGCTGGTCCCCGGGTGCCGGTCCCCGGGTGCCGGTCCCCGGGTGCCCTAAGGCACATGGGCAGGATGAAGGTGCCATGTGCCACCCCAGGCTCCTCAGCCACGCTTTGGGGACAGGAGGGACCCCCCATGTCCCCGGCGTCCTCCTGGGGGGCTCTCCGCGCTCTCCAGCTGCCACGCAGAACGCTTTTGGGCTCCTGTAAAGCCCAAGGCGTTGAAGCTCCGCGGTGAGTGCAGGGGGAGCGGTGCTGGGGGGCACACCTGGGAACTGCCATTCTCCTGCCTCCCCAGCTGCCACCATTAATATCCGCCGCATCCCTCACAGCTGCCAGCACACGCTGTCTGCCGCTTTATTCCCACTGCCGGAGCCCTTCCATCCCGCTACCCGGCTGGAATGCTAATATCTGACCACGGCAGATTATTCATCTTACCCAAGGCAGGACAAATATTTTAAATGCTGCAGTGATTCATGGCAATTAGAGAAATTCTTGCAAATATTCATTCTCTTCTCTTTCTGCATCCTCCCCACGCCGATGTGGAAATACAAAGTATTTGCTGTTTAGGATGGTGGGAACAGGACCGTGAGCAAGCTGGCGCTCCCACAGATGTGCCTTAAAACACCATGAGCAGGACGCTCACCCCAAAGCACAGTTTGCTCCCAGCGCAGGGTGGACGGCACCGGGCACCGCGTGTCGGTCCCTCCCGCCCCCGAGCCCCTTCAGATGCTGCTGCCCCCCGGGAGCTGCCCAGGTTTGCTCGGATGCACGTGTGACCTCAACACAAATGAGGCAAAAGCCAAATTCCCACACGTGCCACAGCTTGCAGAGCCTTCCCCCTCCCAGGATCTCACCACCCTTTCATTCTTGCCTTTTTTTGCAGCTCTCTCGCTGAGCTTTGGAGGACCTTGAAGAAAAAAAGAACTGACTCTGTTTGTTTCCTAGTTGGGTACCAGCCTGAACTGCGATAGTTTAATCTGAAGAACCGCAAACCCTTTGGGAAATTCATGCTAAATTTGTAAAGTATTATTATCTCTGGCTCTCCAAATTAATCTGCACAAGTAAAGTACTTTTTCATTTAGAACAATTCAGGATTTAAAATAAACAGTAAGGCAGAGAAAACTCAAGACATATTTTGTGTATGCGCCAGCATACCTTGAAATATTAACTTTGATTTCCAGTACCCACCTGGGAATGAAGTAGAAGTTGGAATGCCGTATTTAGGAGACACTTGCCTGGCTGTGAAGCTGGACATTTCCCAGCCAGAATCACAGAATAGTGATTCTGTGATTCTATGATTCACATCTCCATCCCCTCGCTGGGCTCTGGGGCTGCAGGCTCACACCGATGAGTCCCATTCCAAGCTGAGTGGGCTGTTTTGGGCTCGTTTTCAGCCTCGCAGGGCAGCCTTGGCGGGTGAGATCTGCAGAGAGAGACTGGAACAGGCTGCCCAGGGCAGCGGTGGAGTCACCATCGCTGGAGGGGTTGAACAGATGTGGACATGAGGTTCTCAGGGACATGGGGTAATGCCAACATTGAGGTAACGGTTGGACTTGATGAGCTTGAGGGGCTTTTCCAATCAAAACAGTTCCATGATTCTGTGAGTCGTTGCCAGCCCAGCGCTGCCTGAGTGCTGCTGTGTCCCCTGCCAGGGCTGGGTTTGAGGGGACCCGCGGCAGCATCGCAGGCAAGGGGTCCCAGCAGCGCCCGGCTCCTCTGTGCCCATCTCACAGAATCACAGATGGTTTGTGTTGCAGGGCCTCCCCAGCTCCCCAGTGCCCCCCTGCCATGAGCAGGGACATCTGCACCAGCTCAGGTTGCTCAGAGCCCCGTCCAGCCTGGCCTGGGATGTCTCCAGGGATGGGGCACCCACCACCTCTCTGGCCAACCTGGGCCAGGCTCTCACCACCCCCAGGGGCAACAATTTCATTACATCCAGCCTGAATGTCCCCAGGTCGCATCCCCTCCATGAGCCCTAGGAGCACTCTCTGGTCGCTGGGGGTGCTGCCAGGGCAGGGGTGCGGGTCACATCCCACAGCGCGCTCCCCACGTCCCCTGCGCTGCCTGCTGAGGACTTGCCCACCTTTCCCAGCAGCTCCCGCGTGGGGACAGGTGGCCGGGCAGGAGCGGGCAGCCAGGCAGGGCTGGGGACAGGCAATGGCACCAGCTGGGGCACTGCTAACAGGGGATGAGGTGTGCAGGGTCCCCAGCAGCATTGCGCCCAGGACAGCGGCGACGGGACACCCCGACATCCCTGCCCACGGCCTCGGGAGAGAACCCCACAGCGAATGCTCCCTTGTTTGGTTTTATTGAACTCGCCAGCACCCCCACGGGTAGGGGGGTCTTGGCTGGGTGCAGGGGGTGGCGGGGGGGCTGAGACCCCCACCCGTGCGTGTCCCTGCGTGAATCAACACTGACATCCAGTGCCCACCCAGCCCCACTGCAGGCTCCTGTTCCTGACACTGCTCAGTGAAAGAGCTCAAGATTAAAAAAAAAAAAAACAAAACCCAACACTTTTCATTTTCCTGAAAACAGCCTCTGAAAGGCCGTTCCTCAGGGAAATGCTCACGTTTGCTCCAATCTTTCTGAACACCGTGAATTAAAGCCGACAAGGAGGAGACGTGTATTGCTGGAGGAGCTCCAGGAGCCGCTGCGTTGGCAGCCTCGACACCCACCTGGGCACCACCGAATTCCTCCTCGGTATCTCTCCATTCCTGGGTTCAGGCACCAGCCCTGGGCAGGGACAAGGGAGACCTCCTGTCCCTAAAGCCCAGGTGGCCCTCGAGCACACAAGCCCGTTGTTGGGGCAAGGGGGCAGCTGGAGGCACTGCCCAATTTCCTTCACCTGGGGCTGGAGGAGCTGAACTCCCCTCCTTGCCCCAAAAACGTTCCCCTGAGCCTGCCAGGCTGTCACACATCCTGAACCCTGTGTCACCTGGGCCAATCTCTTTTGCAGTGTCTCTAATGCAGCCGTGGCCCTGGCACTCTCGCAGCATCCTTCACGCAGCAGAGCAGTGTCCAGAGCATCACCCTTCAGAGCATCATCCTTCAGAGCATCCTTCACAGCATCCGTCACGCAGCAGAGCGGAGCCTGAAGCTCAGGGGTGGTTTGGGTGCCTGTCTGAGAATGTGGGGGTGTAAAAAGTGTAAACATGAGTATCAAATAATCTCCCTCCGCCTCTCCTCTTGCCATGCTGTGGGCACGCCGGAGTCGCCCTCCCTGGGCTGACACGCTGGCGTTTGCCAGCCCCCGTGTCCCTGCTTTCATACCATGGACAGTTTGGAGCTGACACATCAGGGCTTTCAGCATGCCCCGGTGACTCAAACATTTATCTGGGCTGGGAGCAGAGGAAAGCAAACACTCTCTCATATTTTTCCTGGCAATACACATATCAGTAATTTGAAGATATTAACTATTTATTTCAGGTGTTTAGGGAAACACCTCCATCTGTTCGTCCCTGACACAGGGAGGGAAGCCTGCAGCTTCAGGTGCATTTTTTTAACCATACAGCTGGGCTCAGCATCCCCAGACTCTCACCAGTTACCCCAGCCTGACCGTGCTCAGCACGGCTGGAGCATCTGTGGGCTCTGAAAGAAACGTGTCCACCCGGGGCCCCCTGTGCTGGGAGCACCCGGTGCTGGTGCACACCTGGCAGTGCCAAACCTCATCATGCCGGTATTAATCAGACGAAAATTTGGACGTGAATTAGTCTCAAAATAAAGCCAGTTTATCCAGGTCCTGGAAAGCAGGAATTGTTCAGAAATCCCCCTGGGTTGTGAGGAGGGAGTACTTCCAGTACCAGTAACTCCTATTAGAAAATGCAATTCAGTAAACGAGCTACTGCAGCTTCGCAGCGAGGTCCAGCAGGGAACTGCCACTGTCCTGAATCCCAATTGTCTGGGGGGTGACAGTCAGACTTTAAACCCAGGCTTCTTGCTCTTGGCATTTTGAAGTTTACCCCTTTTAAATTCAGAAAACTTTCAAAATGACAGGCTATGGCTGTTGTTGACAGGTACATGCTGTTTCTGTTGTGCTAAAATCACTTCAAGATGGAACGAGGGCAGCAGTTTGTTATCGAAGGCAGGGAGGGCAGCGGGTCAGAGGAGGAGCAGAGGGAGGGAAGTCGATGCGCAGTGGCCACCGGTGGGGAACCGCTGGCTCAGGGTCCCCCAGCCCGTTCCCCCTGCCCTGGCTGGGTCTGCACCCCGGTGTGACACTGTTTGGTGAGAGGAACAGGGGCACAGCTGCTGCTCCTGCCCCGCTGGGCATCGCCCCATGCATCCAATCCAGCCTGGCGTGCAAAGGCATTTGGATTTATAAAAAAGACTTAAACCGGCCCAAAAGCCACCATCCATCACTCACTGCTGGCTGTTTCTGCATTTCATATGGTAGTTGCAGCAAGTATTGCTGTGGGTTTAAGTTTGTTGTGGGTGAGTGTAAAATAACGCAGTCTCTGTAGCTGCTGCAGTTGTCCTGAAGCAGCAGCAGGTTTGCAGCTCTCTGAGGTGCTGAACCCCAGTGACCAGGGTCTCCCCAAAGACCCTGACTCTGCCTGGGCATCCTCTGCCACCAGCATCTCTCCTGGGGACCTGTGGTCCCACACAGCACGGGCAGCACAGCACACACACCCCAGGGGACAGGCAGGCAGAGCCAGCTGCAGCCAGCCCTTATCTCTGCTGCGTTTCATCTCTTTTTGCCCTTTCTCTGCTTTAAAAAAAAACACACTAGTTTGTCTTCTGGGAAACCCGGACCTTTGCTGTTTGAAGCGCAAAAGCCTTTCTCTGGTCAAAGGGTGCTGGAGCCAGCAGAAGGACCTGGCAGCGGCACTAGCCACGGGGCAGCGGCACTAGCCACGGGGCAGCGGCACTAGCCACGGGCCAGCAGAACCCAGTGTGGCATGAGGTGCCACCCCGGCAGGCACGGGACAGCCGGTGCCGGGGGCAGCCCAGCAGAAAAACAGATAATCAGATAATCTCATGGGCAATATGGCAGCTTTCTGCGGGGAGACACAGACTGGCGGTGGGGAGCCTGATTTTAAAATTCAGCAGATGATAACGCTCTGCAAGGCGTAAGACATGAATTGCATAGCATCAGATGCATTTTCCACTGCTCCTGCTACTTTTAGACAGCATCAGTATTAAAAAGCCTGCGGGAGGAAGGGCTGAGAGCAGAGGGCAGGAGAGGAATATCAAGGCTGGGGAGCAGGGAGGAGCGTGATGGAGAAACCCGGCTCCCAGCTGGAGCTTGCTGCATCGCACCCAGCCGGGCTGGCTTTGCCATGACAGGGGACAAGGCTCCCTGGAGAAAAAGCAACCTGATGGAGGAGGTGCAGCCTTCCAAGACAAATTGGCACAAACCCCAAGCTGCAGCTCAGCTGCTTCAAGGCTGTTCCGTGCAGCCCACTGGTGGCTGGTGGAGCCTGGCGAGGTGGGGGATGTTTGCAGCCCCTCTGGGCTCCCCTTCCCTCTGGGGACAGCTGCGGGGTCCCTGCAGCCCCACAGCGAGCTGTCCCCCGACTCAGACCAGGGTTGTCCTCCCTCCCTCCCTCCCCAGACACGGAGCAGAGCGGGCGGCACTGGGCTCCAGCAGGGACAGCCACAGGGATTTCTTTCCCCGCAGGCTCCTGTTGCGAGACGAGCATCCCGAGAGCCGGGCGGGCAGGGACCGCTGCCCGCACACCCGCGCCCCGCCTGCAGGAAAGCACCAGCCGAGGGGCGCCACCCGAGGCGCAACACAACGCTTCCTGCCGTCAGCAGCGGCAGCGGGTGCGTCTCGCTCCGGATGCAGTGAGGCGCCCCCGGGCAGCTCGCAGGGGACGCGTGAGCCGCGGCCGCTGCCGCAGGCAGGGCGGGCAGCGCGCCCAGCCTCTCCTCAGCTCTGCCCCCAGGCACAGCACCCGCCCGTGGGCAGGACAGCGCACACAGCTGCAGACCGCCGGGATGTCATCGGTATTACCTGCTCTGAGGCTTCGCTCCCAGCCCGGCTCCGACCTTCACATCACTCCTGCGGCTGTAGAACAGGCAGCGACTGCCCGGGCAGGACAGCAAACCCACGCTTGTGCTCAGGAGGATGCGTTCACCTTCACCCTGCAGACGTCTGGACTTCTCCTCTGCTCGCAGGAGCACTCCTGACTGACGCCGAGTTATTTCCACGCTGTTTCTGTCAGTTCCGACTTTGCTGCAGTATTTGCCTGCTTGATTTGTGCAGCAGCCAGGTGATTCCTGTGCTCCAGCTCAGGCCTGGCAGCTGCAGCTAACAAGAGATGGTGACAAGCTTCATTTCAAAAATTACTTGGAGAGCTGCTGCATCACGAATTGATCTAAATAGATGCTGGCTGCATGGGTGCGCAAGGAGGCCATGCTGTGTACAGCTTCCCTGCTTTAAAAGGCTGCTCAGATTAAAGCTTTGGGGAAGATTTTGTGTTTTATCACCTACATGGCACAGAGGTGACTCTCAGAGCACAGGTCAGATAGACGCAGAGCATTGCCCTGGTGGCAAAACCAGAGCAGACCCTGCAGTGGTTTATTCACTGGTGCAGGCAGACACTGGGGCACCTGGGGAAAGGTTTTCAACCCCTTTTATTTGCATCTTTAAACACTTCCCCAGAAAGAGACAAATCATGTTGTGCCTTCAGGGTGCTGGTGCCAGCAGAGGTGACAGGATCGGTCCGGGGGGTCCACAAACACCCCCAGAAGTGACCACAGCTGGGATGGAGCAGAACTGTCACAGGAAAGGTCACAAAAATATGCCTTTTCTCCAAGGGCAGCCAAGCTGATGTTCCCCATGTGCGAGGAGCTCCATAGTTGTGTTTTGCCTGAGGCCAAACCCCCCCAGAGGTGCTGGTGCTCTGCCAGGTCAGACAGGAGGGGTCCCAGAACCCTGTGCCCCCTCCCTGAGGGTGCCCTGGGCATCACTGGGTATATTTTGACCCAGGCAAAGAGTCTCTTTTCCACTTTGTTTTCCCTTTTTTCCCCTTTTCCAGGGCACTGCTGGAGGGGGCTGCTCAGAGACGCTCACGTTCCCCCCACCCGCTCTGCTCACCCACACGAAAGAGCTGCGGTTGCTCCCACGTGCAGCGGAGCAGAACAGGCTGTTTGTTCCCCAGGCTTCTTCCTGAACTGCAGATCGGTTTGGGCTTCAGCAGGGCTTTTCTTCTGCCTTCCACTGTTACACTTTCCCGCAGACAGCAGCTCTTCAATTTCCAGGCTGTGCCGCTGCATTTGCTTCTCCCCGGCTCATGGAAGCCTCTTCCCTCAGCTCATGCATTGGCAATGGTCACAGAATCACAGACGGTTTGGGTTGCAGGGCCCTCCCCAGCCCCCCAGTGCCCCCCTGCCATGGGCAGGGACATCTGCCCCAGCTCAGGTTGCTCAGAGCCCCGTCCAGCCTGGCCTGGGATGTCTCCAGGGATGGTTCAGCCACCACCTCTCTGGGTACCTGGGCCAGGCTCTCACCACCCGCAGGGCCAACAATTCCTTCCTCACACATTTCTTCCCAGCCCCCTTGCTGCCTGCAGTACTAGTGCTGTTGATCGGTACAGACTATTGTATTTAGTTTTGCATACACAGAATATACCTATTAATAATGCAAAATATCATGTCTTTGCCTTCTTCAACAAGCATGGGGGGATTCTGCAAAGCAAATCCAGGTCCACATCAGAATGAAATACCTGCTGCATCCTGACGTTCATGATGAGCTGAACGACTCCTCCACAGCCTGGAGGTTTTAGGACTAAAATATGTATCCAAATTTGCAGCTCAAAGCTATCAGTATTTGAATTTCGTCTCCAATTAAATAAAGCACTCAAGCATGCACTTAACTCTAATGCTCAAGTAACATCACTGAAAGCAATATCATTTTTCTACTTCAAAATGCACAGGACTTGAATTTCTAACAGCACTGCCCAAGAACACAACCCGCTGTATGTATACCTTTGTGAGAGGGGAAAAACAAGCGTTTTTTTCTCTCCCCTAGAGAATCAAGGGGCACCAGCTACTTCTAGTTAAACACTGCTCTGCCCATTCTGAAAAACTGAAGTTTTGAAACAAGCCCTTTCCTTTCCCCCCAGGTTCCTCAGGCCCCGCTGCCACCCACCCTCACCCAGAGTGTCACCTCCGGAGGGGCTGGGGAGCGGGGATGGCACTGGCTTGGCCATTAACCTTCCCGAGGACACCGTCATGAGAACAAGTACTTACGTGTCTCCTCGAGCTAAGAAAATAACATTTTCCTTTGAGAGGAAAAATACCAGAAGCTCCGCTACGTGGTGACCTCGCTCTGGCATCACCCGTGCCCTGGATGAGCCCTGACCCTGCTCCCGGCTGCTGCTGCCAGCGGCACCGGGGACAGACCCAGCAGCTGCAGCCCAAAGGGCCCAAACGTGAGGGTCTGGGCAGGGGAGCCACTTTCCCGGCAGCAGGCTGCTGGAGCTGGCGTGCCCCAAGGCAAACCGCCCTTTTTCTAGACTGGAGCTCCACTAGCAAAGAAAATTAGCAAACGCAGGGCTGCCTGATCCGTCTGGAGCTAAAAACACAGCATGGCTGATGAGATGGCCAGAACGGGGCAGGGGATCACAGCGGCATTTTCCAAGGAACAGTTAAATTAAACCTTTATGTGCTGAGGAACAGGAAGGCGGTTCCGCGGAGCAGAGCACGGTGGAGCAGTGTGAGCGGTGCTGGAGCCCGCGCGGGCCCGCAGGCAGCACGGCTGCAGCTGCGCAGATCGGCCTGTGCTGCACGCACCTACGGTGGGCTCAGAAATGCGATCTTTTTAAATAAAGCACCTTTTTTTCCTTTTTTTTCCTTCCCATCTCTAGTTAATATAACACAGCTAAAACCCCCTAAGCTACCTTCCTCTCACCATTGTGGTCCCGGCCATTCCTAAAGTTAAGGTCAGTGCATTAAGCACTCTTGGGACCCCGAGAAAGAGGGCTACAACGGTGTTGTGCAGCACCGCCTAGTGCTGCTCCAGGTCAAATACTATGCAAAGTGTTTGTATTTTTCTGACACAGCCTTATTTTTTCCTTAAATGGATAAAACTTTACACCAAAATAAACTGGTAGAAATCCTCACCTGCCCTGTCTACTTGCCAAACGTGTTCTGAAGTATAAAACCTGATTCTATGACTTAAGAACTACACCAGTGTGTAAGAGAAACCTTCAGAATTAGGGAAAGCTCAAACTAAGTCCTTGATGGCTGTTACCTGAAAGTGTTTTATTAACATAGTATTTTTTTTTTCTCCAAGAAAATCACTTTAATATTTTCCTTTAGTACCAGCTTCGGCACAACTAGGACTTTAAAAGGCAGCGTTTTCACAGCCTACACGATGACAGGTTTTCTGGGCAGTATTGCTGAGTACCTGTGAGCACCAGCACTGAGCAGCATCTCCTACAGCAGCGACCAGAACCTGAATTCAGGCCTTGGCCAAGGAAGGGAGTTCAGGACACTAACCCCTGCTCTCAACTGTGTACAAAAATTAACCATTTCTGACTGTATTTAGATGAAGCCAGGAAAATACTGATATCCTGGCACAACTGCCAAGACTTAAGTTTCCAGAGAAAGGGGTACCTGTTGGTACTTCATGGAAACCGTCACCCAAAGTGAAACCACCACCTACCACATGGATGTGAAGAGCTGTAAACACTAAACTAAAATTATTTACCTGCAAAGCCCTTTGGCCTCGAACAGACCACTTTTCTGCAGTCGCTCGGTGTCGCTGGGTCTTCACCAGGAGTTTTCTGAGCATCCTTCTACCAAGGAGCACAGGAACGAGCAGTTTGTGTGTTCCTGTGATGGGCACCGATTCATCACAGAGGTGACAGTTACAGCCACAGGGACAGATGGGAAAGAACAACCCAGGCACTGAAATCCTCTTCCTTGGGAGCTTCTAGTAATGAGGTATCATCGCTTTAGAATAACAACTCACAAAGCTGTTCCTGTGTGAGAATACTCAAGCTACAGCATTATTTACATTCACCAAAACCAAGTGTAACAATAAGTTTTTGCTCAGGTTTATTTACTAAATTGTTTCACATTCAATGGAATAGTTACAACAATACTTACAGAGCATTATCACAAGAGCAAACGCATTGAGAACACTCATAAAGACCCAGAATGCGGTTACGGTTATTTTCCTGTTGAACTCAACTGCCGCTTTTGTAAACAAGAACAAAACCAGAACATTGCTAAAAAAGATGTACACATAGAAACACTCTACGTACACAAAGCTACATATATTACTTTATACTCCCAACCAAAGCACTCTGGTCAAGTCCGAGTACTATTTGGTATTCTCTGTACAATTATTAAATCCTGCTAAAAATTAGTTATCCTTGGGTTTAAAATACAGCACGGCGCATAAGGCAAAAAAATAAGAATTATCATCCAGTTCTTTGAGTTCAGTTGAATATCAAGAATTTAAGGCAAGCTTGGACATTTTGCATTGTTTCATATAGTGAATGGGGACTTACAAATGGGAAATTCACAAAAGTAACATGCTATCTCCAAGAAAAAGCTGTTTGTAACGCGTACTGGACACATGTGCCCTTCAAGAAATTCCAACTAGACTTTCTGAAAGAAAAGCATCCCTAGTAGGAGAGACTGTCAAGAAGCTTACAGACAAATACCTTAACTAAAAAGAGCAGAAATTCAGGATCTGTATGTACACATATAAACTCATACCCATTTTAAAGTGCTTTACAGATAATTTTGAGTGATTCAGAAATAGAACTGGATGATAACTTATAGTTGTATGACATCTTATTTGAAGGTCCTTAATTTTTAAACTGAGAGACAGACATTACAAAGAGAGTATTGTTCTTTAAATGCAGATTTAAACTGATTGTTGCGTCTGATCTTCCTATAACCAAGTACTTGAGTGAACAGGACGAGGAGCACCCGGAGCAGAAAAGAACATGGCATGATTTCAGTGACACAATCCCGATGCTGATACACCACTCGATCCATTTCTAGCTAAACACTTCATCTAATACCAGCAGCAGATTTTATTGGGTATTTTTCCCATTCTTCATACCAAGCCTACGCACTAAAAACTTGTTGCTGCTCTCTGTTAACTGGAGCGATACCACACGCCACAACACGGGCTCCATCGCTATGGGCTCGTCTAACACGGCCACTGCCCAGGAAAAGAGAAGAAAACCTGGGGCAATTGTAAGTGCTTTGACTTCCATAAATGACAGATGTTTCTAGAGAGATTGAATAACCATCCACACCACCCTGACCTGTGGACTTGTTTGTTCTGATGAAGTCAAAACGATTTCTACACCTTGCACCACTTTGTACTCATAGCCCCCATCAGAACATCTCGGTGAGCATCCTCCCTCATGGAATCCCAAAGGCCTTAAACTCCAAAAGGTTCAGTATATACCAAACTGTGTGGAAAGCCTCCTATTAATAAAAGGCATTAACTTCTCTTTTAAGTAAAGAATTTATCTTTTTTGAAAATATTTGTTTGTTAAGCATCTTTATCTCAGGTGTATATTGGAAGATACGGTAATTGATGGCATCTCTGGAACAGAGTGAAAAGTGAAACAGGACGTGGAAACATTCAGCTTGTGCCTCTACCTGAACCGCAGGAGAAGGTGGAAACATCTCCCCGAACCCCTCAAAACATCCAACGTACAATCATTTCAGTACTTGAGTTCCATCAACAGAGTCACCAGAATAATTAAATTATGTTATTATTGCTATAGAACTAAAATCCTTAGCGAGTCGAATAAACTGCATTGAAAATGCTGAAATTGTTAATTTGATTTGCTTTTAAAGTCCTGCTTAATCCTAGCAAATTTGAAGAATATGTGCAGGAAGTTATAATCTGTGCAGATACCTGTTATCTATAAATAACATTTTATGGTGTAAACGCCCTCGTGTTTCTGACTGTTTAAAATCTGAATGTTCGCATACGGAAGAACAAGGCCCATCGCCACCTGCCTGGCCAGACCAGCTCTGTAGGAACTCACAATAAATCACCTACACTCAAACTTCCCCCTAGTGTACTTACAAAGAAATGGCTTTTAAAGCGACTATTGGAAATATTATTGCACTTTCAAAAATAATAGTATATGGGCTTGAAAAACAAGGGGAAACAAACATGAATTTAACATGTTAAAACAAAGGGAAAATAACTCTGGAGGCAGAAAAATTCTTCAGTACCAGGCCTGGCAATACATGTACAGACAACAAAACAGAAATTCAAGATAAGCATGATTCCTAGCTAAAATCAGAACACAAAAGAAAACATTCTAAATCAGCTAAAATTCATATGTATTCACTCATCTATTTTGAATAATGGCCATAACCTACAGCATCACTTTCTATTTCTCTGCCCAAATTTTCACTAAGTTTAGTGCTATCGCAAAGCTGCATCTCTTAAGATTCTGGTTAATCACAGGAACGGACCTTCAGCACTAGTTCCTTACACAGGACACGCTCTCGGGACGAGCGGCTACGCCCCGTGCTTGGCACTCGCTGCAGCTTGGGTTAAAGGCAAGACTGTGTGAAAAACCCCAGACAGGATCTCACTATTCACTCCCTATTTATGAGAACAATAAATGTAGATATTCTGAAAAAAAAAATGTAACAGAGATCACCGAGTACATTGTGTTATTCTTGACAGTTTTCATAGGCACAAATGTTATCAAGCAAATAAGAAAGAAAACCAGCAGAACACTCCAAACCCTCCTGCTGTGTGCATACTGCACTGAACTCAGAACAGCCGCATCGGTGAGTCCTACATGTAGCACCATTTTGATATCTGCACACTCTGAGAAAGCAATCATACATTCTTATAAAAAAGGAACTTACATGGAATATGGGCACAAGTGTGCTTGGGAGAAGGATGGGATGGATCCATTTTTGAGTATTTGTTTTATATCGTGCTATGAATGCTGCTGTGGTATCTTCCGATGTATTATTGTTGAACTTTTTCCTTGCGTTACCATTGAACACACAGAGCAGACCAGCAAGACGAGGTCCTTTAAGCTAGCACTATTTATCCACAAAAAGAAAATATCAGGGAAAGTATAAAATGTGATTTCATCAGATGAAAAAATTGTGTGAAGAGGCAATAAATTTGCCTTACAAATGTCTTTAAGTCATTACTAATTACCATCCCAGCCCTCCTACCAGTACGTGGGTGGCAAAGGGGAGTGTGCAGGCAACATACTATGGAATTTATTATTTACAAACCTTGAGATACAGAAACAAGGCAGCCCTTTAGTTACTGTTCATAAAAAAAATTATGAAGCACTGGCATTTTTTTAATATGAAGACCCAGCCAGACAAGTGTCAGCAAACAGTCCAGTCACACGGCACACTCGCACACCTCCCAGCCCCAGCACAGCAAGCTTCATGTTCAGGGTAGACAGGAGGAAGAGAGAAAAGCTCTAGAAGTGAAAGGGTTAGATACACAGTAAGTTTTCTAACCATATCCCAGGCCTGTACAGTACTCTCTCAAATTCACTGCCATCACCAGGACATGATCTAAACCCAGCTGGTGATGAGCTTTCCATTCCTTCTGCCCATGTCGCCGAATGAACAAAGGCCAATTACTGAAAGAAAACAAATCCTTCCACGTGTCAAGCCCAGCTCCACCGCGTTCCTCCAACCTTCCAGCTTCAGCAAATGCAGCTCACGGTCTCTGCCAGCGAGGTTCGTTTTCAAGCAGGTTAAGCTCCATCTTCACATCAGGTCCATAAAGTCCTACTTTTCATCAAAGTGCGGTCAAACCAAAATTGCATCGACAGTACATCATCCCTGCAGAGTCCAGCCAGGTGTCCGCGATGGGATCGTACTTCTGGACAGTGTTCAGGTAGGACGACCCCGAATGGCCTCCGACGACGTACAGGTAGTTATCAATTACAGCTGCGCCAACGCCTGGGGGGAAGAAGAAAAAAGTTGCATTATCACCAAATGTGGCAATAAGTAGTATTTTTGATCCTAAGCTGAACACTCTCCCCCAGCCCAGAGGCTGAGCAGATAAGTTCTCACAGACTCTCCCTCTTTGGGCTGTCTTTAAAGAAAATTGTGTAAACGAAGAGTCTCTCTCTGTTGAGGTCTTACACTCCTTTTCGACTCTTCTCACACACTTTCCTGTGACAAAACAATGCTCTTCTGTCCCAATGCCCTTTGTCAGGGAGACAGAAGATGCACCACTGAGTCTCGACATAAAGTACAATACAACAGTTACCACGGAATTGCTGACACTTACTCAAAAGTAACAAAAAGATAAAAGGTAGAGTAGAAATATTACTTCATATTATTTTTGTTACAGCTCAGTATCAATAAACTAGACTGTAATTAAATTAGAGAAATCGATACTTTCACAAAGCTGATCTAGTGATCTTTAGTCCAGCTCACAGACGAAGGACAATGCTCTGCAGACAAGTCTCTGCAAATTCATTGCCGCTCCTGTCGGGTCAAACGACAGTTTCTTTCTGAAAGGATGTCCCAGTGAACTGCGGAGAGTTTTGCACGTCCCTACCTGTTCTGGGTTCCTTCATGGGTCGACACACAGTCCACTGATTTTGGTGAGGATCGTATCTCTCAATGCTCGATAAGTGAGACACACCGTTGTGTCCACCTACTACAAAAATGAAGCCCAGCATGACACCAACACCAAAGTTGATTCGTTTGTCAGCCATTGAAGCTACTGTCTCCCACGAGTTTATACTTGGATCATAGCGCTCCACGCTGCAAATACAAACAACTCGTCAGGCTTGGATTTTAGTGACATTTGAATTTCACTCCACAAGAAATCTGCATTTGTCAGAGGTACACCTAGTTCTGCCAACCAATATTACACATCCAGGAAAAATGCAACACAAAGAAAAAGGACTTGATCTGATGGAATATTCTGCGGCGTGGTGGCTTTGTACCACCCAACGGTAGCACACAAGAAACTAAAGCCAGTGTTATCACCTAAGAAGCATCAATCACATCCCAGTGTCCTTCGACAACAAGCAGTGTTGCCAAAAAGCAGTTTTAACATATTTCATCCTGACACGGCGACTGCAGCTCAGTCGCTTCTCCGATGTCCTCGTGCCAGTACTCTGGATCCTCAGTGACAGACGGAAACAAAGCGAGATTTTTCAATGCTGGCTTCAGAACTGAAAGCTCGTTCAAGGATGACTGCTGCTATTTATAAAGAAAGAAACTAATGAAAAACCAAACACAATGCAGATCTGAAGTGTATCTATTTGGGTAACACATCAAATCAAAAACTTCCTGGAGGCTTGCCTGAAAAAAACACACAGAGAAGAAAAAAATGTGGAGAGCATCTCTCTCCAGAAAAGCAGTACAGAGGTCGCTGATCAAAACACTAAGAAAAGGCCGCCAGGATAAAAAGAAAATTAATTATAATCATTATTTTTTTTAACCACCAGAGCTGCACGATGGTCAGAGTCATTAACACGCACATGGAACTAACCCTTTGCTTCACAAACTGCTTCATATAAAAACACAGCAAGTACAAACAGTAAGTGCAATTAATGACTAGTGCAAAGTTGTTAGACTACAGTGTTAAACAATCAATGCATCCCTTCCTATAAGCAAGATTTTCATTTTCATTCTTTATTCAGCTATTTAGGCTTGTAGTTTATTCATTTGCTTCCTGAAGGACATACGGCTCATTTGTTCCTATTGAATTGAAGAAAAAAGTACAAGTGATTCCTTTGCATAACTAAAGGCCTCAGTCCACCCACAGAGCCATGTGGAACAGAGCAATTAAAGAGTGTGCTGGTACCAGGGAACCTCCTTGCGAACAGGAGGTCTGGAGCAAGCCTGCTCCTACCCAGGAGACAGACCAGGAACCAGCAGCCTGAACTTTAAGATTACTACAAGATTCCACCTGAGGTATATATTTATTTTGTGTACATTAAGCAAGCAAAAAAGTCCTGTTAATTTCAAACTGGTGTTTTCAACGTTAGAGCTGACCACACATGCCAGCATTTTGAGGTTTGCGGTGCAGGACTCGTGCTGAGCAAGCCTGTCCTGAGAGCAGCGGAACCGCCGCGCAGCACCGCAACACACAGAGTGCGCTGCCCTGGGGCCTCTGCACAGCTACCCGCCTCGGGGCTCTGCAAGGTCGGGTGTCTTGCACCACCTTGCTTAGTTGTATGCACATATGTCTTTGTCTTTACCCTTTTCCCTTCTTAAGGGTTTAAAAACAAACCAAACCCTCAAACAAACCAGCCGTGAGCTGGAACACACAAAGGTAAGTTAAAACAATGATTTCCCAGTTGAATTATCAGACTGATACTGCAGAACAAGGATTAATGAGGCCCACTGTGGATGACTGATCTTAAAATAATTTTTTAACTGGCTGCTGAACACAAGCTTAACAGTGAGTTTTGCCGATTTCAAGCTTACAACATCAAGCTCCACGCATCAGAAGCACGTACCTGTTCATGTGGGCTGGGCCATAACCACCAATAGCATAGATCATTCCGTCCAAGACGGCTGCAGCAAAACAACTTCTTGTTTTGTTCATCGGGGCCACCAGCTGCCACTCCTTCACTTTGGGAATGTATTTCTCCACTGTTCGTAAATAAGATTGCCCATCATAGCCACCCAAGGCATAGAGCTCTCCTGCCAGAACCACCACTCCCAGGGTACTCCGGCTCTCAAACATCCTTTCCAGAGACGTCCACGTGTTCGTGTCGGGGTCCCAACACTCCACGGAATTCTCGTGCTTTCGGTAACTGATGCCTTGACACACGTGGGTCGCAATCCCTCCTACAACATATAATTTCTGGTCTAGGACAGATACTCCAAATTCATAGCGGGGAATGCTAAGAGGTGCCAGGCCTATCCAGGAGTCATTCTGAGGAAAATACATTTCAACACTGGAATAGAAAAACAAAGATTCTGTGAGCAAATCGAACCTTCTGAAGCTCTGTGATGTGCACATGAGCATCAAGGAACAGTCTTAAGATTATTATTATGTCCCGTCTGATGTTTGCTGTTCCTTCTAAGAGCCGGAACATAAGCTCAAATCAAATGCAGTCACTATTCTAAAGAGCTAAAACCCCAGGGCCCCATAGCGAACACGATGATGCAGCAACACAGCCAGTAGCCACGGCACTGAGACCTGAAACCAGGGATTTTGAAAGTGCAAACCAGGCAAAGCGGAGAGGGCAGGACAGCGCCGCAGACAACGCGAGGGGAGACGACACAGCAGCTTTTGCAGCCAGGTGTGATTGGGGTAAGCTGAAGATACAAACCATAGGGATACAAAGGGTAAACTGAAAAGCAAAAAGTCAGAACAGCCACAGAGATGGGAGAGAGCAAAAAAGAGAATTAGAGAGGAGAAAGCTCAAGTCTATATATATTTACAAACATACGTTTAGAAAGTACCATTGGCAGTTTTACAAATACCTATTTCACATGCACTGTATAATTTAAATGAAATGTCGAAGTAGAACAGACTAATTTGAAAAGTCTGTTTTCAAAATCCTGCTTATTTGCATTTTCTTTCAATTATACTCAGTGTTAAAATATGGTGGGTCTAGCCTATCATGTATAAAGTCTAGTCAATCTACATAAATAGTTTAGCGAATAAATTACTAAAATGATGTAAAAGAATAGCTGGTACACAGGAAATACGATCTGATCAAAACCCATGCAAGCACTTGAAGGCACTGGAGCGCTGACAGCACCGAGCAGGGCTGCGAGACACCCGCCTGGCTCCCGGCAGCAGCGCCCACTTCGAGAAGGGCTGTACTAAATATATTCTAAGGAATCTTGTTATTATGAAACAGCAGCTAACTCTACGTGAAAATAAAAGAGCCTTCCTGCAAATACAAAGGAAAAGCAGAATGAGAATAGTGGAATTAAGGTTTCCCAATTCACAATTTTAATTGTATTAGGAAGTATTTGTTTAATCGATCTGTGACCTTTTTTTCAGTACGTCAAGAGCAATTGTTTAAAATTAAGTATGAACTGAAACAACAGCTTAGGAAAGACTAATATGAATAATGAATTAAGGAAGAAGTTGTTTCAAAAAAACAGCCAAAAACTTTGGTATGTAATATGACTACAGTCATTGAAGAAGCTGGCAAAGAAACAGAGCTGAAGAATATCAGAGGCCTACTGTATTTGCTCAGTCTTTTTATTAAACACAAAACCTGTTTACTTTTTAAATCTATAAACCAAACCATGCCCAGTCTCCAACATCTACTTTAGTATCAACCCCTACTATTGTGAAAGTTAACTTTAATAACTTTGACAACATATCTAAGCACAGGGAAGAAGAACATGCAGATCTTCCCAGATTTTTCAGTATACATATGTATCTGCAAGCACGGAACTGGCACAGAAAATAACATCTCTGAGTAAAACCTCATCCCGAATGCAGCTGTGGAACCAGTCTGGGCTGTGTGTCTGAACACCAAAACCACTATACGTGGACGTGTAAGTAGGAATATATATGCAGAACCACACACAGTTTCACTACCGCTTCTGGAAATGTTAATACAATGTTATAAGCAAACCCAACCACACCCAGAATGGGAAGAAAACTGTTCTATTACATTCCTTTTGCTCAGCTGATTCGCCTCAGTGATGTACTCCAGTAACTGCAGAGGAGGTTCATGTTGCAAACTGGGTAAAGAACGAGGGGCACTTACCCATTTCTGCCAGCACAGACACAGGCACCCACTCAGCAGCGCAGATTAAAGCCATGATTACGCTCTGATCAAGAACGTGACATTGCTAAGAATTACTTCTTCACTCCTCACTGATTTAAATCTATTTTCATTCCAAGGACTCTTGAGTTATCAGGAAGCATATTTGTCATATTAAGCTAAATTTTATTATTTGATTTTTCTGGAATAATAATAGATTGGGGAAAAATTACGTAAAATGAGAAGACCTGGGAGGGTAAAGAAGTAGCATGCAGACTTATATTAATCACTTTTATTAACCAAATTCTCAAAGAACAGAATTAAAATGGTAAGATTGTATAGCTATTTGTGTTGGCACAAACAAAACCCTGTAACATTGAAGATTACTCATGAAATCAAAAAGCATTTTGAACTCAGTGCTCGTACTTGTTCAAACAAACTCTAGTTAAGAGTTCTCATGACGAAAAAGCAGTAACCATAGTCCTGCAAACCACAGCTCTCCAACGATTGTCTGAGCCCTGACCCAGGGCGATAACAAACACGCACAAACACCACACTACTCAAGTTCTGCAACAACTTTACCACTACTTACCTTTCCAAACATGCAAACAGTCCAGCTTTTCCTCCCACAGCACAAAGAACTTTAGGAGCACAGCGAGGTCGCGTCATCAACATGGTCTGGTGGGACAGTCTGTGTTCAGGCATGAAGTGGTATTTTAGGGCCTCGTTTAGCAGATGTTTACATGTGTGGTCATCACGAATGAGATGGTTTGCTTCGTATAACCGCGTAAGAAACTTAACGCTCAGCAGTGGCAACCGCACGCAATGCAGCAGCTGCGCTAAGTACTTCTGCCGCTCCTGCACGTCGTATTTGATCCAGGACTCTAGTGCATAAAAAACAGTTTCTTCTGTCACGACATTCAAGCAGTCATTGGAAACAATTTCATCCAACTCAGAATGCGTAAGCTCAAAAAATTCTTCCGTCTGACAAACATCTTCAAAGTTTTGACAGATGTACTTGTTAGCAGCCAGGTAGAGGTCATGGCAGCCATAGGTCTCCGCAAAACGAGAAATCCCGATGCAGTTGCCAGGGTCAAGCTGGCTTTCGAGAAACGCACAACACTCCTTCACGACCAGTTTGATCTGGAGCAGATTGGCAGCCGGCAGAAGCGACTCGACCGTGTCTTGTGAGATGAAGACGGTCCCCGTGTAGGCATACTCCACGATGGCCTGCAGAGCCGCCTCGTCCACACACTGGAACTCCACCTCCGCGTTCTCCTTCTCCGACAGGTTCCCGGTGAACATGGCTTTGAAGTAGGGGCTGATGCTGGCGAGCACCACTTTGTGGGCATGGATCTTGACATCGCCCACTCGCAGGATAATGTCACAGAGCTCGTGATGCTGGCGAAGGAGGTTCAAGCCTTGCAGGAGCTGTTCGGAATGCAAGTGGGTTAAGTTGGCGAGCATGTAGGTTGGAGACGACTGGTCCATCTGTGACAAACAGAATTTTTAATGCGTTACTCAGGGCTTCAGTTCTACAGCTTCATTACTCATGTTACTTCGACATGCCACACATAACATTTAAAAAATATTTTTCCATTTTTGCTTTTATCTTAATTAGGTTTATTACTTTCCAATTTACTTTTTCAATCCTTGTGCGCTATGCTTTTTCATGCAAGCTAAATCCAGGACAATAAAATGTTTATTAATAGCGTATGCTATATTAATCTTTGACTTAAAAAAAATCCAAACCACACCAAACCAAACAAGCCCCCCCCCCCCGCTTTTTTTTTTTTGTTCTGGAGTAAAACGCATATTATCTGAAGTGTTGAATACATGATAGGATTCTACATCAGATGTATGAGAGAACTGAGCAGGGACTGAAATAAAGCTAAATAAACAAAGAGTAGAACTGGCTTGTTTGAGACACAGTTTTGGAAGTTCTGACATCACTTTCTGCTGCTGACCTCTCAGCCTGCCCAGCGTGGCTGTGGGGCAGGCAGACCGTGTTGTGCTTCCCCACGCAGCAGGGACCAGCTCTCCGTCCCACCCACTCTGCACGAAGAGGCAGAAAAGTCCCACGGAGCCCTGGGCTGCAGCTCCACAAAACCCCCAAACGCTTCTTCCAAAAAGGTTCAGTTTGCATCTTGAGAACTGAAAGCAGTAGGATACCTGCTCTAATTTCAGTCTCATGAAAATTCCAGCAGTGCTGCCCACCACTACCTGTTGGAGAAGCATCTTAGTTCTTTATTGACACTGAATTATTATACCGGGGAGAGGGTGGAGGGTGTGAATGTGTCACAATCCTGGACCACAAGGAGACGTAACTATTGTTCTACACAGCAACCACACAGCTTCTGAACTGAAAAGCTGATTTAATTGCGATTTGCTAAATGACTACACAAACTGCGACATCTCACTTCTTTTATTGTTACTAAGAAGTTCATCATTTCTGCAGCTCCTTAACTGACATCTAATTTGCAGTGAGCCCACTTACAAAGTACTTAATCTGAAAGAATAAAATTAGTTGCCAACAGAACATAATAGCACTGACAGAGAACTGAAGGCTTAGAGCTAGGGATAGAAAACCTCTTACCCATTAAAAGATAAGCTCATCCCTCTCCTATTATAAGCCCATACTGGAAAAAAAAATCTCTAAAAGAAAGTATTTTAAGCAGATCTGCAAAAGGCAAGATTCCATACAACATTTTCCACATAACAGTTTTGCAGCACAAATTACATGGGGGGAAAAAAGAGCTGTTCAGCAGCTAAGCCACTTTATTTTCCTTTTGTGGCTGTGCTCAGTTCATAACTTACTGTGCGTATATGCAAAAATCATAAAACACAAGGCAACACCACATGGCAGGAAAAAGGAATGGTTACAGTTCAGATGCAAACCCCATAAAAACAGTTCTAAAGAATAACTTTAAGTTATTCCACAAAACCAAAACTTTTGGTACCAAGTGGGCAGAGATGCCTTCCGTTGCACCTCGCACGCCTCCTGCGTGGCAATGCTCGCCCACCCACGTGTTTGCATGTGTTTAGTTTATTGCTGAACAAGAAATCGGAAGCTGGAACACCAAGCAGCCCTGAAGAACGTAATTTAGGAAACGGTTTGTGCCCACAACACTAATCAAACTGTTCCCCTAGGGCTCTAGACTATCAGATCCTTGTCACGGCCTGTAGGTAACACTTAACTTGAATAGTAGGGAGATACTGGAAATCGAAGGGCTAACCACAAATGTAAATAACTAAGCTCGCTTACTGAAGGCTTTTTCTCTTCTAAACCCCCCCGTTAAGCGAGGGAGGACACGGCATTTCCCTCACATGAAAGCAGCAGGAATAGCTGCTGCCACGTTTCTGGTTTAGGGCAGAACTGAAGCGCTCGCCAGTTCCTCATTTCGGCTGCAAAACGGTCGCGGGCAACAAGAGCACCGAACCCGGAGCCCCGCGCCGAGCTCCCCGCAGCTCCGCACACCGCACAAACCCGCCTCCCCACGCAAAAAAAAATACGCAAGAAATAATTTCCCAGCATCAACTGCCTTGTTTATGAAGTGTCACGCTCTCCGCGTCCTTGTGCAGCAGGTCCAGCCCGGCCCGTTCCCCGGGGCAGGGTCCCCGCACACCCGCGCCCGCCACACACCGAGCCCGGACACAGCTCCCCCCCGCCGCCCCGCGAACGGGCGCGGGACCGCCCCGGACAGCGCGGCGGGGCCGGGCGGGCCGCTCTCACCTGCGGGCGGGGGCACAGGCCGCGCTGAGGCCCGGCCCGCGGAACCGCCGCCTCGCTTCGCTCCTCCGGCAGCGCCCGGCAGCGTGGCGTCACTTCCGGGCGCCACCGCCCCGCGCCCTCTGCCAATCAGCACCGGGGAAGCGCCGCGCACCCACAACCCCCCGGGCCCGGACGGTGCCACTTCCCGCACCGCGGGAGGGGGACGAGGTGGCTCCGCTTCACCGGCGCCAGGCGGCGCAGCCCCGGAACCTCCCGCTCCCGCCCCGAGGCTCTCGGGTGTGCAGCGGCGCATCCGCGCTCCGCAGCGCCCGGGGCGACGCGGGGGAGCGGTCAGACCTGCGCCGGTCCCCCCCCGCCCGCCGCGCCGTGGGCGGTGCCGCGCAGGCGCGCTGCGCGCCGGCCCCTGGCGACAGCCGTGTTGTGGCGCGCGGCGTTGCCGGGGCGGGTCGGTGCGTCCGGCCGCCCATGGCCGCCGCACAGGCGCTGCCGCCCCGCGCCATGGAGCACCCGGCGGGGCCCGGGCGGCGGCTGCCGCCCTGCCACAGCCCCCGCGCCCAGCGCCCCGGGCGGCCGGCGGGGGAGGAGGGCGCCGCCGCCGCCGCGGAGCTGCCGTGGGGGCCGCGGCCGGCGCTGTGTGGAGCGGCCCCGCGCGGGCGGCGCCGCCTGCCCGGCCGCCCCCTCCGCCCGCCCGCCGCCCCCCTGCGCGCCCTCACGCCGCCCCCCGCCCGGCGCGGCCTCGGGGAGCTCTGCCGCAGCCTGGCCTGGCAGCGGCAGGAGGAGGAGGCGGGCGCCGAGCCCTTCCCGTGGCTGCCGGAGGCGCGGCCGCCCGGAGGGGACGCGACGCCGCCGCCCCCTGCCCAGCCCGGCGGCACCGGCCTGAAGTTCGGGCTGCTGCCGCCCGAGCTGCACGCCCGCCTGCTGGACCAGGAGGACTACCGGAGCCGCACGCAGGCCGTGGAGGAGCTGAAGAGGGTGGTCGGAGCCGCCAGCCAGGCCACCGTGAGCTCCACGCCTGCCCCCAGCCTCCTGGGGCTCATCGGCCTCCTCTGCGCCCTCCTGGATGACTCCAACTTCAAGGTGGTGCTGGGGGCGCTGGAGGTGATCCACCTGCTGGCCCTGCGCCTGGGCGACCGGGTCCAGGCCTTCCTCACGCCGCTGGTGTCTGCTGCTGGTAAAGTGCTGGGGGACAATAAGCTGGCCGTGCGGCAGGAGTACAACCGCCTGCTCCTGCGGCTGATGCAGACAGCGGGGCCTCAGCCCGTGCTGCGCCTGCTGCTGCAGCCCGAGTACCTGCAGCACAAGAACTCCAAGGTCCGTGAGGAGGTGGTCAACGTCTGCATCGTGGCTCTCCTCACCTACCCGGGCGAGGAGCTGGACTTGGCCAAGCTGGCGTTTGGGCTCGCTCCAGCGCTGGTGGATGGCAAGCGCAGAGTCCGGCATGCTGCCATGGAAGCATTTGCTGTGCTGGCATCTTCCATGGGGCCGGGCAAAACCGCCCTTCTCTTCAAGGCGGTGGATGCCGTGGAACTTGAGGACAATGGGGATGGGGTGATGCACGCGGTGCAGGCCAGACTGGCCAGGAAGACCTTGCCCAAGCTGGTAGACCAAGGCTTTGTAGAGTACGCTGTGCCCTTGCCATCGTCTGGTCACAACAGGGGGTTGTGTTTGCCCCCCGGGGCAGATACAGACTGGTTGTTGATGGGCAACAGGACTCAGAGCGCACACAGTTACTGTGGGTACCGCACGCAGGACGATGCTGTGCCGAACTCCAGCTCCCACAGTGCGTGTGCCGATGAGGGAATAAGTCCAAGAAGAGTCCTGAGTGCGGGTAAAGGAAAAAACAAACTGCCTTGGGAAAATGAGCAGGCTGGAGATGGGGAAGGCGGAGCAGGAGTCAAGGTGCCTCTCACAAGGAGTGTGGAGCAGGTATGTATTTGTAGCTCACTGGGCTTGTTTATTCTAAGGCATGTTCTAAAGAGATTCGAAAGTTGTCAAAGGCTTATTAAATTACAGGTATTTGTGAGGTATGGCTGATACTGCTAGTACTTTACATGCAAGGGTCTCTATGTGTGTGTCAATCTCGGAAGGCAGACTTGAGAACACCTTATGTCAGATCTAACACCAGCAGGAACCAGACAACATATCACTTATATAAAAAAAAAAATCTTTATTTTTAGGTTACCTGGACTCAGTGAGGCACTTGTTACATCTGACCCTAGTGACCCATCTTTTACAATGGCTAGCCAAAATCCAGGGAATGTGTACGAAAGTGGGGAAAGGGCTTCTGTTTGTATATTTGTGTTTGAGAGTACCTGGTGGACTGCAAAGAGTTTCCTGAACACAAAAGCTGTTTGGTTTGGTTCAGGGAAGGCAGACCTCCAGAAGGCAGAGCTCTGGAGCGAGGCTGAGCCAGCGCTTCTTGGCAGCATGCTGACCTCTAGAAAAACCTGGGGGTTGCCAAATGTCTGTGTGGCTCTTGTTCCTCAGTCTGATTTGACTGGGAAAATGTAGGTAATAGCAGTTCCGATTGACCCCAGTTTTGGTTTTCCCACTTGCTGACCATGTTGGCAGCTGCAAAGGGAAGGAACCTTTGGAAAAGTGTTCAGGTCCCTTTTATGTTAGCAGTGGTCTCTTCTGGGACATATATTTTGTAAACCATCTGTGTGTTTAAGACCTGAGGGTGCAGCTGCGTGTGTGGTTGTGTTTTTTGGTGGGTTTTTTTGTCTTTAACTGGACAGGTTTTCTTAAATTTATCATACCTTGATCTCCAGTGAGTGAGTTTAAGGCAGTGGATCTTTTCAGAACATCAAAAGCTGTATAGAACAGACTTCCTCACTACCACCTTTATGTATTCAGAATTTATTTCTTAGTTTCTTAGTAACTTGTTCCTGGATGGGATGAGGTCATGACAGGGCTGCTTCGTGGCGGCTAGTTTTTAATAAAGTCTCCTAATAAAAAGAAACATGAGTTAATGTTACTGTCGTGTAAAACCCTTAAGTTTGTGTGTGTACTTGTACACACACAAGCTCATGCCCTTCGTTGGTGCAGGTATTGGCTTTACTGAGACCCCTAAAAGGATCTGCATCTTTTTGAGTTCATGAACCAGGCAACTAAGTTCCCTTGGGTTATCTACAGAGCAAATAGGGTGTGGGCAACAAGTTATGTAGCAAACACCTCTTGAGCAAGAAGCTTTTTGTTTTCGAACCAGCTTTTCAGTGTTAACTAGCAGAACTTGTGGCAATAACAGTGAATTGGCAGCATTCTGCAGCACGCTGTGCTGAGCTCTGCTGCTGTGTGCTGAGCTGTGTGCTGCTGCCTCACCTGTGCTTTTCTGTAGACTGCCAACAAAAAGCAGCCAGCACACACACCAAAACCAGGTGGTGCTCAGGATGGTGGAAGGTCCTCTGCCTGAACCAGTGCTTTCTTGAGGTCACAGGTGCTATGGAAATAGTTCTCTTTTAAATTATAATTTTTAATCTTTTTGTACATGTGGTTGTATTTATTCCTGTAAATTGGGAGGAGTGGCCAAATTTTCCACCCCTGGAGCAAGTGAAAGAAAGAAATTAATTTATGGTTTCTGTTTTACTGCATATGTAAAGTACATTTAGAAGTGGTGTGAACTTAAAGTTAAATTTGACCTGGGGAAATAGCTACACGTTTGTGGCTTCAAGTCAGTGATAGTGAGGTACTTGGTTTACTAAGGAACATCTGTGATACCACTATGATAAATATGTTTTAGACTATGTGTATTTTTAGATGTGTAGCATGAACTTCATGGGTGTAAATGCCCCCATGTAATATTGGGATGCAAACCAACCCAACTGCCAGATATCTGGAGCGGGTTTTGGTGGTGTTTGTTTGACTGTCGGGTGGACAGAGCCCCCCAGGCAGCTGGTGTGAGCCAGCTGGGTACCCCCCGTGTGTAACACCTGAACCAGCCCGGTGTCCTGCGCCTGACGACCCCTTGGCTTAGCTCTTCGTCATCCCAACATCTGTCTGTGTGACCGAATCCTTGCGGGATGACAAGTTTTCTTCTTTTCTCCATGGAAGACCTTGCCATAACGTCGCGCAAATACTTCAAGTTTAAATGGACGTTTTCCTTTTGTGATCATCTTTATTTTTACATCCCTGTGTATTAGGCTGAATATTTAACTTCGTTCCTACTTATGAACAGATGTAGAACTTATATTTGTGTCATCTGTTTTTGCAGAATTAGAACAGAATCCGTTTCAGCCTTTATTCAGTGAAATAGTTGTTGTGAGCAGGAGTATTTGTGACGATCAGTGCAGGTTCCTTTCCTGAATCTCTTTTCCTTGCTGCTCTGCAAGGACTCAAGCTGTGAGATTAACCAGTCTTGCTTTTCTTTTGCTGCTGCCACATACTATACCATAGGCGGCAATGAAAATACTTCTGCAGGGAGAAAATCCTGTTTGTCATGTACTGTATTTATTCCAATTTAATAAGAACTAAATTTTTTGCACTAATGACTGTTTTTCTAAGAAAACCTGTGCCTCCTAGAGATTCTGTTTGCTTCTGTCTCTTCCCTCTGCTTTCTGACTTGCTGTGTTTGCCTCTCACTTCCATTTTACGTTGTTATCTTGCATATTTAAGTTGGTAGAAAGCAGATTGGTAGCTCTGAGGTGTCAGAATTTGAAGACTTCATAAGTTGTACTCTGCCAAAGGAAATATGTAATGCTCCTTTTGCACTCTTACTTGAAAGACTTCTGATTAACCAGAAACCTCCAGAATTCATTTTACATCGAAGTATAACTCCACGTAGCTTTTTGTTTATGTGCAGGTAAGTACTGACAAGAATAACATTTGATGTCATGTTTGATAGGATTTGAAAACTGCCAATTTTAACTTGGACGTAGATGAACACAGCACCAGAATTACACCTGCATTATTACCGGGTTGCTTTAGTGGTATCAGTTCACCCGAACACTGTGAACAATGTCAAGAGCACTGTTCCCATCGTTACAAAGAGTCATCTGAAGGCTGATACAATACAGCAGCTGATATTTCGTGTTCAGTGGGTTTGAAAAATGTGGTTGGGTCCATGTGCAAATGCGAACTGTTTCTTTGCAGGTGGGCGGTTCTGAAGAATGTACTGCTGGCAGACATAAGGCTTTACAGTGAGTCTGCAGCTGGCTTTTGGGAGCTGGGCTTTGAAAATTGCTGTGGGTTAAACAGCTGCCCACCTGCCGAGCTCTTTCAAGACATGTTAAGTGGAATGTAAGTTGGACCTGGCTCAAGGAGTAACTTTGCCTCTCTGAACAGTCCCCGTTTAGCCTGCTTACGCTGCTGGAACCATCGTGCATCTCCCTGCAATAGCGGTTGTTTAACTGATGCTGGTGGCACTTGTTTGTCACTCAGAAATAGTGGTGGCACTCAGTTTTTACTTCAGTGTCTGTAAAAAATGTTTGGCTGTGACGGGGCTCCTGTGAAAGACACAACATGATCTAATGTAGCTCCTGTGGCTTTGCCCTCGGTGAGGGCGAGGAACAGCCTTGTTTACAAAGAGAAGTGTCATGGAGGCGTTTTATCAGAAGATAAGGTGGGTGCTGCTCGTCATCGTGTGGAAGAAGAAAAGAGCAGGGATTCCATTTAGTTTCCTCCCTGGTGATTGCCCGAGCAGCCCCATAGTGGATGGAAAACCGGCCTGTGCAGTCAGGGAGACTGCAGAGCTGTCTGGGCAACCAAGGACCTCACCTGGGATGAGACTAATTGTTTTCAACACTTCATTGAGTCCTGTTGGCTGGACCCACATTTGCTGTAACAGGAGTTTAAACAGCACAGTGGTCTAAGTATTGAAGTACTTATTGGATCACTGTAGGCTGACCGCTTCGTTACCCCATCCTCACATCCCGATCACTTGGCTTCTGTCACTGTTACACCTGCCTGAAGAGGTTGTAACGCTCCCCAGCACAGGGCACATCTTTTTATCTGCTGCTATCCCGTGGTGTGTTCATACCTTCAATACAAGGAGAGCTGTGTTTCCACTTAAGGCACACTGGGATGAATAAACCTGGACAGTGTTTCCTCTACTTGAAGACGTTCCTTATTAACTGAAGCAGTTTGCCATAAGCCGTATAAATGAAGCTCTTTTTCTTGAGGCATTTAGCAAACAAAGTAAAGGGGAGAAAGAACGCTAGCTCCGCATCTCTTAACTGTTTTCGGTAAGGTATATCATGCATAAAATTTGGATAGTTGACTCGTTTATAGGAATGTAAAAAATTAATAATTAATTCAGACATTCCTTTGAAATGAATTTGCTTAAAAATTAACTTTTGGAGTAATTCTGTGGCTGAAAGAATGCATGAAATTAGCTTAATGTTTAAAGTTGTTTTTTTACTAGTGTTTTTAGGGTCGCGTTACACAGTGATTGTCCAAGGCCATGTCTAGACTTTCCTGATCAGATAAGAGATGAAGTAAAACATGTGTAAGTTAATGTGTACTAAAAATACAACGTCGATAGATAAAGCACGTTCATTGCCTTCAAGGGTTTGTCTGAAGGCAGCTCCTGTTGGCGGTGTTAAACTGGGCTATTGATGAAACATTTCTCTGCAGTCCCTGAAGTCTGTTGAAGCCGATTGTGTTTCGTAGCCATGTGTAAGCTCAGGGTTGCCAGCTGTGATTGGGGCAGGCTGGCAGCACAGCCCCGCGGGTCCTGTGTGACTGTGGGGACACGCAGGGCTGCCGCCTCCTGCAGCTTTGCCTAATGCCCCTTAGCGAGAACCCCTAAAGTGAGAGGTGCTTGAGCTGCCACCCCTCCTTCCAGGCGATGCCTTTGTTCTGCGATAAGGAGTGCTCTCCCCAGTAGTAATGGCAGAAGACTGATGGGTAAACACTGTAGGGCCTTTCTCAGGAATCCGGTAGCTCCAGCTGCCTCTTGTAGAGCCAGAGAGCAGCAGTGGGAGCAGCGGGACGTTGGTTGCCCCGGAGCCGCCCGGCCCAGCGCTGTGGCTGACACAGACTTGGTCACACGGACACGGAGTTTGCTGGCAAAGGAACCAGCTCTGGTGATAGGGCTCAGCGGTGCTCTGCCTGGAGGGGCACTCGTGGGGTGTGCAGCACTCACCCCTCCAAAAGGTCATTAAACAAAACCGTTACACCGGCCCTGGTTTAATCTGTGGGTTGTATTTCTGACAACTAGTATCCTCTGGGTAAAGTGCAGGGTTGCATGCTTCAGTGCTTTAAATACTGGGATTGAAGGCTCATGGCTTAACAGTTGTTCATTGCACCTCAGCTTTCTGTTTTTCTTTCTGCACCTGAGTTTACCATCAGTGCTTCTACACTTGCCGTTCTTGGCAGCTGCACACCTCTGCCAGAGCCACAGGACAGGCTCTGCCTTCTCCTGAATCCAGATCTGAGCAGCCTGACCTGCACCTTACGTGGGGCAGAGGGAGTTGTATCACCACTCAGCTCGCACTGGGAAGCTGAAGCTTCTCCGCTTTCTACCTAAATTAATTAAATGGTCACTTTTTTTAATTTTTTGAGTACCTGCGGTTTTACAACCTGAAGCACATAGTTACAGGAGCCGTACAACAGCATCGGAGGAACACTTCGTTTGCTAGAAATAGGAAGTTCTTGGCAATGAAGGGTGGTAATAAAGTGTATAACCCATGAATGTTTTCCTTTGCGCTTCAGTAAGGTCCCGTTCATGTCTAATCCCGAGCTGGCAGAGCCAGGCTTGCGTTGTCCAGTTTGTTATCTGGAAATCCAATGGATGAAGTTGAAGTGGCTGCAGAGTGTTCTCTTTCTGGAGACACTGATGTACCGTGTCTGTTCCTATTCCTAGGGTTTAGCCTTGGAGAGTGTAAACAGTTCCAATCTGAACCAGACCACATCCTGTTCCAAAATAAACGTTTATGTTGTTTTCTTTAGGACTTGACATGATCTACCGATCTTTTGGGTGCTGACGTGAAGTAATTGAAATTAGCCTGCTGTGACCAGACGTGTGGCATTCTCCAGTGGTTTCCCAGCTTGTGCCATTCGTCAGAGGTCGCACAAATGAGTTGAAGAACGTTGCCCTAGCAATCCCCCAGTCCCTTTTAAATTCTTCTGTAATTTCTATTTAAGCAAGTTATGAGAACAAAAACTCTGTCTGTAGTTTGGGGTACAAAAACACTTCCTAAAAATCTCAGTGCTACTTCTGTAGACCTTACGAGCTCCCCTGCTCTGCTGAAACATGAAGAAACCAGCTGGCTGCCCCGGAACCAGCAGACTGTGCTGGGAGCCCGCGCTGGACCTCTGGGAGCTCAGCCCTCCTGTGAGTACCTTGGAAATGCGCTGTGCGGCACGGACAACAGAACAGGCCTGGTCCTTCTTGCAGGATAAGAGTTACTTGTGTTTTTTCCCCATATGTTGAAGGGCCCTGTGCTGGCTGTTGAAAGCACGGCTCTTTTCGGGGGGAGCAAGAACATTTGAACATTTTGCTGAAGTTTTAACCCATGCTATGAAGTGTTCACAAACTACGCACATTTTCATGCAACTACACTGTTGGCAATACCTGTGTTGTTCTCCATTTATGTGCTGATCTGATAACCAGAGAATTTAATAGCTGGATGTTATGAAGACCTTAGCGAGTGTTCAAGTGACCTGTAAAATTAGCTTCATGGAACAGCGGCTCTTTGTTTTCCGCGGCGCTCAGGAGGGTTAAAGGGCTGGGGTGCTGAGCTGCGTGTGACAGAGCTGAGGCCTCAGGCTCTGGGCTGTGAGCTGCAGGTTTTCTGCAGACTGGGAGGGTATTTTGGGGAGATACCATTAGATGTTTGTGCTGTTGCTGATCTCTTCCCTGGGACTGTGGTGTTGGTGGCTGCGGGTATTTGATCAGGACCTTTCGTCTTGGCCAGTGCGGGATATCAGAACAGAGCATCTGTCAGCGATGGGTCACTTGCAGGGGCTGTGCTTTGGTAACCGAGTTAATGTTTTCGTGGATGGATTCAGATATTTTTACGATGGTGGTACTAGTGGAATTTAAATGAAGCTGAAACCTTCTGAGAAATCTCTTCGCCAGGATTTGCCATCTACTTTGGTGAAAGATCTGGCAGCTTTAGGTTTGCGTTTATTTGCTGTCACCTTGCGTGCCAGTGTTTAGCAAATCTGTAGTTACTCTAATAATAATTTGTATACAAGAAATCAGTTTTTATTCCTGTTGCTAGGATTGGAACAACTGAGCAAAGTTGTACAGTCATGTCAGCATTGTGTAATTTGCTCCTTCTGCATATATTGTTTTGTCTGTATGGAAAAATGGGGTGTCAGTAATTTGTACGAGTAACATTTATTTACAGACTGAAAGATGTGTAAATTGAAAACGATGTTTTCTGGCTGGCTGATCGCAGAAGTGGGAATGCTGAGTTCTCATCTCCGCTTTTATCCCGACTTGTAATAATGCGGAACAGACCACTTGCCTCATTTTTCTCATTTGTGAAGTAAAACTGGTGTCCCTCAGGGCCCCCGGGCGATGACAAGCCAGCACAGTGCTGATTCTTACCCATTTAATTCAGTGTTCTTACTGCATATCCAGCAATCGGAACTCCTTTCTTTTTCTTTGCAAAGCTTCATTATTTGCAGATCTGATCTTGCCGAAGCCTTTCACACCTGCTGGATTCCTGCTGCTGTCTCCCATTAAAACCAGGAAAATCACGAACCTCCTTTATTTGGAAGGGACCCGATGGTTTTGTGGAAACTCTTGAAGTTTTTTGTCTATGTTCCATAACCATAAAAATTTCTATTTTTAAGATATTATGTGGCCAAGTAAATGTCATAATGATTTTAAAATAATTAGAGTGTGCTCATAGCCGTGCTACTCATCTCATGACTGTGCTGCTTTGAGTTTTGAGTTCTGGCCATGCTTTGTTTTGTGAACCCCCTTGAAAATATGAAACGTTAAATTAAACCCCATCAGGATATGAAATCAAACCCCATCAAGATATTAACTCAGAGCGTTTGGCTGCTGTTGATTTGACCCAGTGACAGAACTTCCAACATTGTGCCCTGTTCAATTGCTGCGGGCAGCCCGGGGGTCCCGCTTGGTGGGTGCCTGTTTGCACCTGCCCCAGGCTGGGAATGCAGGAGATAATTGAATTACAGACTGCTGGGGAACTGCAGCTTCATGGTGCAACAGTTTTTGTGGAGTTCCCCATTCGACAATCCGTCTTTATGGTGAACTGAGATGTTCAGTGAAATTAAAAAGTGCATGTTTTTATAAATGAATGTGCTGTGTATGTGTCAGATCCAAGCTCTCCACTCGCACAAGCGGTCTATTGAGTAAAGGAGGTTTTTAGGCTTAACCTTATGCTGTTCTTTCCAGTACTGAATAAATATTTCCATTTCTGTTCTGGCTTCTCTTTTGACCTCAGTGTGAAGCTTTGTCTGTGAAAGGGGAGAGCAGAGTTAAAATAGCCTGGAAATGATTTAAATTACTGATTTTGCTATTTCAATCAGAAAACAAGAAACCTTTATTTAAAGCATGATCTTTACTTTGCTAAATACTTATGTTATTCAGATTTTTCCTATAAGTATAATTAATTCTCATTACAAGATGCTGATATTACCAAATACAGCTTTTCGACTCAATCTGGAGCCTGCTTGTTTCACACCTCAAGGAGCTACTGACCGTTTAAGCATTTACGTAGCTTAATGTACATGGTTCAAGATGTTAATGTAATTTTTTGAAATTGATGGCTAGCACAAATCTCTACCAGTATATTTTGTTGCTTTTTATTTTCCTTCAGCGTGAATAGTGTCAGCCTGTATTAGGGTGAGAACTGGAAATGAATTAAAATGCTTTATAATGCTTAAGTGCCGAATCCCACTTGCTTCTGTGGGTGGCAGATAAGGCTCATGGACACACTCTTGCTTTTTGTTGTCTAAGTGATAGGGAAAAAAACCCTCTATTTTCTGTCAGTTCTGTCTTGAACATATTGGCAGTGGTTTGTGTAGCTTTATTGTAAAGAAAGATGGGTCTGGGCTGTGCTGGGGTCCGGATGACAAAGTTACGTGGGTAGTTCTGCTGTTTGTACGGAAAAGGGTTGTGCATTCATTTCACACACGTGAATCTTTCTGTGTTTTCCTTTTCCCTACAGTTCTCTACATCCAATGATTTTCTCCATTCTCCAAAGTTACGGCCCTCTCAAGGAGTACCAGTCAGCGACGAGTTATTTTTTAGTAGAAAAAGAGCTTCGAGGAATTTATTTCAGAACTGTATAGATTTTAACTCAGAGCATCCCTCTGTTTGTGCTGGTAAGTCATAACACAGAAAAGCGTTTGATCTGCTGTTTACAAAATAGTTTTAGAAGAACCTGAGCATAAATTTGTAGCTTCATGAACACAATTTATAATTTCTTGGTTATTTGTTTTGTTATTTATTTTCATTTACCACAAAGAACTGAATACTGGGCACAGGGCTACGCCTCCAGCTCCTGGAGAAGCTGTTTGCCAGTCTTGCTGTATACACACAGATTTTCATTATTTTACACGGACCCGAGGGAGTTTCTAGATCAGCTTTTTTTGCAGACAGCAAGACCGAAAAGAAATAGTGCAATGATGTGAACAGTGTATTGAAGGAAAGGACTCGGGACATCCCTGAGATATGGAGCTGTCTGCTGCTTCTGCAGTATTAGGAAGAAGTGCCATGTAGATCAGCAGCAGAGTAATTCAGACGATGTTCTTTCACACTGTAAAATACAATATGAATTGCAGATAAAGCAGTAAATTAAATTAAAAGGAGACACAGAATTCTAGTGACTTTAGAGCAGGAATATGTTGTTGGCTGCAATAGCAGTTAGTATCCTAAACAGGATGCTGTCAAGGCACTGGTCGCAGGGTGTGAAACACCAAACTGGAAACCAGGCAACATGTTGGGAGGTTGTATTTCTGTAGGGTAGGCTGTTCAGAAGAGCACATCAGTGCATAGCTCTTGTAGATTTGCACTTTTTCTCTTTTTGCTTTGTGTAAACAGCTGCGGTGCAAAGCTGTCCGAAGAGTAAGCTCTAAAGATTGTTTTAAAGGATAAAAATGTTGTAATGTTTTTGAAAACCACGTGTATAGAAGAGTGTAGGGATAGTGCTCCACTTCATTTGCACTGGCAATGAGACTCAGTGATTGGTTTTAATAGCCAAAAGGCATGTGAAGAGACTGGGCAGGACCAGGCCTGATTTGTCCCTTCCCGCGGCGGTCGGGTCTGTTCTCGGGTTTGCTGGCGTGTGTGGCACGCCAAGGGTACTCACTGCAAGTGAGGGCGCTCTAAAGAAACTCGCTGTATTCTGGGGTTTTAAGGCCTTGTCTTCCCTTTATTGTCACATCTTAAATGAGAGAGTAGCTCTAGGTTTTTCTTTTGACCCCCTACAATTCTCAGCTGGAGGAGTGCCCTGGAAGAACAACCAGCCTTTTTTCCAGTTCGTGCCTGTGAACAGTATTATGAGGTTGCTTAGAAACTCCTGAATTAAATACTTTGAAAGTAGTTATATCTGACACTGGAAGTTAGGTAAGGAGTCTTAATTCACTGTTAAATATTATGGTGTATTTTTTGTTGAATACCGTATGTTAAGTATTTGTCTAGTTACTTTTGTGTTTCTTTTGAAAGGTGCTATGGGCTCTCATCAGCCACAGATTTCAGGGAAACGTGGAACACTTGGATACACACAGACCCGTGGGAGGAGTGGTAGTGTGGACAACTTACAATTTTTAGGATTAAATAACTGTCAGCAAGACAAAGGTACATGGATTCTAACTGTATCGTAAGTCAGTGCATGTTACTTTGGAAATGCCTCTTTATTTCTATGCTGCCTTAAGAAATAAGAACTATTACTAAAAGGTTGTTCAGCCCCTATTCAGACAGATTTGTACTTCTCTCCTGTTTGTGGTTATTAATTTGCAACCCACACGGTTGGTATCTGACTCTGTGCTATATAAAAGGTGGTGCTGTAACAGAATCTGAACTGGGTTTGACAAATTGATTTAGAGAGTTCTGTTAATGTCACCAGTCAGATTGTGACAGGGCCAGGTTGGAGCCTCGTCCCCCGAGATGATGAACGTCCCTCTCTGGTCCCCCGCGAGGTGTGGGGGCACAGACACGGTGTTGGTGCACGGAAAGCTTTTCATTCTCATACCATTGCTTTAATTTCTGGGGGCCTCTGTGCAGCTTTTACCAGACAGATACCAGGGCGCTGCCATGCCGGGTGGGTTTTGCTGCTGGTTTCAAAAGTGAGGCCGGGGATTTGGTTGAGCGCACCTGGACCTTTGAGCTGGAGGCTGTGACAAATCAAGACCTGTGACACGTATAAACCTGTCTGTTCCTAAGTAGTTATAATAATAAAAATGCCAGATGCACGCTTAGTGAAGGAATAAGCTCCCTGTCCAGAGGAACACATGGTAATGACGCCAGATCTGTGGACATAGCTGCTTTGTGTGGTCCAGATGAGCTGGACGAGGGACAGAGCTGACGCCTTCTTGGGAGATCCATAGGAACGGTTCAGATTCTGTTGCAGCTGCACTTTTATTGATACAGTCCGATACCAACGGTGTGGGTTGCCAGTTAATAACCACAAATGAAAAGCGCTACACAGGCGGGAGGCACAAACATGTCTGAGTAGAGACTGAATAACCTTTTAGTAGTAGTTTTTATTACTTCTGACCACTTCTGGGCTCTAGATACTGTGTTTTTCTCATGCCTTTGGAAAAAAAGGAGAAATTTCCTGTTTGTTTTTTGCTTCTGCAACTGCAAAGTCAATGTTCTTTTATCTTCAGTCTTGAGAAGGCTGTCAGGTACTTTGGCCACACTTGCTGATTTGTTCCTCTGCCAGATACTGTTCCTTGAGCCTTTCTCTGGCTGTACATCCCACACCTGACTTGGCTCAGTTTTGCTGCTCCAGGATACTCAGGGAATGCTGTAGCCTTGGAAAGCAGAAGACAGAGACCTTGGAGCTGTCTGATTTGTAAAGGGATTTTTTTATACTATAACTAAAGGCATAATCAAATGGTTTTCTTTGGAGTGACAGACGATGGAAAGGTTCCCTGAGCCTGACTCACACTGTCACTTGTTGTCACTGCTGGGCTGTGCTTTCCTGTTCTCCCAGTTGTGCCTGTGGAGCTGGTTGTGGGGCTGAGCTCCCGGTGACACTGGTCCTTCCAGGGGCTGTCAGGAGCTTTGTTTAAACTTCTCCTCTCTTTCACTCATGTGGTTAAAAACCCGAGTGTGTGCAGGGAACATGCATCTGGTCTTCACGGAAAACAATTAGAACAGTCTAGTTCTAAATCTGCATTTATCTTTCCTACCTACTGTTTTCTGAGAAAAAAAAAAAATATTTAAAAGGTTTTTTTATTAAGGGAAGTAGAATTTGTAACTTTTGTGCTTTATTTGTACTCTTGTATCACGGAGTTTTGAGAGTGGTGTTTTCAAGCTGTGTGCTGTGCAGGCTTGGCATTCAGAGCAGCAAGCAACAGAACCGTGGTCAATCTGCTTGCATCATTTGTTTTTTTAAATATAATTCTTCAAGACATGACTGCATGAGCTTGGGCTCAAACTCAATCAAATGGAGAGAAAGGAAATGGATGTTTTTGAGGAACAATACAATTTGCAAAATGAAGTTAGCTGATTTGTCTGTTTGCTTGGGTAAGATGCTGACTTTCAGTTGTGACTATCTAGATGCTGTATTATTTCATTGTAAATTATTGTAAGAGCCATCAAAGAAGCTAATTATGGCAAATACTGTTTTCTTTCTCTTTGCTCAGTTTGTGCCAGCCTAAATTTTTCCAGCAAGACCCAGGGAAGTGTTTGCAATCAAGCGGAGCCCACGGTGTCCTTCCAAGGTCCCACCGCGACCCAGGGCGCGTTCATCCTGCCGTCCTGCCCCCTGCGCTCCCCCCGGCACAGCCCCAAGCGCCTCACCCCTCCGGCCGACTCCCCAAACAAGCCCCAAGATAATGCCCTGAGCCTCTCCAACTCTTGGCCTCTCAAGAGCTTCGAAGGGCTGTCCAAGCCTCGCGCACCCAAGCACCTTCTCAGTCAAAAGTCAGGAGACAGCACAGGTAGGAACAATGTCAAGAGAGTGAAAATGGATTTCAGGTTTGCATTGTGGGTAGTTTCAAGCAGTGGCAAGTAAATAGGGAATTACGCAATGCCCGAATTTCCATTAGAAACTGAGGGGTTTATAGCTGCACTAGTCTTGTCACATCACCAGAGGCTTCTTTTAGAAAGGGAAGTCTTTGTATTTTGGTAGTTTCAAATACTGGCATGCTTTGTTCCTTTCGTCTTTTAAATATGTGAGATAATGTGCACCAGTTCTGCTTTTCTTAAAGGTTTTATTCAAACCTGCTCCTCCTCAGCCAAACAAAACACATTTATAATAGTAAATAAAATTGTGTGCCTAAGTATGTTTTTCAATTCTCACCTCATTGTAAAAGGAGTTTTCGGGTGTGAGACAGAAACGAGATGTGAAGTTCATTCCGTGAGTCCTGTGCTCCTGCCCCCTGCGAAGGGCTGACGGCTGCTTGTGCCTCTGCAGGGGAGGCCCCGCGGGACGGCCGCCCTGCGCTGCAGCTCCGGCCCGCCCTGGGCACACACCGCGGGCTGAGCGGGGCCAGGCCCGTGCCCCCCATCCCCCGCCTCGCCAGCCCGCTGCCCGATAAAATGGAATTAATTGTGACGAAGCGGAGAAACGAAGAGTGCGAGGACGTGTGGCTGAGCGAAGTGGATGGGAAGCTTGCGGCTCATCTGTCAGAGCTAAACGTTGATGACGAGGAAGTGGACCAAGAAGAGGTTGGTTTAAATATGACATTATGCACTTTTCACAGTTTGTATATTGTAAGCCTTTTTCTTTCTGAACAAGAGTCAGGAAATAATGTTTCTGACTTTAATTTGTGGCACTGTCATCAGTACAGGAGGTTTCAATGAGATCATAGAATCCCAGGTTGGAAGGGACCGCAAGGATCACCTGGTCCAGCCTTTCTTGGCAAAGCCCGGTCTAGACAAGCTGGCGCGGCGCCCTGTCCAGCTGCATCTTAGCAGTGTCCAGTGCTGGAGAACCTACCACCTCCCTGGGGAGATGATTCCAGTGTTCTCATCAAGAAAAATTTCCCTCTTGTGTCCAGTCCTTGGGTGTCTGATAGAAGCTGAGAAAAGCAAGAAAAGCTGATGGCGAATCACACTTCCTGAGTTTGTTCCAGGCATCTTGATTTCCCACCTTTTCCTCAAAGTTCAAGTTGTGATGTTCTCAGTTGCAGTAGTACGAAGGCAGAACTTGGGGCCTTTACACAGCTTCTGTTTGCATTGTATTGACCTAATTTTAAATTTCATGTCAGATTTAAGTCATAATCCTTTCTTCAGTTATAACAAAGGGCCCGAAATAACAAATAACTTCCATGATGAAGGTTAATTTGGCTCAGCCCAGGAGTTTCCTCAGCATCCCGGCTTTGCTGCAGCTGGCTGTCCTGACACCCACACTCTGTGTCCCAGCTCTTGGAATTCAGTCCTTGTTTTGTGGAGTAAAATGAGAACTGATGTGAAGCTGGATGAGGGGGGTGTCCCCTGCTGCTGTTCCATGTGACACAGACACGTTTGGCATTAGGTTTGGCAGGTCAGCATCCCTCCTGGACCTGGAAACACACTGATAATTATGTGTATTCAGTATGTGCCACTCAGGCCATGACATAGAAAATATTTAATACCACTTGATTATTTCCAGAGGCGGTGGGGAGTTGGAACTGTATCCACACTACCCTCACCAGCAGAAATTAAAACCATTGCGACGTTGATTACGTGAGAAGCATAGGTATGATGGGGTTTTGTATGATCTTCCCCCCATCATCCCATGCAACGCATCCTTAGTTCTGTCACAGTTCATAGAAGTTGTTTGCATCTCAAGTCCTGTCTTTAGTCTCTGTGGATCTGAGAGCAGTTGCTGTTGCACTGAATGGCTTTGCCTGACTGTCTTCATCTTCCGTCCTCTAGTCAGTGCTGAAAGGATCTTGGGGTGGGAAACAGACAGAAGAATTTGGTTTTACTTCAAACATATTCAGCAAGAAGAGGAGAGACTGTGCAGTAGCATGAAGCTCTAGTCATTATAGATTTTTCCTGCCTATTTGAGTAGGAGCTCTGCTTGCTAGGCATGGTTTTCAGGATCCACTGCTGCATATTTTGCAGCTTTGTGCAGTTCTGTTGTGGAAAGCCTGAGGTCCCAGTTGTGTGTACTGCCAGCCATCAAACACTTCCTTTAGTTTATTAAGAAAGATAAGAGCAGCTGAAGGATTTTGGCAGGAATCTGTTCTTGTGTTTTGCAGAATGAAGCCAGGATACAGTGTCGCTGTGCGTTTGCATTTACCTGCAGAATAATTATTCTTGTGAAGTAAAGCAAGGAAAGGGATCATTATAATACTGCATAACCCATGTGGAGTCACATGCGCTGACTCCTGTGAATTGAGCTGCATACTCAGAAACATACTTTCTTTTGCTTAAAAAAAGCTTTTTTCCTATGCAGTGAATAAAACCTGTCATTTTGGTTTAAATCCCGTTTAGATGCAGAATTCACTCAGGTCTCTACGAAATAGCGCAGCGAAGAAGAGGGCGAAGCTCAGCAGCAGCATTTCCGATCTGGAAAGTCCCGACTCTGCTGTTAAAGTGGATGTGTCGGCAGGTTCCCCGTCCCACGGTTCCTCCCCGAGCGCGGGCTCCTGCAGCGAGAGCGGAGTTTGCAGCCAGGACTCGCTCACCTCCCCGGAGTCCACAGGCCCCCGGAGGAGGAGAATAACGTGAGTGGAACTCGTGCATTAATGTGGCTTTGAAATTCTCACGCAGCCTCTGCTGGTGTTCCTTAAAGGGCGTGAAATCTGGGATACGTTTTTTCTATCAGGTTGCTTAATGTCTTGCTTTTTATTTTCCTATCTAAAAATAAATTGCTCTATACAGTAGCTGCTTAGTTATATTATTCTAGTTTGTGCTGGCTTTGAAATTGAAGGAGATCCCTGGTGCAGCCATAGGAACCCAGTGCGCTACGTACTGTGTTAAGGCTTTAGCCTCCCACAGAAGGTATGTGAACCACAGCCTAAAGAAATGAGTAAGAAAAAGAACGAGTTCAGAGGAAGGATAAAGTTTCCTTATTATAGCCTGGAAACTGAAGAAGAAATGGTTTGGGTTTTTTTGCCATAACAGGAAGAAAATGTAGATGTTTCTTACTGTGAACCATGGACTGTTTCATTTTATTACTGACAGACAATTGTTAATTTAAAATGCCTTCACAGAGCTCTTCTACAAAGAAATTGTGTGATGACACATTACTTTGATTATGAAGAGCAATGACCCAGTTGGTGATTAGCAGTATAAACTATATTTTATGTTTTAAAAAAATAAAGAAGTTTTTGAGGAATTTTGCAAATTTTGCAGTACAGAATCACCATTTTCTGCTTTCGGAGCCCATAATAAAGCTGCTTGTAGCTCTAATCTGAAGATATCTTTTGTTTGTACTAGCTGCATCTTTATATAGCTGGCACACAACTGTGTTAACAGAATAGGAAGGGAGGCCATATACAAAAGAAAGGTTTTTGAGACAGAGGGAAACTGGGATGATTCAGGAACAGAAGGTTTTCACAGTTGTGCAGTCTCAGAACTCATTTATATGTATGTCTCCTCCTCACATGCATTATTGCTGAATCACAGTTTTAAAAATAATCTTTAAAAGAACACATTAAAAAGCTAGAATACCTAAAAAGTCAAGGCTATAAACTTGTGTTTGTAATGTTCTTCCAGGCAAGGTTTTGGCTGGACATGTTCTGTACAGCATGCCGTCTCCCTTAGCCAGTGACACACAAGCTCAATGTTTCGCAGGATTCAAAGACAGAGGAGTTCTGAACTACCAAAGAGGAGAGGGGACACCTGGCAGGACGACCGAGTTTTTAGAAGCGCCAAAACATACCCCAGCAGACATTAAAAGCCTTGGAATGTTCATAAAAATTTCAGAGAGTTTAGCTCAGGTGCTGGTGTGCGAGCTTTAGAAGTTGGCACTTTCTGTTCACACAACCTGTGTAGTTGGGGAATGTAGGTGCTTCTGGGTGTAAACTTGTAGAAGGATTGGTTTATCTGCTGATAAGCTACTGTGAGCAATGGGAGCTTGATACTGGTATTAGTGAAGTCTTTGAAGTGTGGGCTTTCCTGGGGATTTTCAAAGCAAGTTTTCTAGCTGTGTGTTTCAGTGCCAGCAGAAAGCGGAACAGCTGCTGTTCCCCTGGGGCCTCCGCGTAGCCTGGCGAATATTTAACAGCGCAGGGCTCTGCGCTCAGTCAGCTTGCAGAGTCAAATGCATCATTTTAAAAAAGAGGGATTACGGTTGTTTCAGAGACATGGGTCAGTGGGTTGGGTCACTCTCATTTGCCATTCTTTGCCAGACTGGAACCAGCGTCGTCAGTCCCAAGGCAAAAGGATTCCTTAGCTTTTCAAATGTATGCTAAATGTAGTCCTCGTGTGAAGTTTACTCTTAAGGGTTGTCTTTATGGTGTTCTTCGCAATAGACCTGCTCATCAAGTAATTTCTACTGAATCCATGTTCTTTTTCTACTCAGCGTGCACATTTGTGGACGTATACTGGAAATATTTGTCCACCAAGTACGTTGGGGAGGAGAAACTGGAATCTATTGTTGTCTTTGCTACCAAGTGTTATTTAGATGGGCTCTGACTAGGGTATAGCTTTGTTCCTATAAAAATTTGTTGTATGTTTTAACAGGTCAGACACCTTTCCACTGCTGGGCAGCAAATCCCAGCCTGCAAGGGCATCTTCTGCAAGAACCAGAGACCCAAACCTGGCAGAATCCAACTCCAGCACAGGTATTTCCCAGTGCTTTTCAATGTATATCTTGCTTCACTGATGCACCAGAACGGTCACCTGATGTGTCTGTTCTTGTTCAGTGAGGTCATGTCCCTTCAGCGCTTAAAAAAAGGTACTTGCTAGAGCCTGTTTGGTCAAATTGAGCTTATGCTGTGGCACTAGAGGTGGGAAGGAACTCCAGGGTTTCTGTCTTTCTGTGTCAGGATAAAATGTGTTAATGCAAATGCTAGCCGTGAGTGTGTGCAGCTCAAAATTCCGTGCAGGATTGTGTGAGAATTCATTGGACACCAGCTGGGTAAGAGTCGGAAAGGTCCAAAAGTTGCCAGCAGTTAATTTCCTGGTAGGAAATTGAAGTGATGCTGTTGTATTTTAGACTCACACTGAAGTACAGGTAACTACAGATTTCTGTAATGGGCAGAAACTGATTCTTTATGCTTATGTTTAATCAATTTTGATTCAACTGGACGGAGGAAAGGAACTGAGGCAGCTGTGTCCACAAAGGTATTTGCTGCTTTCTTTCCCCAGACGCTGCCCTGCTGCAGCCTTGGCAGCCGTGCGTTTTTTCCAAAAAGTTTACAAAATTTAGTTCAGTTGAAACTGGAGGGCATCTTACCAGTCTGAATTTGCAAAGCCATCACATTAAAGAACCAACAGTTGCTACTGAGACTCATGATCTTTTTTCAGAAGTTGAACTTGTTGCTCCTCGTTTCAGCTCCGGCTACTTTCCTCAGAGTAAATTAGCAAACAGGCTTGTCAAGGAACAGCATAAATCAGGAAGCAAATACTGCACGTACATAGTAATTCGTGTTGCGGTTAAGGATTTTGCATTCATTATATGAAAAGACCTCCTGTGAGAAGTTGACCTTCAGTGTAAAATACTGAGCAGCACATTTACTTTGCTCATTGAGCCAGTTAATCACCCCGAACGCGCAGCCCCGGCCCCCGGGAAGAGCTGGCAGGCTGCTGCTGCTAAGGGGTGTAGTAATTAACAATACGTGTGCACTAACTGGTAAAGAAAAGTCTTTTGCTCCTGCTTCTGACTGGGCTTGGCCCGTCACACCAGTCGAATCTCAAAATCTCTGGATTTTTAGACTGGAACTTGCAGAACTTGTAAAAATCAGTTTGATTTTTAACTGGTCACATCAGCTGAAAGTCTTATTTCTAGCACTGAACACAAATCCCCTTTGCTGCTGTTTGTATTTGGAAGGCTTTAAACTAAAAAATGATTCTTCAGGCTTTGGGTTAGATTTTCAACTTGGGTTTACCTGTAGCTGAAAGCTTCTGCGTGTGAAAAATGAACAAAACCTGAGCATCTCTGCTGAAATACCCAGATTTCTGAAATGAGTATGCTGTATGCATAAAACCAGCTTGGGGCTCTGAAAATGTAACCATTTGAGAATCCTGTAGTATACAGGAAAAACTATTTCTAATTTTATTTTAATTTTTTTTTTCCTTTTGCATGGCTAGCATTTGATGATAAGGGCACTTCTCACGTTGGCATCGTTGGTCAGCATTTGAACTGCAGCAACGGGTGTGGAGATGATGAGGACGAGAAGCAAGGAGAAGTGTCACGTACCCTTTTAAAAAGTCAAAATATGGAACACCAAAGAAATGTTAAGCATTCAAGAGGTTTGTGAGTTTGCTGTTCGTCTGAGCTCTCATTTATGGCAAAAACTGAGGCTATGTACAGCCTTTTGTAAAACAGGTTTTATAGCAAATGCATTTCAAGGTGTTTAGCCAGGTTTCCTCTTTTCTACCCCTTACTCTAACAAGTTAGGGGTTTTTTTGGCATTAACTGAAATTAGAGTGACAAATTAAAATTAAAAGTCAAGCAATAGTACATGGTGTGAAAAAACAGACCAAATTATTTTATATGTCAGTCTGAACTGAACAGCTCCAAGAGTGTTGTTGTTCATTGGTAAAATTAAGAAATTTAAACCATTATACTTTACATTTCAGTTTTAATGGTGTCATTTTAATGCATATGCTGCTCCTTACATCAGAACAGTTGTGTGTATGGTATAGAAGTATTTTCCAGCTCTAAGCTGCTTAGAGCAGAGCAGTAGCTTGGTGGGGTTTTTAAATGTGGAAGTCAGTTTAGGAGCACACGGGTTTATCTCCCTCAGAGTGGCTAAAACAGATATCCAGGAACCGTATTTTAGTGACAAACACAAAATTAAATAACAATATTCCACATGTTAATAGACATTGAATAACGAAGATAGTTGTCCCAGTGAGACTTTTATTTCTCTGTGTCTTGTTTCAAGATTAAACCTGACAGGTGTGTCTGTTCTCAAGGTTTGACAGGAATGGTGGGGTGCTGGTTTTTGGGAAATGTTTAAAGCAGATGGTTCAGGTGAAATAGCAAAAGCAAATGGTGCCCTTCTTTTGTCACAAACTATCATTTTTATTTGCAACTAGTGTAGCTGGTATGGAAGTACATAATGTCTGTCATCTGCTTTGGTGAAGAACTTGAGGGGCTGCCGATTTATATGGGAAACAGCACTAAGTGCTGATGGGGGGAAAATATTTGAGCAAATTTTCTTTTCATTCAGTTACGCTGAATTACGTAAGAAAAAGTTCTGTACTTCTACTGAGTTAGAAACTTGTGTTTTTTTCAGTGAAACTGGTTGATTTAAAAATCCTCTTACAAACATTGGTTTTCTTCACTGTCTTTTGGCAGAAATTTTACTTGCTACCTGCTTACCGTGGTTTTGAAGATATCACTATTTAGTAAATCCTGTTAACTTCAGTTAACTAATTCACAGAAGTGATAAATTTAAATGTCAGTGTATGATGACATTTTAGAAGACTAAAACACGTACCAAAGCGTAAAGTACATGATTTACATTGTGTGTGTGTTTTGGTTTTTTTTAAGGTTTTGCAGAGTCTGTGTCTAGTTTTCCACCGATGAACAATCCAGATTTCATGTCACCAGGTGTCCTGTCTGAAGATGCAGTTGCAATTATTGGTAAAGGTATTACAAAACCAAAATTATCCTCTGTGTCTCTTCGTGGTTTTAAAATGAGAGAAAATGTACTTTTGTAGATCAGGAAAAGGAGAAGTAGATTCCTCACAACGTTTTGGTTGGGAGCAATCTCCAGCTTAAACGGGAATACAAGGAATTATGCCTGGGAGTTTGGCAGTTCCTAGATATGCTGTTCATTCCAACAAGAAGGGATGGCAGCAGATTATTAAGGTTGGGCCTTGGTTCCAGCCCAGCATGCACATGTGTACGTGCGTCCGTCCTACTCGGCAGAGTAAGGTATGAGTACCTTTGGGTGGGAGTTTGCACTACTAGTACGATAGCAATGGCTTTATCTTCTTGATTTACTGTTGGTTTTCTTTAGTTTTTACTAAGTCGTTCCAAATAACAGGGTCATTGTGGGGAGGGCACAACGTGCTGTGCCTTGCAGGTGTTTTTGGGAGCCCCGCCGGTGCCCAAGCCCCCGGGCAGCCCCCAGCGTGTGCTGCCAGCGGGGGGGACCCGCGGGAGCCAGCGGGGAGCGGTGGCCAGCACTTCCACCCTGACAACCAGAGACAGGTAAGAAATTCAGCACCACTTCATTGTCCTGCTCCCCCGTTTTATGGGTATGAATACAGCTGGGTACAGCTTTGCACTCTCTGTGTTATGGTAAACAAGAGTTTGATTAAAATACGTTAATTCATAGCTCAGATGACTTGCAGTGCTATGCAAATCCTTTATGTTATTCTTTGGGGTCAATTATAAGGTGAAGACTAAAGCTGGGCTAACAATGAGAAGTCATTTGTCAACATCTGGCTATAGTGTCATAGAATCGTTTTGGTTGGATGAGACCCTCAGGATCATGGAGTCCAACCATAACCCACCCCCAGCACTGCCCCATGTCCTGAGAACCTCATCTGTCTGTCCAACCCCTCCAGGGATGGTGACTCCAGCACTGCCCTGGGCAGCCTGTTCCAATGCCCCACAGCCCTTTGGGGAAGAACATTTTCCTAATATCCAACCTCAACCTCCCCTGGCCTGGCATCGACTGCGTGCACATTTCTGCACTTCTTATTTAACCGTTTTGCAGACACTGATGAGAACACAGTTGCTGTCTGCTGCTGCTTGCACAATGTTATGTTAAACCTAAACCAGAAGTTTCTTGTAGTTCAGCGTTATTTCTCTAACAATCATTAAACTGTCTGAATATCTGTCCCATAATATAGTTTCCTGAGGAGCGGTGCTGCTTTGTTGATTATGTTGGCAAATTTTAAAAATTTCAAATTAAAATCACAGCCTTTCTGAAAGCATTTGAAATAACTTATTAAGATTACTTTAAGTTAATGATAAACAGTGTCTTAATTTTCTGATTCTCACTGAAGATGCGAATAGTTGGCGGGATCAGATTGAAAGGAGAAAATGGGGGAACGTATTAAATATTACTGAGTTTTCAGGAAGAATTGTAATTGTCTTAATAATTCAGGAGAAAAGGGTCAGATCACAATGTTAAAGACCACGGTTTAAAAAAACCGTCTATGCTTGAATGTTACTGAAGAATGTATACTTGTTACTTAAAATTCTAGGAAACTGTACAACACTGCTGGAGAAACAAAGACCTTTTCTTTTAGACCAATTCTTGAACCATTCAGATATTTTAGAGTAAACTATTTCTGTTAAATGTTTAAACCTGGAGCGTTGCTTCTCTTTGCCAATAGGACAGCTTGTCGTGCAGAAAGTACACATTCAGCTCTTTGCAGGATCAGATTTAATATTTATATCAGGAATTTCCTTTCACTCCGTAGAAGGGCGCAAATAGTAATTTTCCATGCTTGCCTTAGAGAATATCAAGAAGTTATTGGGTAACTTGTGCGTTACATTGTATTGCAAATCATAATGGTGCATTAATTTTCTGCAGGTAAAAGTTGCCATGTCAAAATCTGCCCAGGAGAAGATGAGGCGGAAGAAAAGAGAAGAAAAAGAACAGGGTCAAAAAGAACATCAGGAAGCCAAAGACCTCAAAGAAAAGGAAGAAAACCCTTGGGAAAGACTTAAACTGAGTGAACCAGAGAAAACCGCAACAGAAAGTGAGGATTAGGGTTTGTCTTAATAATATACTATTAAATGCTGCTGAAATGGAAATTAAAATTCTGTGATAATTACCAAAAATGATGACTCTTTAGTGTGACATGAGTTATTACTAGAATAAATTCTAGACTGCAGTTTACTCTTCAGTCATTTGTTGTCAGTTTTGTAGCATGGAAAGTAAAGTGCTTATGAGAAATATTTGAAAGACTGTAGTTAAGAAATATTTCAAAAGACAGATTAGGACTGGAAATACTAGTTTTTTCCTTTTTTTTGTGATTTGTTGTTGTTCTTTGAACATTTCCTTCTCTTTTCTAGAGTTAAATCTCTGTGGGGATATATTAACATCATCAAGAAATGTATCTTTGTCATTAGAAAACGTGGCCTTGAATCCTTCCTTAAGAAGAACATCCAGTTTGAAGAAGACAAAATGTTCAGCCCTGCTGGATTCTGGTAAGCTGTTACAACAAACTAAAGACTCTTACAATATTTGGATTCCTAGAGTGGGACAGTTCCAAAATACCATCAGGTTTAATATGATTTATTTGTCCAATGGAGAGTCCTGAGGTGCTCTGAAAGTTTACTACTTGTGGGGGTGATGAAGGGGATTTGAATGCGTCACTGGTCCCTTGAAACATTCTTCATCTATAATTCATTAGGAAGATATTTGAAACATGAGAGGGTCTTTTATTTGCTCAGCGACTTGTATAGTATATTAATGGCAAATTGACTTCCTTCTGTCTCCAGAAAAAACATTTCTGGGTACATTTTGTTGCAGAAATGCCTTTAAAAGATACAGTAGAAATCTTTTCAGAATAGAAGCTCGTACTGATGATGGTCAAAGGTCTTCAGGATTTCTCAAGTGCCTCTTTAAGTTTTATTATGTTGTCCTTTAGCACATTGTGCATCTGTGTTTACATTAAACAACCCACCACATTTGCATTTGCAACTTTCTGAAGTAGTGATTGTTTGCAAAAAAAATTCATTCCCATGAATGGAATGCTGAAGGATGCATTGTACCTGGGAAAGCTGTCTTTTTGAAAGCCTCCTCCCTTGGTAGCAGCAGACTATAGATAACCTCAAACTCTTATTTCCTTCCTTTGAATTAATTGTTTTCTTCAGACGATGCTAATTATTTCTTATGGTTCACGACTGGGCAGATGGAATTTCTCCTGGGACCCGAGGGCGCTACAAAGACCAGACCCCGTCGGTGGCTCAGAGCCCAGAAGTCCTGGCCCCGTGGGAGCTGCAGCCCTTGGCCAAGCCCGAGGCGGCTCTGGCGGAGGCCCTGGCGCTGCTCGCCGACGAGGACTGGTACGTGTGCGCGTCTGCCCGCCACCAGAGCGTCATCCGGAGGGCATTCTTTTGGATAACTTAATTAAAGAAACAAACAATGCCAGCAAAAAAACCCACACCAGCAAAACGGACAGACCGTCAAAAATAGCGAGAAGGATGGCAAGTGATGTAAGAGGAAAAAAAGAAAAAAGTTGTTTTCAAGTCCAAGTCTAGAGTAAAGTGTAACTGTTGTAAATTGAGGATTGAGAGCCTTGCAGAGGTGTCCGAGTGTCAGCCCTGCTCTGGAGAGGCCCCCGTGCCGCTTTCTGGGCACTCTGACTTCACTGACTGCTGAAAGGGCTCCCAGCGCTGCTGGCTTTTCAGCTCGTGAAGGAAAGTTCTGTGCGGCCAGCAGTGCGAGCGGTGGACAGCACGGAGAGACTGGAATGCTAAAATAGTCCTACTGCACCCTGAAAGAAACACTCACTTTGAAAGAATTGCCCACGTTATATGTCATTGCTTTATTTTATAATCTAATTTGTTTGCTATTTGTTTTCTTAGAATTCTGTGTTTAGATATTTTTATGAAAACTTGCAAATGTTTTGAATTTCAATTTTTTTTTTCGCATAGGGAGAAGAAAATTGAAGGTCTGAACTTTGTTAGATGTTTGTCTGCCTACCACGCGCCTACTCTGACTGCAAAGCTGCACGAAACAAGTTTGGCTGTGGCAGAAGAGGTTAAATTTTACTCTCAGAGTATTTCACTGACTAGACGTGTATATGTATTTAATAGCTCGGTGAAATGGTATGTTCACCTGTGGTTAGCTTTTCTCTGTTGGACAGTCTCCAAAGGGTGAGTCTGTCATTCAGCAAAGCAGCTCATACTTCAGATACCAATATTTGATTTGATTTGATTTATTTTGCTAAGAGACTGAAAAAATTTAGTTTGTAACGTGATAACATTTTCGTGTGTATGTATTTTAATTCTCACGCATTGTGAATCAAGTCAGAAATGTGTTTCTTGGTTGCTTTTAATGTTACTTAAAACTTACAAAGGGAAACATTAAGCTTTACTTATTTTGAAGTATATTTTATAAACATTATTCATTGTTTGTTTGGGTTTTTCCTGTGTGCAGGTCAAGAATTTACGCTCAGGTGTTTCTCGAGCTGCTGTGGTCTGTTTAGGGGATTTGTTCACCTACCTGAAAAAGAGCATGGATCAAGAACTAGATAATACAGTAAAAGTCCTTTTGCACAAAGCTGGTGAATCCAACACATTTATAAGGGAAGAGGTAGACAAGGCACTGAAGGCTATGGTTACTAATGTGACTCCAGCACGTGCACTTTGTTCTCTTATAAATGGAGGGCAAAGGTAATTCTTACAAAGACTTTTTAAAGACATAACTTGTGAATGGATTAAATTTATCAAATATAGGCTTTAAAAAAAAATGAATCCAAATATTAAAGGCAGAAATTTGAAAATACAGGAAGTCAGCCCTGAAGAACAAACCAACCACCACAATGTTTGCTGGCATAGAAGTAAAATGTGCCCTCTCTGTTTCTTTCTGTACATTATGGAAAAAGTTGGCTGTTGATTTTTGGAGCTTGGTCTATTTTCCGGTCACTTTGCAAGACTTTAGTAATTATATTCTCTGTCAGTATAGCATTCTTAGGAAACCGCTATTTTGTTTTGCCTAGTAAAGCTCACGCAGCATTCTTGTTTTCCGTTTGCTCTGCAATCCAATGCCTGTCTTTTTCAGTTCTTCAGCACTGCATTTTATTGAGAAAGATGATTTATAACTTACGATTCACTAGCTGCAACTATCTTGACTGATTTCGTGTTCTTTTCTAGACTTAGCTGGTTAACAGTCTCTTTTGTCTGCGTTTTGGTTGCCTTACAGCAGTGGTGGCCTTTATTTTCTTGAGTACCTCGAACATGACATGCTTTGGTTCCTGGTGCATGGTTTGACTCTAACCTGTAGCTCAGCTCACTGTAGTAGAAGTTACATTCCTTTCTTTCACTTCCCTGTTAAATATCTTGCTCTTTTATCTCCTCGTTCACGGTAACAGCAATACTTACGCTATTAGGCAGCCCAGTACATTAGAGATATAGACCTACTTAATCTCTATTTGTCATCACTTAGATGACATTTAATAGGCTACATTTCTCGTAGCCTATCCCTTCCATTAAATACTTCAGATTCTACATTATAAATCAATCTTTAAACTTTCAGCACAGCTACAAATCACAAGAGTTAGTCCTGATTCAAAGTGTTTCCTGTTTGGTTTCCTGGGAAGCTGGTTGTTGTGGAATAAATTGATTCTGTCTCCTGAAAGCCAATGAGAACCATCCTGCAATTACCTGAACTTTAAACTGAAAGGCAGATATCAGCCCTATGGTTTTAAATTATTTATGAAACGTGGCTGCATGTAGTTGTTTTGGTGAACTGAAGAGCAGCCGACAGTAACCGCACATGGCTTTAGTTCAGACGCCGTGTAACGTGGTCTGCGTCTGTTCTCCCGTCTTGTCCTCACAGATCCCTGGCCAAGCCACGCTCCTGATCATAACCAGCTAAATCTCATCTCCCCTTTGCAGGGGCAGGTTCAAACACACCGACTGTAAAGACTGACCCCTCCAATTTCTGAACTCAGATGTGTTTTCAGATACCTAAGGCATCAAAATGGTCTGAGCTGTGAGCCTGAGCGCAGCACGAGAGGCAGGGTTAATTTCTTCACTGCTCAAAGTACTTCAGTGCAAGCAGTGCCCGACCCGCGGAGCGCGGTGTGTTTGTACGGCGGGACCCTCAGCGGCACGGGGAGTTGCAGCTGCTCAGCTCTTGGCCTCAGGAAACTCTGTCCCTATTCCCAGCCAAGCCCGGGAAGCGCGTCCGGAGCTACATCCTCTCTGGAGGCTGTAACCGTGAATATAGAACTATCTTTCAGACTGGAAATTTGGGAGAAAAATGACACGTGCCTTCAATATGAAATTGAAAGCTTCTGTTTGACCCGACTGTGTAATTACTTCTACTGTAATACTTTCTAAATTTGGCTTATACCTTGAGTTGCTTGTATTCACCACAATTTCTGTATTCATGTTAACGAATATCATTTTCCCTACAATTCATAAGACCTTTTAAAATTTACCTATTTCGACCCATTTCAAGCCTGATGTGATCACAAGTATTAACACTTGCAACCCCGATTAGACACATATACTGATTCTTCATCAGCTACAAAATTGTTTTTGACTTTGCCAGCAAGAATAATTAGAAATCTTTTAGTTTCCTTTTGCGAGAGACCGCTCTAAAGATGCTGTGAATAGATGCTTGTTCCAGGAGCACGATTGCAGGGCTAGATCTGAAAGTGACTGCATTTCAGAAATTTTTTAAATCTTGTGTCTTATCTGTATGAGTTGTGTTTAATTCTAAGGTCTTATGTGCACACACAAAAAAAGGTCCAACTATCTGGCAGGAGCCAGAGCGGGTCTGTAGCTATTTCAGGAACAGCCGGGGCTGTATTCTGAGTTTATATGTTGCGGTTTAAGCAGACCTGGTTAGCTGGTTTACGCTGGGGGTTCATGTCCAGCTCTGCTGGGAGCCTCTGCTGTGCTTTACCAACCCAACTGCTTTCCTCAGCTCTCTCCTTTAATCCTGTGCTTCCCTATGAGCAATGAGCCACGCAAATGTCTCATTCACTGTGCAGTGAAGCTGTCCTCAAAGTACGGGTTTTAACCCAAAGATAAGAATAAAATCGGAAAAGTTTGAATTTGCATAATTGTGTACAACTTTGGAAAAATGTGGGAGCAGCAGGTACAGCAGAATTTATAGGCAAGGTTAGGTTGACGCACGAGTTTGAAATCTAATTCCAGCTTTTCTGCCATTTCCATCAGCATAGGTGTTTAACGGCCTCTGTTTTGTAGAAAATATAGTTCCGCAAGATTTTTAGAAGTCAATAGAATACTGCTTTGTTTAATTTTAAATTTATATAAAATACACAAAATGCGTTTCTGAGCACAAGGACTAGTTTTTCATAAAGTTGATGGAAAGAACACATAGTAGTGTGCTTCCTAAAATATTTTACAATGATTTTAAGGAAAACTAGAAATTAAATTCTAACAAAAGAAAATGACTTGTTTTATTAATCTAAAAGCTGCAATTAGAGTTTGAGACTGACTTGAAACAAAAAAGATACAAGTTTTCTTTTTTCATTCTACATTCCTGTCGTTTGGGATGTCAAATGAATGAAATGACATTTAATCCAATGCGTTATCCTTTTAAATGAAGTTAATTGTCTTTGCTCCACAATGTCTTTTGTATGCAGCCAGAATAAGTATCTGCACATCAGCAGTATCGTGGTTGTAGGTTATGCTAAAGATGACGAAAGAGAGCTTGTGTACTGCATTGGGTAGAGCACGGAAGTGCAACTGTTGGGCTCCCGTGGTTCCTTACTCAGCAGCTGTGTTTTCTGCAGCCACCTGCACTCGGCGGTGAGGAGATGCACAGCCCAGCACCTCGCAGACATCGTGGAGTGTATGGGACCGGAGCGCGTTCTGGCTGGAACCAAAGCTGGCGCCGATCGGATTTTACCTGCAATAGCCAGGTTTGCACAGGATAGTTCACAGCAAACGAGGTTAGTGGAGTCATAGAATCGTTTTGGTTGGAAAAGACCCTCAACATCATGATGTCCAACTGTTCCCCCAGCCCTGGCATTGCCCCATGTCCTGAGAACCTCATCTCCATCTGTCCAACCCCTCCAGGGATGGTGACTCCAGCACTGCCCTGGGCAGCCTGTTCCAATGCCCCACAGCCCTTTGGGGAAGAAATTGTTCCTCAGATCCAACCTCAACCTCCCCTGGTGCAACCTGAGGTTGCTAGTTAAGATAAGCACATTGCAGGTGGCTGAAACCTCTGCTCAGCTCAGTGTGTTCCTCTGCAGGGACAGAGTAGAACCATGGAATCATTTCGGTTGGAAAACACCCTTAAGATGTTTGAGTCCAAGTGTTAACTGGCAAGGCTGTTAGGACAGCAGAGGTGGCAGGAGTTACCCCGTGCGGGCTGCAGCCTGCCCACCCTGGCTGAGGAAGAGGAGGGGCCCCAAGGACACGGGTTAGTGACAGGGCTGGGTTAACGGTTGGACGAAGGGAATGCGGGCACCGAAGGGAATGCAGGCACCGGCTCCTCGCTGTCTGACTGACGGCGCGGGCCCAGCCTACTTAAAGACCGCTGGAATGGAAGACTCTTCTCATTAATTTGCTGGGTTGTTGATTAAATAGTGGTTGTTGAACATAGTTTGTGGGAGGATGAAAAGGGTGCCCGGTTACACAAACACATAACAGTCTTCCTGCGCTTTCATGTTTTGGAATTGCACACCTATAATTATCAAGAGTTGCAAAGCAAAGCCGTGTTTATGGGTGTGTGTGTTGTGGCCTGTTCCTCTGCAGATATTACGGTCGAAAGATGCTCTTCAGTATGATGACTCATCCTGATTTTGACAAAACACTTGAAAAGTATGTGCCACCCAAGGATTTGCCTTACATTAAGGAATCAGTTAGCAATCTGCGTGAAAAGGTACGTGGAAAAGCTCTTATCGGCTGAGAAACGTAAACTTGTGGCTGTGAAGTGTAGCCAGTGAATGTACAGGGCACGGGAGGGGTGTGTTCAGAGGAAATGGAGCGAGTGCAGCATGGCAAGGCGCTGAGCTGCCTTTCCTCCTCGCAGAGCCAACGGACCTTGCGTGGGTGTCAGATTTGCTTGTACAGGGTCTGCAGCAATGCAGAACTGTGCCAGCTGTGTTCGTTAACAGCTTTGCCTTTGTGCAGGGGCTGGGGGAGATGCCATTAGATACACCCTCAGCAAAAGGAAGACGTTCCCAGACTAGTAGTGTTGGACATTCGAGGTCGTCGTCGACTTCCCGAGATGCGCTCAACACGACTGACAGGTAACGGGCTGCAGTGTCTTACCTGTTAGTGACATGGCCTCCAGGTAACAGCCTCACCAGGGCAAGACAGCATAGAAACAGTCACAACAGGGTTGTGAAAATTAAACGTGCCTGAAGGAAAAGGAAAAACTTGACATGTCCCAGATGAGCTCTTTCAAATAGGGTAATTGGTCAAATTAAAATGGCTTTGTGCATTTTGGAATCAGGTTGTTTAGTGACTGCTTCTGAAAGTACACACAGAACACTTGGAATTCACCGTAGTGAATGTCCCCATCAGTTCAAGTTACTGCTGGTCAGCCTCTATAGAAAAATGTGCCTAGTAGTAGCTGCAGTACAAATTATCTATTTGTGCACTTACCTGCACTGTTTAGCTAGATCCTAACAGAGGATGCTGAGGTTTTAGAACATACTCTGTCCATTTTTAGTTTTCTGGTTTGGTCTTCTAATAGGTCTTTTATTGAACTGAAAAAGAAGACCCTCAAAATTTAAACCAAGCCAAAAAACTGCATCCAAGAACGTAGAGTTCATAGGGGCTGTGACGGCCTCCAGGTTGAAGAAAGTGTATCTGTTTAGGAACAGATTTCTGTAACATGCTCTCTGCTTTTCAAAATAATATCTAATTTCACGTTTGATGGTAAATTTTGCCTTGGCATTAAAACGTGTCTGCTTCTTTCAAAGAGGCGCTACTTACTGCATTATGCCAAAGACTCTTTGATTCAGGTACTTTAGCGGCCTGTGATGCAGCGGCAGGACGGGAGATTTTGGTGTCGCCTTTTGCTCTCACAGAGCTAATAGGCTGGAATTTGAAAATGCAGTAAAGATGCTTATTCCATTCTGCGTCAAAGACTTCTGTTCTCAGATTAGGAATGAGCTAGTGACTTTAGCTGGACTGCTCTGTAAACGCAGGGTATTATCTGGACAGAGGAGTGATTCCACAGATTTTTCAATTCTGTCCATGACTGTCTAATAAGATGAGATGCTGCAGAAAATTTGTCTCAAAATCCTCCATGGAGAGTGGTTGAATTTCCACCTCAGTACAGCATGTTGCTTCAGTGCCACCCAGACTGGGATCGGGGGTTTAAGTACTTTGAGAATAAAGAATTAAACTACAGTAACTTTCTTTTTGACACGCTGCTGTGAGGGAAGGTCCCAACTGTTGGTGGTGACAAGCGTGGCTGCTCTCGTGCAGGGACACGAAGCAGCGCAGGGCACCTGCCTGCTCGGGGCTGCTCTCTTGGGTATAAAAGCATTTAGAGCAGAATGGATATCGAGACTTGAGGAACAACAATTACTACTAGGTGGTTTTTTTGAAATCACCATGTTTGAAGTGAAAGTCCTTCTTCATCAGAAGATTTTCTGTTTATTTTGGATATTTGCACTTCCATGGAAAGAGAATGTGTGAGATGCTCCTGCTTCAGCTTGCATGTGTGTGTTCACTGAACGACTTTTTCCTTTCCAATAGAGAGGCCACAGAAGCCCGTGAAGTCACAAGAAAAACAGTTCCTCGTAATTCACTAGAAAATGAAGAATATGTTAAAGACATTATAGGCTTATTGAATGCAAAAGACTTCCGTGATCGAATAAATGGCATTAAGCAGCTGCTCTCAGATACAGAGAACAATCAAGGCTTTGTTGTTGTGAACATTGTGAAGGTAACTGTATGAGAACATTTTATTCCAAAGGTCTTTAAAGTTGTGTCACAAAGTTTTCTGATAAAACTCTTGGCTCCCTCTTTCAATACAAATGTCTGCTGAACAGGAAAAAATTGAGGAGCAGGTCAGGTACTCTCAAGGGGGAGATATTTAAGCTACAAAGGCAGAAAAGGAAGTAAATAGGAGGAAGAAGCTGAAAGTTTTCACTTAGGGATGGCATTTATTGAACTATTTCTGGAATACTGCACGTAGTTTTACATGCCACGGCTGAGTAAATATCAAAATACTGGAACGGGCCACAAAAAAAGGAGCAAGGATAAATCAAGATCTGAAAAACCGTCTCTGAAACACGGCTGCAAGCTCTGCCTGTTCTGTTTATCTAGGAGAAGATGAGGAAAGGTCTTTATTATGATAAACTGAAGTATCCCTTCTAAAAGGAAAGGAGAAAAATCCTATGATGAGTTCAAGAGTTGTAAACTACAGATGGATGTAATGGAAGCAAAACCAAGATTGTTCAGTGTCTTTGCTGTGGATCTATGAAATATTCTGTGAAACCTTGCAATATCTTAACCATGAATGTTTTTGTAATCTGTAAAACATTCTTTTTGCTAAATAGAGCTATGCCTTGCTAAAAATAGCTGTTTGCAGAAAATATTAGTCATACTGAGAGCTAGAGATGGCTAGTTCACCTCCGTTACATTGTAAAGGAGTGACTCGAATTCAGATGAGATACAGTTAAATAATACACAATCTAAAACTAGGAAATGTTGCTTTACCCACTAAAAAAAGAAATATCTCAGGTATTTGCATATCAGAGCCGTCTTTTGCTAAGATGGACAACTAAAGTGTAACAGTAAAGCAGGAGACATAATATCCAGCTCAGACACCCATTGCTAATTGACATGAATGCTGTTTGGATACTTTTTCAGATCTTCGATGCTTTCAAGTCTCGCTTACATGACTCGAACAGTAAAGTCAACCAGGCTGCGTTAGAGGCGATGCACAAGATGATTCCGCTGCTGAAAGACAATTTATCACCCATGATCAACATGTTGATCCCAGCCATGGTGGACAACAACCTCAACTCCAAAAATCCAGGGATTTATGAAGCTGCCACAAATGTTATTCAGGCTCTATGTCAACATTTAGGTAAGTAATTTACTCTCTCTTAATTCTGAACGCTGGTTGCTCAGGGCGGCTGTGGAGTCTCCGTCCTCGGAGATCTCCAAAGGTCCCTTCCCACCTCAGCCATCCTCTGTGGTTCTGTGTTCCGTGATCCAGAAGCCTGTGAATCTTAAACACGTCAAAGAACTAGATTCTTGCTGATTTGTGTATGCCACAACTATTTTCCTTCCTCCAGCATTTTGGCTTTGGAGCAGGACCTTAGTATTTTTGGTAAATGAATGTGCTACGTTCTACCAGATGCTAGGAGTTAGTTGTTAATAGTATCTTGTTATTCTTTCCTGCCCTTAAATATATCACTGTGTTTTTTGAGGTTAACATATCATAAGTAAGGCTCTTATTTATGTTTCCATACTGTGTTTATTTCCAGACTTTTTAGTTTTCTGTCTAAGAATTGTAATGTGTTTCGTTCCTTGCATTTAGACAACTATTTGCTCCTCCAGCCATTCTGCACAAAAGCCCAGTTTCTGAATGGAAAAGCAAAACAAGATATGACAGAAAAGCTTGCTGGTAAAGTGATGTTTTACTTTGCACGTTTGATTGTGTAGCATCCTAATTAGGCAAATTCATCACAGGATGGTAGTGGCTGTATATTGTCCCTTCTGTCACAGTACATCAGGGACATTAGTGATGCAGATTTCACCCCCTTCTAATGCAAATTGAAGCTATTGCTGACAAAAGATTATTATTATATAGTCAGAGGGAAGATGTATAAATACCTTCAGCTTATAATTTTAATATTCAGTCAGAGAGAATGAGTTTTGTTTTGTAATGAGTTTTGTGCTGTCAGTCGCTGAGGGGTTTGCAAGTTTTGGCATTTTAAGTGAACAAGGGACGTCTTTATGGGAAATACACTTGAACCAAACAGACACTAGTTGCCTGACTTTCAGAGTAGTTCTGTGTGTAGTACTGATGAAATTGAACTAAATATAATGGAAAGTCTGTTCTTGAAATGTTCCTAAATTGATGCTTTCTGAATGTGTTAATCACCAACCTTTAAACAGTTCATCTCTTGCTGGGATTTTTTGGAGTAGTTTGTATTACATTTCAAAAGAGTCCATTCTAGCAAAAAGGCAAACATTTGCAAATGAAATATTTAAATCATGACGTGATTCTCTGAGTAAGGAAAATGATTCATCTTTTATATATATATATTTATAGTATAAGTTTACTTTATTCCTTAAACTCAAACACCTACTGCATATTTCTGAGATAGCGGGGAGATCATAAAATATCAGATGTTACACAGCGCACTGTGAACAGTAAAGATCCTTAAGATAATCCTAACTAAACAAAATTTTTAAAAACCCTTTTCTTTTACTTGTTTAAATTTAATGGAAAAGTGTAATTATCAGCAGTACCAGTGCTGCTGTGTAAACTCTCGAGACACAATAAAAGGGGTGTTTGTAGGGAAGGCTGGATCTTTTATGTTGTATGCAACAACAGACAAGCTCTTGTGTATCGCAAACATTGCTTCGTTAGCTGCTTTGAGGAGATGATTTGACATGAAGTGCTTTTATAAACACCTCTCAAAGCCCAGGATCACTTCTGGATTGTACTGTGTAAGTAGTCTTCACGCACTGCTTGATGACCTGCTGTCGCTCCTGCAGATCTCGTTACGGAGCTATACCCGCGGAAGCCTTACGCTGTGGAGCAAAAAGTTCTCGTTGTCCTTTGGCACCTCCTGGGAAACATGACGAGCAGCGGCTCTTTGCCCGGAGCCGGAGGAAACATCCGCGCGGCCACAGCCAAGTTATCCAGGGCACTTTTTGCACAGATGGGCCCCAGTCTCTTAACTCACGCTGCGTCTCAGCCGCCGCACATCAGGAAGAGTTTAGAAGAACTTCTGGAGATGGCGACCTAAAAGAACAGTCTCTGCATGCGTGGAACTCGATCGGCTGGCAGTGCCAGTGTGTCCCCGGTGCGGGGCCGCTGCGGGCAGGGCTGGCAGAGCTCTGGGTGCGCTCCCGGTGCTGTCACCTGCCGGGGACACAGGACACGTCCCTTCTGCTCTGCACGTGTGTTCAGAGGCCCCCGCGCAGCTCCCTGTTTGTAGTGAATTAACACCCTCGCTGCATCGCCGTGTTTGACTTGTTGAGCCTTGCACTGGTCAGTGGAAGAGAATCACAGCAGTCACTGTACAGTACGACAGGGTTTTGTGTGGTTATTGCTGAAAAATATGTATTTTTTTAACGCACTAATGCATTGTGCAGTGTTACTCGCTGTGCCCGCTGTCCGTTCGCTGTCCGCACGGACATGCAACCGGCAGCTCCGCCTGAGGGAACCGGCCCCAACCCTCCCTGGCAGCGCCGGTGAAGCCACCACCTCACCCCCCGCCGGTACTGTACGCGTTTTACACAGGAACCTAAGGCGAATAAACAGATTTATTTCTGTAGCGCTGCGGCTGCCGCCTCCGTCTCTGGGAGGAAGGAGGTGTAAGTTGGGGAATGACCTGTTAGAGAGCAGTGTAGGGGAAAGGGACCTGGGGGTCCTGGGGACAGCAGGGTGACCATGAGCCAGCACTGGGCCCTTGTGGCCAGGAAGGCCAATGGGACCTGGGGGGGATTAGAAGGGGGTGGTCAATAGGTCAGAGAGGTTCTCCTGCCCCTCTACTCTGCCTTTGAAAAAAGGGTTTAGTTCAGATACTGTCAGGATATACTTGGGGAACATATATAATGTATACAACCATAGCACCCTGAGAATGCCCAATCTGGGAAGCTAAGCAGGGTCGGGCCTGGTTAGTGCTTGGATGGGTGACCAGCTGGGAATATCGGGTGCTGTGGGCTGAGCCAGCACTGGGCCCTTGTGGCCAGGAGGGCCAATGGCACCTGGGGGGGATTAAAAAGGGGGTGGTCAGTAGGTCAGAGAGGTTCTCCTGCCCCTCTGCTCTGCCCTGGTGAGACCTCATCTGGAATATCGTGTCCAGTTCTGGGCCCCTCAGCTCCAGCAGGACAGGGAACTGCTGGAGAGAGTCCAGCGCAGCCACGAAGATGCTGCAGGGAGTGGAGCATCTCCCATGTGAGGAAAGGCTGAGGAGCTGGGGCTCTGAGCTGGAGAAGAGGAGACTGAGGGCTGACTCATTCATGGGGATCAATATGGAAAGGGGCAGTGTCAGGAGGATGGAGCCAGGCTCTTCTGGGTGACAACCAGTGATAGGACAAGGGGCAATGGGTGCAAACTGGAACACAGGAGGTTCCACTTAAATTTGAGAAGAAACTTGTTCCCGGTGAGGGTGCCAGAGCCTGGCCCAGGCTGCCAAGGGAGGTTGTGGAGTCTCCTTCTCTGCAGACATTCCAACCCGCCTGGACACCTTCCTGGGTAACCTCGTCCGGGCGTTCCTGCTCCGGGGGGCTGCACTGGGTGAGCTCCCGAGGTCCCTCCCGACCCCTCACATTCCGGGATCCTGTGGGGCGGGAGCGCGCGGCGCCATTTCAGGGGGGAGGGGGAGCGCGGCCCGCGTGCGCGGCGGGGCGGGGCGCATGCGCGGGCGGGGCGGGGCGCATGCGCAGTGCGGGGCGCGCAGGCGCCGTCCGCTCTTCCTGGGCCCAGCGGCGGCGGCGGCGGCGGCGGCGGGAGGCGCGGGCGGCGGCAGCGGCCCCGGCAGGTACCGGGGCGGGCAGGGCCGGGGGCGCGGGGGCAGCGGGGGCTGAGGCGGCCGGGGGGCTCGGCCGGGCCAGCTGCGGCGGCGGGCCTGAGGGGAGGACGCGGCGCGGCCGGGGCCTCCGCCGGCCCTGGCAGCCGCCCCGCAGCCGCTGTCCGGCCGGCGGTTACCGGGCACCGCGGGAAGCGGCCTGCCCGCGGCTTGCGCTTGCCGGAGCACGTTTTGTGCGTTTTTACTGTGTTTTGGGCACTAGCACGCGACTCGTGGGGCAGCCGGCGCGGCGGGGCCCGGAGCTCCGCGCTGCTCCTCTCCCGTCCGTCAACGCCGCTGCTGTGTGGAATACGCGGTTAACCGGCACAGGCTGAGTGGTATACGTTGGTGCAAAGGTCATAAACTTTCGCATGTATAGAAAGAATTGTATTCGCTTTCTCAATCTTTAGGTCTGTAAACATCCATTCAACTACTTTTTTCAGGTGTTTGGGCTGCTGTTTGCATGACGTAGCCCTCTTATTATCTTTTGTAATCTTTACAGAGGTACGGAATGCCAGCAGCTGTTTTAATGATGCATATATTCTCTGGTAAAGGCGGTGATGCTGCTTGCTGAACTTACAGAGCATGTTTATTCTTAGAATCAGTATTGGAGACACATCTCTGACACTCAGTAAAGAAACTGTCTTTTGATTCAGGCTTTCAGGAGTGGCCCAGGCTGTGGGGGAGAACTGGTCGTTAACGAAGGAAACTGCTCATCTTGCTCAAGCGTCCTCTTTTCCCATAGAGCAAAAGCCATATAATGCTCTGTGTAGTCGCATCGTCTTCGTGTGACTCTTAAATGGCGTGAACTGTTCATTTTTATGAATAGTTACCATATAAGGTTAAAAATTATGAATTCTTTACCTTAAAGAAGTTGTATTGATATGATCGCCAGATGATGTATACAATGGAGAATAGAAATACTTACTTTTGAAAAGCAGTTATTGGATACTTGCAGCGCAGGCCATGTGGACTTTTTGGCATTACTCCACTGTTACTTGGCTTCCTGAACTCCCAGGAAAACATGAACTGTTATCTCGCGCATTGAAGCTGCCACATATTTGTCCTTTCTGTCAGTAATTTTTTCGCCACTATAACATTGCTGGCTTATCGATGTATTTGTTGGAGTGAAAGCAAGCGGTCTGTTTGTTCTCTTGTCAGGCTTTCAGGAGGAAAAGATTCTGGAGATAGAGTGGGGTGGGGACTTCTTAAATGCAAAACTTATTTGCGGTTATCTCCTCTGAGGAGAACTGAAGGGAAGTAGGAGCGGCAGCTGCTGCAGGGCGTGAGGATGATGGTCTCACACTGTTCTTCATCCAGCTAGAGCTATCGTGTTCTGCATACGTGTCGCATTTCCTAGGATCCCTCCACCCTTAGGACGTAGCCTGGAGGTGGAGAAGGTGATGGCTGAGCAGCACCCAGCCCAGCTAGGCTGGACTCAGCCGCACTAGGCTGGACCAGCATTCAGAGTAGGGTGGGGCTGGGCCTGGGCAGCAGCGTTTGGCAGGAGATCAAGCTGAAGAGCAGGAGGAAGATGAAGCCTGTCCTGAGGGGCAGGAGGAACCTGTGTGTGGAACCACTGGCTGATGTGAGGGGAACCTTTTTTGTGGCCATTTGGTGCCACTTAGTTTAGACAAACATCATAATTGGTATGGACTGAGTCTAGTGCTGATAGGAATTCTCTTCTTTGCAAAGTTATCACCTAAGCCAGTTTAGCTGGGTGTTGAGGGGATGTTTTAATGTGTATTTATTCTGCAAAGAGGTTTGTCATTTGCGCTAAGTAGGAGAATTAAATAAATTTGAACATAATTCATTATTTGGAATAAACTTCCGCTAGATCATACAGGAAAACTGTATTGGTTCACTTTTATACCTCACTAGCTACTTGTGATCGCTCACTTTTTAGAAAAAACACAGTGATTTGTAAGTGCAGATGTTAAAATGTATGACTGCTATTACAGTTTTCTAAGTTGTGAATAAGGCTCCTGTGTGAAGCAGATTTAATTGAAGGTTCGTGGTGAAATACATGGATATCTGGAGTATTTGGGAGGCTCTTGGCTGATAATTCACAGCCAAGTTCTACTTGAATCCTCGCTGCATGAATACTGAATCCTCTTATTTCCGCAGGATCTGGTTCTACACCACAGCAGTAACCTGCGCTATGGAGAACTCAGATAATGCAGAGGAAGAGAAGCCGACTGTCAGCAACGAGAGCACGGACAATGGCGCCGAAACAGCGACAGAAGAACAGCATATGGACTTCAGTACAGAAATTATGAGTGTGACTGAGATGGAACAATCACCTGATAGTTCCCCTGGCCTGAATGAGGAGAACATAGAGGAGAGTGAAATTCCAAATATTGAAAGTTTACAGACAACAGATATTGAGGCTGGCTTCCCTCCAGATTTTGACAAGTTCTGGAAAGTAGTAGATGACAATCCCCAGGATTTCACAGGATGGGTATATCTGCTGCAGTATGTGGAGCAGGAGGTTAGTACATGGCTCCTTTGTCCTTAGCCTCCCAGAAAGAAACGAAGAAAACCAAACCAAGTCATGGTTATTCCAGTGACAAACCTTGAACTGCATGTCAGGCTTTCACAGATACTGTTTGGAGACAGTTGCCTTTGCCAGTGTCATCAGCAGAGATCACAAAATACAACCAATCCTTTAAAAGACAATATTAAAACAATAATAGTTTTTGAAATAATGTGAGGAGTTTTTTTAAGGAAAGGATTAATTTCTTTTATTGTGTATTTCTTGCAGAACCACTTACCAGCTGCCAGGAAAGCATTTGACAGGTTTTTCACGCACTATCCATATTGCTATGGGTATTGGAAAAAGTATGCAGACCTTGAAAAGCGCCACGACAACGTTAAGCAGTCCGATGAGGTATGTAGGGAGCTGGGCACAGCTTTGCCTTGGCCCGGTTAGCCAAATAATGACCAACCTCCCGCGAGTCATTTGGCTGCCAGTACCTGCCGTGTACGGCCAGGTTTGTAGGGATTTTGTTTGCACTTGTCACGTCTGTGGCATTTGTAGCTAATGTTTTTTCTCTTTGTTGGCAGGTGCGTTAAACCTCTACAGTTTGTCAAGCTTTGCAGTGCAAGCCTCTGTATTACACTGCAGCTTAACAAGTAGGGCAGGGCTTTTCTGTCACTTACATTTATTACTCATTTTCAAAGCAATATAGTTGGTTTGCTGGTCACAATTGCTACATCTTATTGCATTTTTGGTCAGACGCTGTCAATGATGCTCTAATGGGTCTGTGCCCTATGGTCTGTACCCCAAAGCCTGCCCACACAACCTGGTCAGAATGCAGGGACCGCTGCGCTTTGAAGATCAAGACTCTGCACGTGGAGATCAGAACATTGCCATGTTCTATCCAACCTCCACCCAAATGGTAATGGTAGATTATTTAAACAAAATTCCAGTAATTAGTATTTCTAAGGTTCACCGGACAACACAGTGTTGCCTCTCTCTTAGGACACCAGTAAGTATTTGAAGTACAGTTCCCGTTCTCTTCATAGGTTTATCGCAGAGGGCTTCAGGCAATTCCTCTTAGTGTCGATCTTTGGATACATTATATAAACTTCTTAAAGGAGACCTTGGACCCCACTGATCCTGAAACTAACAGCACTATTCGGGGGTAAGTTGAAAGCAGACTCAGTGATACGAGAAGCCCGTACACGCAGTTCCGTAGCGCTGTAATCAGGTTAGTACGCTGAAGCTAAGGGGCAAGCTGATAGCAGCCCGCAGGTGCCTTCAGGATTTTTAGGGGATGATGGAAACAGATTCCATGAGAAGGGATGGAGACCTTTAGACTAGACCTTAGGTGATACTTAGTGCAGCACTGGAAGAGGTTTCTCATAGAAGTTTTTGGAATTTAATTCCTTAGACATTTTTGGAGTATGGCTAGAATGTGTTCCACCTCATCTGTTACTGGCAGAGGTCCTGCTTAGAGTAAGAGGTTGGACTAAAGCTTGACCCAAAACCTTAGCTGAACTAGCGTCTAGGTGCATGATTGATGTATAGCTTTGGCGTGTGGAACTGCTGAAGTAGTGGGTTTGGAATCTTTACGAAATATAAGTTGTAAAGATTTTGTATTTTCTTAAGATCTTGAGTTCCTGTTGCCTTTGTTTGTTCTGTTGTGGTAGAGCTGGAGGGAAAAAAAATGAATGTGAACCTTGTAAAATTCTAGAGATCTTGATACAGATACCTGGAAAATACCTTGAAGAATTTAAATAATGAATATAAGTGTGGTTGTGAGTAAATGAGGATGCTCAATCTTTAGATAAATAAGAGCCAGAACTTTTCTTCCTTGTTCTGTCACCACATCCAGAAACAACTGTCAAATTGTTTCATTTTTCAGAGCTTATGAACATGCAGTCTTAGCTGCGGGGACAGATTTCCGTTCTGACAGGCTATGGGAAATGTATATAAACTGGGAAAGCGAACAGGGAAACCTGAGGGAAGTCACGTCCATATACGACCGCATCCTTGGGATTCCAACACAACTCTACAGTCACCATTTCCAGAGGTAAGGAGAAAACAAAGGTTAGTTAACACTATGAGTTTCTTGAGCGCTCACTAACCTACTGCTGTGTGAAAATGTTCGCTCAGAGCAAGAACTTGAATTAGTTACTGAATTTTATATACTGATTTACTTATTTGTGCACTCGTAGAGTTTGATTGTTTTAAAGTACTCATACACATCGCAGGAATTTGGTTTTAGATAAATTCACAAATTCTGCTGTGGAATAAAGGAAGGCCTCGGAATTGTGGGGAAGAAGAGAGGATGTCTTTGAAAAATCAGAATGAGAAGTTTTGAACTTCAGTTCCTCATGCAGTGCTCATGTGTGGTGAAACATTTAATTGACTAAAGAGAAGTACTTGGCTGAGTTTTAGGTAGTAGAATTCTGCATTAATATGGAGAGGTTAAGACAGAGCTGGAAACCTTAGTTAAATTCGGCACCAATCTTCCCCGTAATTTCTACAGATCTTTAGGTTTTGAAAGTGAAGTGTATTCCTCTAAAACCAATCTTGTCCCGTGCCATCACTTTTACATGGCAAGTGGGCTGTCTTTGTCACTGAAGTTCATCCTCCTTTCATTTCTCTTTGAAATGTGAAGCTTTTCAAGTCTGGAGGATGGTAGAAGTTGCTTTTTGTCTGTGTTTTGTCAGAAGCCGCATCCTCAGTGTTGCTCTAGATCAACAGAGTAATGCAGAACCCTACTAGGATTTATGACTGTGCTTGGTTATGCAGAATATTGCAACAGAAATCATCGAATTTATGTTGACTTGTTTCTGCCTATCCTTAGGTTTAAAGAACATATACAGAACAACTTGCCTCGAGACTTCCTGACCACGGAGCAGTTTGTTCAGCTGCGCAGGGAACTGGCGTCTGTGAACGGCCATAGTGGGGAGGACGCGCAACCTGCAGACGACCTGCCCTCGGGGACCGAGGAGATCACCGACCCTGCCAAGGTACACTCGCACAGGGGGGTCAGGGCCGGTTCTGGCCCTTGCGGCTGAAACACAAGTTTATTTGCGGACAGCTTTGTCTGTAGCTGAGGTGTTCCTGTAGTTCTCTTGCACGTCATTGCTGTTTGGCTCATGTGATAACAGCCTTTGTCTCCAGAACACACCTTTCCAGTGTTTTCGTAGGCATTAAAGAAATGGAGCTAAAAAATGAAGGAAGTGATGTGCAAAACTTTAGGAATGAATATCAATAATTCCAGGTTAAAGATTAGGAACTGTGGTCTAAAAAAGCTCTTCATCAGCAATGGTCTGTGCGGGTTTGTGGCCATCAAAGGCCTAAGAAAACTCTGAAAATGTACATGGACTGAAACCAAGTTTGACTTGGATCCAAATTCATCTTTAATCTCAAATCATCTTTAGCATAAGCGCATGATGATAGAAAACCAGCTCAGTGGGGTTGTGCTAAGGGCCAAGGCGCCTTCAGGGCAGTGTCCATCCCCTGGCTGTTCAGGATCATGTTTAATGCATCTCTGATACTTCTAACTTACGCATATTGCTGTCCTTGTAAAATGCATTTACAAAGATGATACGGTGTCTACGTGTGTTACATTGTTTAAAATTCTGTTTTTAGCTAGTCACTGAGGTAGAAAACATGAGGCACAGAATCATTGAGATTCATCAGGAGATCTTTAACCACAACGAACATGAAGTCAGTAAGAGGTGGACGTTTGAAGAAGCGGTAAGTGCATTTTTTTTTCTGTGTAAGGCAGCGTGCGCAAAAGGTTTAAACATAAGACTGGGAGCTCGGAATTTCGAGTAATAGTTAAGACTTACAGTTTAAACTCTTATGGGGCTTTGAACAAAAATCAGGTTTCAGTTGTCTGTCATTTTTCTTGTGGAAAAGGCAACTTGTGAGGTTAGCTCTGTCATCTGACAATTTAAAAACCTGTAAGCAGTATTTGGAGAAGCAAGATGATGTATTGTTTGCTAAGCAGTCTTTAAATATACATGTACGAAATTCTATGTCTGTCACTACCGCCTCATGCGTCTGGGCTGTTGCAAAGTAATAAGGGGATGAAGGTAATTCCAATGGAAAAGGTAAGCCTATGCTAAAAGGAGAATGAGATTTCTATGGTTTTGTATTTTAACATTACACTTTCAAGCCTGAAATCAGTTAACTTCCGTTTTCCAAAAGTAACCATCACAATATGCAGCTCCTATGTGTAATGTATTAAAAGTAATTAAACAAACTAATAATTTGATTACTGCAAATGTGGAACTTTTTCTGCTTTTGAAAAAACAGCCTGATTTTTTTAAATTCTCAGTCGTCGTCTTTTTCCTGGCAAATATTGTATTGCATAACCTGGTTCTTGTTTTAAATTCACTTTGTTTTTGAAAAGTACATGGAAAATCTGTCCCAGCTGTTTGACACAGACTCCTTAGCGGGTTACGTGATGTCAGCACTGTCATGTTGCCTTATTGCGCTTTGTTAGACTGGGCCAGATACCTTACAAGCCAGAGGAACTCGGCAGGATGGTTTGTAGGCAGTCCTGGAGCAGAGTACAGGCTCACTGGGCATGTTACCCGTTGTGTCTGCAAATTACTTAAACTTGGGAGAATGCTGAAGCTGCGGGCACGCTGCAGGAAATGTGTCAGGAACAGGGTGTCTTCCCCTGCTCCTGGCCAAGGTCAGTTCTTCTGCTACCAGGAGAGCCGATCCACTCTGTAGATACCAGCAGGCTGGATCTGTGAGGAGCTTGAAATATAAAGTTAAACCTGTCTTTATAACGGGCAGAAACTGGGGAGATGGGCAACAGTGAAGGAAACCGCTTAGACCTGTTTTACTGTTATTTGAACAGGATCAAGGTACCTGTGAATTTGTCCAAGTGGAAAAAGTTTGGGGTTCCATAGTAGGGTTCAGCGAGGAGCAGGAAGGGGGTGATTTGCATTAAATTTCAGGTGGCCTTGAAGAATCGAATGTTACTCCTTAATTATTGTAAGTTCTTTATCAATTTGTATGGATGTCTCTGAGATGGAATTGCAGTACAGGAGAGGAATGATCAGGTAAAATTAAAGACGAACAGTGAGAAAGCGAAAGCTCTCTGGAAGGATGCTTTGCTTTTAGTTCAATGTTTGAATTTCCTCTGCTGAGCTCCGTCCCAGCCAGCTCCTCTTCTATTCCGCAGTGACAATGCGATTGTGCTAGCTCTTGGAAACACCAGCTTAATGTGGATATTTAATAGGAAGTTCAACTCGATACTTTGTTTTCCCTTGCTGTGATTCTCAGCCAAATGTTGGATTTAACTGGTAGGACGTGCTAGTCCAGCAGTCAGTACTGGCTGGATGTACGTGTGTGGGCAACATCCGTTGCTGTTCCTGATGTCGTTACATCGTGACCGCAGGTTTGCAAGGGAGAAACTGCATTGATTCCTCCTCAGCTTCTGTAAACACTTGTGCTCTCAAGTAACTTTGCAGAAAAGCGAGTCACTAGCCCAGAATGTGACTGTAACTTCTCCCGGTCGATAGTTGGGTAACCCCAGCAGACTTGAATAGATAATGATGGATCGTTCTGAAGTCCCGTTTCTTTAAATGGAATTATTTGGATGGTGTGTGGCACTTTGTTTTGTTGAAGCACCTTGGTGGTAGGCTCATGAGTCACCAGTGGCCATCCTGTGACTCTTGCAGATAAAGAGGCCTTACTTTCACGTCAAACCTCTGGAGAAAATTCAGCTGAAAAACTGGAAAGAGTACTTAGAGTTTGAGATAGAGAACGGCACTCATGAGCGAGTTGTGGTCCTCTTTGAAAGATGTGTTATTTCATGTGCCCTCTATGAGGACTTCTGGATCAAGGTAAGGGAAGCGCTTTACCACCCATCTCCTACCGATTGCATACCTTGACCTAGTGACTAACCGTTGTACTCTTGTGGAACGTTGTTCATATATAACTATATCTGTTGCATTAGGAGATGGTCTGCTTGCAACCAGATTTGACTGCTGCATATGCCAACTTCGTTGCCTCTCTACGTCCTTCCTTACAGAAACTAGTCTAGTGGTTCAATAAAGGTGCTGAATGGGTTTAAACAAAAGAATTTTATCGTTCTGTCCTGGTTTTAAAGACAAATACAAGCTTTACATTTTCTGTCTCTGCTCTGTTTTCGACTGTAGTATGCCAAATACATGGAGAACCACAGTATTGAGGGAGTGCGGCACGTCTACAGCAGGGCTTGCACAATCCACCTCCCCAAGAAGCCCATGGTGCACATGCTGTGGGCGGCCTTTGAGGAGCAGCAGGGTAAGAGCTTCCTTCGCTTTTGCTGAGAGGGGGTTGTTTTTAAGAGCCTGTTGGGTGTCTCGTATCTTAAAGCATCTTCACCGGTGTTTCAGGCAACATCGATGAAGCAAGAAGAATCTTGAAGACATTTGAGGAGTGTGTTCTAGGGCTAGCAATGATTCGCTTGCGGAGAGTGAGCTTAGAACGCAGGCACGGGAACATGGAAGAAGCTGAACACCTGCTTGAAGAAGCTGTTAGGAATGCCAAATCAATTAGCGAATCGTCGTTTTATGCCATCAAGTTAGCTCGACACCTCTTCAAAGTACAGAAAAACCTTCCAAAGGCAAGAAAAGTGCTGTCAGAAGCCATAGAAATCGACAAAGTATGTGTTCCCTCCTTGCTGTGTTAAAAATCTGATATTTTTCTCAACCTTTTTTTTTTCTTTTTTTAAAATATGGCAACAATGATGACAGGAATTGTAACTGTACGTAATGTTTCATTACTACATGGAGACACCAGTCCCTCTAAACTGATGTTGCCGTATTTGCAGCTTGCAAATCTGGAAGTTTGCAAACCTTTTTCACCAGAAGCACCGTGTGCTTCATACCTTCATTTTTCCGTTTTAGAATCTTAAATATTGTAGGTGTGTTCACATCTCCAGGTGAACAGCATTGGTTGCGTAGGTAGGACTCGTAGTATTTGGCACTCCAAATACTATTAGCTTACTGTTAGCCAAGTGTGACATCTGTTTTTGTGGTGTTAGATCACTTCAAATCTCTCTGTAGAAAGAAAATCTTCTTACTCACTATTCTAACATGTATTTATGACGTAAATGTTCTGTATGCATCTGGTAAACATACATTCAGCTTTGATACCTAAATGTGACACGTACGACTTCTCGTACATCTTTTGCACAGGAAAATACAAAGCTGTATCTCAACTTACTCGAAATGGAGTACAGTGGCGATCTCAAGCTGAATGAAGAAAACATCTTGAGTTGTTTTGATAAAGCTGTCAACGGCGCTTTGTCTATAAAAATGAGGATTACGTTTTCTCAGCGAAAAGTGGAATTTCTTGAAGATTTTGGTTCTGATGTGAACAAGTAAGATGTAACCTTTGCAGTGGGCAGATGCGCGTCACCAGGAGAGTGCTTGTGGGAGTAGGGAAAGAGTAGGGTTAGTGGTATCCGTTACACTGGGCTTTGTGCCATCAGTTCTTTGTTGAGGAATAGCTGCTTTTCTAAACCAAACTCCTATTTTTAAATAGGAATATCTTCTCAAAAAATTACCACTTTTTTCCTGAAATACCTAGCGCCTCATAGAGTAAAATTCTGCTGCCTGTAAGTGCTGCCTGTAGTTTTCTCTTGCTAAGTGTATAAAGGAGGACGATCCTCAAAGCGAACGTGCAGTGTTTTGTGACGGGTATAATTTGATACTCCGTACCCTGCCAGCTGCTGCTTGAGGGTTCCAAAACTGCACTGATTGGATTTTTCTATGTTCAGAAGCATTAACAATGCTGTACACTTATGTGGGAGCATCAGGTAAATTAATTAAAACTATATATACTTTTTTCCACTTTATTCTCTTATTGTCAAACAAGCGCTTGTTTTTATTTACATTTTGCAGGTAATTAACTTGGAAGGACTAACCATGAGTTAGTTTTTCAGCTTTGTATGTTTTTAATGATAGTTGTCCTTAATTTCTGCTGGCTCTCACATTCTAACTTGCACAGCAGCCAAGCGTTGCAGGTTTGGGATCCTAGACAGAGCAAGCAAAATGAAGATTTCAGCTCCCAGATAATACTAGAGCACAGAATAAGTACAAGAAATGGTTTTCACCAGAAGTAATTCTGGCAGAAGCAGCAGTTTGCATGTGGTACCTTGTAAACTGTGGTACACAGTGGATGAAATGATATTTAGCTATTAGTGGGAATTTTAGCTGGGAAGTAGAAGTATCACTCTCTCTCTCAGCAATATATGGTTATACTTGATCATTAATAGTATGACTCTCTTGTTTTGTGTTAAATACACCCGTGCTTCCCGTGTCGTTTGGAAAAAGGCTGTAGGTGATACTGTGGAGTTGTAATAATTTTGTATAATACTAATTTCCAGTATTTAAATAGATGTTGGTTCCTAAAAATCAGTGCTGCATGGACGGTGTCAGTGTGCAGCCGAGGGAATGCGGTCACTGGAAGTAGCAGCTGTACCACAAATAGGCTTTAGAAAACTACTTTATAAAGGAACTGCATGAAGTGGGATAAAAGTTAAGCAAGTTGGGAATTTCCGAGCTAACAGAAAGTTTTTCACTGTGCATCGTGGAATCCCCCTTCAAATGAAGCTTGTTGGGTTTCCCATCTTCATGGTGGGTCACTGATTAAAATTGGTTTATGATGTCGGTCTAGAATGTTGTTGTAGTTGTAGTTTGAAATAGTCATTTTAAAATGTTTGCTCATGTTTGAAACGTTTCCATGAAAACGGTGAGCAAAGCTTTATGTCTTTTCGTCTCCTTCAGGCTTCTGGATGCCTATGATGAGCACCAAGCGCTTCTGAAGGAGCAGGAGTCCTTGAAAAGGAGAGCAGAGAACGGGTGAGGAGCCTGACACCGGGAGGGCACTGGGACACTCAGCTGCAGCTCATACACAGCACTTTGGAGATGCTTTAAAAATAGTTCGGAGAACAATCTCAGAGACTGCTTGGATTTTTTCTTTGTGTGTGTGTGTATATATATACACACGTATTTTTCAGCTTTAAACCTACTGCTTGCAAGGATAAGATCTCTGTTTTTTCATTCCTTAAAGTATAGACTAAATAGGGCTATATTGTTGGATAAAATATTTGCAAACAGATTTATTGGAAAATACCCTTCTGAATGATGTATCACAGAAAAATTGAACAGTACTGGTAAAAATAATTCTGTCTCTGAGCAGGAACATGCTTTTGGAGTCTCAGTTTGAGCACCAGAACAATTCAACAACTGTTCTGAAGCACAATGTACTACTGTCTTTCTCGACATCAAATTCTGTTACCCTGTTTGGACAGGGCACCAAGTTTAAAAATATTACTAACCCTTACCCATTATAACACGTCTCACGTGAAGTCACGCTCAGGATTTGATCACAAACCCCATTTACCAGCAAGTTTCCCCTTCGCAGATCTGAGGAGCCAGACGAGAAGAAGATGCTCACAGACGACCCGACTCTGGCGTCGGCGCAGATGATGGATGGGGACATGCAGGTGAACCAGGCAGCGTACAACTACAACGCCTGGTACCAGGTGGGTCTGCGCTCGCTCTCCCGCTTCGACACTCGTGTTCTGAACGTCCGTGCATTGCGGGATTCCCAGTGTTGGTGAGGAAAGCCTGGAGTAAAAACTGAGCTCCTGTGGGCCATTACACACAGAATCACAGAATCAGTCACAGAATGTCAGGGGTTGGAAGGGACCTCGAAAGCTCATCCAGTCCAATCCCCGGCCGGAGCAGGAACACCCAGATGAGGTTACACAGGAAGGTGTCCAGGCAGGTTTTGAATGTCTCCAGAGAAGGAGACACAAGTGTAAAATATTTCTAGTGCAGAGCAAGACGAGGGGTCTGGTGGCAGGGACGTTGCTGCCTGAAGGCAATAGACCTAGAAGTGTTTTGCCCAGGAGAGTCACCTCAGGTGTGTTTTGATAGTTTCTTTCTCCAGCTAGTAGTTCCTGTAATGTCTCTGTATGGATCGCAGTGCACTAGTACGTAGTGCATGCAAAACCTGCCCATTCAGTAGCTCATCTTTGGGGCTGCTCTTGTGTGACATTTGTGCTGCCCCTGAGAACGGGCAGCTGCCCAGGTCCTGCTGCGCGCAGCCGGCTGCGGTCGGGCCGTGGGGACAGTCTGCGCGGCGGCCTCTGCCGCTGCAAAGTGCTGGCTGTGGGGACAGCAGTGCTGGGCAGAACGCAGCTCTGGGGTGAGAGAACGCAGCTCTGGGGTGAGCGGGCAGAACACGCAGCTCTGGGGTGGCAGAATGCAGCTCCTGCCCCAGCACCTCTGGCTCCCTCCTTCGAGGTCGTGCTGGAGGGAGTGGTGATGCATGTTTATTGACATGACAGGCAAGCTTTGCGCTGAGCCTGGGTATAGATCTGGCCTTGCAGCCGAGCCCAGCCCTTGGTTTTAGGTCAGGACCGAAGGTGACTCCAGAGGGTGGCCCTGCCCTGCGGACACGCTCGCTGCCTCACCCAGCGCCAGACGGGCTGCACGGAGCCTCGCTCACGAGGTACCGGTCCCGTACATGCTGGGTGTGACACAGGCACCGCGCCACAGCCGCGCTCTTCAGAACAGTTCCAGTCACAGAGGGAACCTGGGTGACGTCCCTGGAACCAGAGCTCGTTGTCAGGTGTTCTCTGTGCCACACAAGCACTCGAACTTAGCGTGTTTTTCTTTTCCTAGTACAACTACCAGAACGCATGGAATTACGGACAGTATTATCATCCGACTTGATCTGAAGAGGGAGTGAAGTTCACTGTGCTGCAGTTTCAACAAAGATGGAATTAAAAAAAAGTATATTTTTCTAAATTAGGGATATGAAAGAACTGTTGTAATACCTGCTTTTTGGTCTTTTGCATGTGAGGTGAGCTGATGTTCACAAGGTACGTGTGAAGCAAGATTTGTGTGCTGGTAACTGATAAATGGTATCTCTGTACAATTCTACTTTACCATAAATGCATTTTTTTAAAAAAATTCCCTGCACTAATTTATGGAGATATCTGAAGAATTTTTTCAGTCTCATAATGATTCCATAGACTTAATCAGTAAAGCTGTAGTTTTTTTCAGGTTGTGTTGTTTTTTCCCAAAGCCGTTCTGCTGAGCAGCACAGGCAGCAGGCGAGTGGGCGCAGCAGCCAGGCCCTGCTCTGTCACGACATGGCTGCTCTGTCACGACACGGCTTCCTGCCCCGCTGAGCCCAGGCTGCCTTGGTCCTGTCGTGATGATTAAAACTCTTCAGACTACACTAGCAGCCTTTGCAAGCTGCGACATGTATTTTCTATTCTGTGTGGGGGTCAAAAAGGAAAATGCAGTGCAAAATGATGTTGCATTCTTTTTTAAAAAGCACAAACTGTGTTTGGGATGATTTTTGTATTTAGTTTTTCATGTACACAGTGTGAGCAGACTTTTTTTCATTTTGATCAAAGTGATCATTCTCATTTTTGTAATAAAAGCAAGGAATTCAGTAGTCCTCTGAGCTTTCTTGGATTACCTTTCAAGCCAGGAGTCAGAACACCTGAGTCCGTTCAACACCTGTTCTGTTCCAACAGAAACATCAGCAATGCTTCTAGAAGGGGGTGGGCATCACAGCTGACACGTCTAGAAAACACCTTTAAAGGAGAAATTTAGTGGGTTTTCCCCCCCCCCAACTTAAGGCAACACCTCTTCTAACACTTTAGGTTGAATTGTTGGGTGAGTGCTGTTGTAAAAATCAGCAGCTACCCAGAACATGAAGCTGAAGCCTCACACGAGGTATCACAGTGAATTCTGCTCAGGAAAAGGTCCCTCGGCAGGGGAAGCGATAACGAAACCAGCCACAGCCGCTCCACAGGGCTCTGCACTTTACCTCTGTGCTCAGGTCTGTGCAATTCCTCCCCAGAGCAGGAGAAAGACGGTTTAAGGTGCTCAGATACACAAAAAAGTGAAGTCACTTGCATTATAAACTAGGTTTGCTTTAGTGGTATGGTACTGTACAGCAGTTGGGGGAGGGAAAGCAAACTTGATTTCAGTACAAGGCCACAGTTGTAACTAAATCCTCAAGTTACAAGAGCAAAACTGCATTCTCAGAAGCTTTCTTGATCATACATGGATTCCCAGCAGCAAAGGAAACTTCATTTCATTCAATATCCACTAATTCCACTTCAAAGAAAAGTTTTGCATTTGGTGGAATCCTGTTTGCACACGTTAAGGAAGCTTTAAAAAAAACAAAACAAAAACACCCACACCACCACACCAAACCCACAAAACAATCCGCCCGGTTAACACACAAACCCATGTTAAGTGATTTACCACCTGTTCCCCATGTGTCAGTTCTATATTTCACCGACCCATTTTAACATCCTGGAACTTTTAGTGTGGACCCACAGCTGCTCTCTAACGTGACTTGTCATGACACATTCAGCACCAGTTCCACACACCCCCCTTTATTTAGATCCTTCTGGCTGTTCCCATTCCTCTGGAGATGAACTGCCCAGTTCTGGGACACCAGCACTGGTGTCCCTCTGGGATGAGGTTGCTCTGTCCTACTGTACTGCAGAGAGAATTCCTAGACAGTTTTTTAAATTATCATGACAAAGGATTCGGGCATGAGAGAACAACCCTCCCCGCCACACCAGTCAGCATCCCTGTCCCTGCTGGTGCAGCTGGAGTGACAAAGCAGGCAGAAAACAAACAGCACGCTCTCCTCTGCCGGACTCCCTGCAGGAGTTTTTCTCCAAAACGGGCAATCACATCCATCCGTTAATTGATTTTGGTTTTTTTAATGTTTGTTAACATTCTAAGCCTGCTATGAGTAATAAGCGGATGCTTCCCCCATTATATCCCCACCCATAAAGCCCTTTATTCCACCAAGCATTTCCAAGTTACTGAACGAGCAACTGAGTGTGGAAGGATACTTGGCATCAGGCTGCCCTTTCTTGCCGTATGCCCACTCTGGTTCGATTTCCAGTTGAGCCTTTTCTCCTTTACTCATTGTTAAGAGAGCTTCATCCCACTGAAAAACAAAACAAAAATAAGAAAAAGGGCTTTTCTAATGTATTCCAATGAATACCCGCGCAGTGGCACAACCCTCTCCAGCACGCTTGCCCACTGTGCGGTTGTTTCACGTCCCGACGTGCGGAAATGCTGCCCTCAGCTCATATCCCAGCTCCCATGTCAGCCTGCACCCTATTCACTGTGCAGATTTGTGATTTAACTTTATGAAGATGTTAGTGAACTGATAAAGTAATGTGTTGGTTTGAGTGTAACCAGTTTGGGAATGCAGTTTGCAGCAGACGGCCACACAAAACAAGTGGGCTGTCTCTGCTGTACCACTGGATTAGTGTTTATTTAAGGCTGATGCTTACAGACTGATTGTATTTCAGTGCCTGTCCCGCTTCCAGACTCGCCTGCGCTGCCCAAAGCCACATTCAGTTCAGCGCTGTATCAACGATCCCCAAAGAACAGCTGCTGCTCACGCCTGTAACCGCTCCAGGAGTGTATCTGGCACCACATGAGCAACAGGCGACTGCTGCTTCTGCAGTACTGGCCACCAGCCCAGGGACATCGTCCCCTTCTCAGTTCCAGTCCAGTCACCCATAAAGGCCTTTTTCCTGCACAGCAGCAGCCTGAAAGATGATGCTGGGTTGGGCTTGGTTTTGTTAAAGTCAGGTAAGCACAAGATCCTCCTTGTGTTCTTATCTTGCGCAGACAGGCACCAATTTCAGCACTGGCTCCGCAGGAGCGAAGCCCCTTGTCTGCTCAGCACACACGCTGCTGTCTGTGCCCAGACACACCAGGGCTGGGACTTCCAGATGTGAGGGAGCAGCTGGGCGTGCAGAACCCAGGGCTTTTAGGCTGCCCGGATGTTCCACCCCTCACGCAGCTCCCGCCTGCACCACTGCAGCGCTCAGTGCTGCACAGAGCGGGAGTTACAGCACCAAACTGCAGCCAGAGCTTCAGCATCCAGCTCAGAGTCAGGGGATGAGCTGAACGGTGCACAAAGAGGCACAAATACCAAAAAGCTGCTGAGAGAAACTGATCTTCTGACAGACTGAGGCTGCCCAAATGTACATAGAGATCGATGGAGCCCCGGGAGCCCCATCACCTTGTCTGTACCGCAAAGCACTACGCAGAAGCAAAAAGCTGTGATGTCCCAAGGAACACAAAGCTGTTCCACAGTGTTCCACACACTGCTTGATGAGGGGAATGGCACAGCAGACAGATGAACGCATCCGTAAATAATAAATATTACATCCTGCAGATAGAAACGCTTTCAGCTTCCCTTTGCACCTCCACAACAAACAAGAACAGCGCCTCAAAATTTGCATCCAGGTTATACACCCTGCAGAATAAAAGCTTTTTGGGTTCTGAGGGAGTTTACTTACACCTCTGATTACTTTTCCTACGCCAACTTTGAAACTGAAAGGTTTGGCAGCTTTTTTCTTCTTTGCACCTGAAAGACAGTTTTATGTTCATTTGTTTTAACATCACACAGCATATACCATACTTCTATCCAAAATTACTGTTACGATAATGTTTTATATAAATGCCTGTTCTTACAGTATTATTTTTAGCCCACTGTCAGATTTCTAGGGGAAAATTTAGTGCTGTGCACTAAAAACATAACTAAATGTTCAAGTTGCACCAAGAGCTAAAGTTGATGAGCGTCCTTCAGATACTGATCCAGTGAACCTGAAAGACTCATTTCTGAATTATTAAAGTAGATGGTACGAGCCATAAACACATTAATGAGAAAAAACAACTCAACAAGGAACGTACAACATCATACAGTAAGTACAACGAATCACAGAGAGTATTCCAGTGGCAGCCCTGCTGTTCCTCTCAGCGCTGGACATCGCTACTGGAAAAGCATTTCCAGCATTTCAGAATTTCATATACCTAAATCTTTTGATTGAGACACTGTCACAAAAAAATCCCAGCATACTTCTCCACAGTGGCTGCAGTACACCAGAGTACTTGAAATCACTCTTGTTCCAGTGCCTCCACGTTTAAGGGTTTATTACAGGAGCACACCAAGACATGTCTAGAGAAGCTGACTCCACTGTGGGTGATCAGGTTCCACAGATAAGGGAACCTCCCTGAGCAGGAACTGCCTTTCCTCCAAAGCAGTTTCAGTACTGATTAAATCCCTGCATTTCACATGATCTACAGCCTGGAGAACGCCAAACGTGAGCTCTGGCAGGATGCGGCTGTGTAACTTTACACCAGCCAGGCCTAAAATACTGCCCTACATTTGCTCACGGAAAAAGGGGCTCCAGGGGCGGCTGCAGGGCCACCCCGCTCAGCTCAGCACACAAAGGCCAGAGCAGTCTATCAGGACTCCTGCCATGCGCATCTTCCAGAAGCAAACACTTGCCCAAGGCTGATTAATCATCACAACTAACGTCCCCTATGTGCATTTGCAGTCAAAGCCAAACAATCTATAAACAACCTTACTTGTTTGAACATTGGTGTCGAAGACTGTTCCATCCTGTAGTTTTCCCGTATACCAGCAATGAACAGTGTCTCCTTTCTTTGGAAAGTTGGTTTTATCGCCCTTCTTCAAAATTGATTTTGTGTACTTTGGTGGCTCCTAGGTTTATAAAAAGAGTTGCGACTGCTGCATTAACCAGTCCCACACCAACCACACCCAAGACCGAACAACCACTTAGTTCACAGCACTAAATGAACACGTGCAGCGTTAGAGAATCCCAGAATGTCAGGGGTTGGAAGGGACCTCGAAAGCTCATCCAGCGCAACCCCCCTGCCGGAGCAGGAACACCCAGATGAGGTTACACAGGAAGGTGTCCAGGCGGGTTGGAATGTCTGCAGAGAAGGAGACTCCACAACCTCCCTGGGCAGCCTGGGCCAGGCTCTGGCACCCTCACTGGCAAGAAGTTTCTTCTCATATTTACGTGAAACCTCCTGTGTTCCAGAGAATGGTGTGTTTTAAAGTGTTCATGTGTTATGTGGGGGAAATACAGCAGCACAGGCCTGTGTTCAGCACAGACAAGCTTTGGGCCCCTTAGTAACTCCAGGGACAGAAGCCGTGCACAGCCCCAGTGCCCCTGTACCCGCTGAACCGGCCCCCGGCGGGCTGTGCACCCACCTCCTCCGCGGCCTCCTCAGCCTTGGGCGCCTTCCCTTTGCTCTCCTCTGCCTTCACGGGCTTCGTCTTCTCTGCTGCCTTCTCCTCGCCATCCGAGCCCTTAAAGCGCTGCAGGGACGGGGTGGGGGCCGCCATGAGCCGCCCGCCGAGCACTGCCCGGCCCGGCCCCTGCCCGGCCCCGCACCTGGCTCCGGAACAGCTGCGTGTAGGCCGCGATCAGCTGCTCCTTGTTCGCTGTCTTCGCCACGTTCTTCACTTGCCCCAGCAGCTTGTGCTCGGCCAGGAACTGCGGGACACGCCGGTGAGCGCCGGAGGGACCCGCTCGCACTCACACACACACACAGATGGGATCACAGAATGTGTGGGGTTGGAAGGGACCTCGAAAGCTCATCCAGTCCAAATCCCCCGCCGGAGCAGGAACACCCAGATGAGGTTACACAGGAAGGTGTCCAGGCGGGTTGGAATGTCTGCAGAGAAGGAGACTCCACAACCTCCCTGGGCAGCCTGGGCCAGGCTCTGGCACCCTCACCGGGAACAAGTTTCTTCTCATCTTTAAGTGGAATCTCCTGTGTTCCAGTTTGCACCCATTGCCCCTTGTCCTATCACTGGTTGTCACCCAGAAGAGCCTGGCCCCATCCTCCTGACACTCACCCTTTATATATTTATAACCATGAATGAGGTCACCCCTCAGTCTCCTCCAAGCTCAAGAGCCCCAGCTCCACTCCCTTCAGCATCTTCGTGGCTGCGCTGGACTCTCTCCAGCAGTTCCCTGTCCTTCTGGAACTGAGGGGCCCAGAACTGGACACAATATTCCAGATGAGGTCTCGCCAGGGCAGAGCAGAGGGGCAGGAGAACGTCTCTGACCTACTTGACCACCCCCTTTTTAGTCCCCCCCAGGTCCCATTGGCCCTCCTGGCCACAAAGGCCCAGTGCTGGCTCAGCCCACAGTACCCAGTATTCCCAGCTGCTTACCCATCCAAACACTAACCGGGCTTGACCCTGCTTAGCTTCCCAGATTGGGCATTCTCAGGGTGCTATGGTTGTATATATTATATATATGTGTTCCCCAAGTATATCTTGATAGTATCTGAACTAAACCGGGCAGAGCAGAGAGGTAAGAGAACCTCTCTGACCTAATGACCACCCACTTTTTAATCCCCCCCAGGTCCCATTGGCCTTCCTGGCCACAAGGGCCCAGTGCTGGCTCAGCCCACAGTACCCAGTATTCACCGCTGGTCACCCATCCAAGCACTAACCGGGCCCGACCCTGCTTAGCTTCCCAGATTGGGCATTCTTAGGGTGCTACAGTTGTATATATTATATATGTTCCGCAAGTATATCCTGATAGTATCTGAACTAAATCCTTTTTTCAAGGGCAGAGCAGAGGGGCAGGAGAACCTCTCTGACCTACTGACCACCCCCCTTCTAATCCCCCCCAGGTCCCATCGGCCCTCCTGGCCACAAGGGCCCAGCGCTGCCTCATGGTCACCCTGCTGCCCCCCAGGTCCGGCCGGCCGGCCACTCACCGCCTGCGCCGCGTGCTCCTGCAGGAACTTGATGATGTCCTTCTTGGGCAGCGCCTCGCTCCGCAGCTCCTCCGCGCTCCAGGGCTGCGCCGGCCCGGCCGCCGCCATCTTCCTTCCCGCCCGCCGCCGCCTCTCGCACCACCCAGCCCGCAAGCCCCGCGGGAGCCGGCGCCGGGGCGAGGGGGTGGGATGAGGGGCAGCTCCGCCCTGCAGGGCGGAGCTGCCCCTCATCCCACCCCCTCGCCCCGGCGCCGGCTCCCGCGGGGCTTTTAAGCGGCGGCGCTGGGAGAAAATGGCGGGCGGCGCGCGTCCCCTCAGAGCGCAGGGCGGGCTCGCGGCGCGCTGGCCTGAGGGGCGATGAGCGGCGGGCGGCAGAGCACCCTGCCCCGGGCCTGGCGGCTGGCGGCCCGCAGCGCTCCGGGGGAGAAGGAGGAAGAGGTGGCAGACGATGAGCTGCTGGCGGCGGCGGACGCGGCGTCGAGCCCGGCAGCCGCGGGTTTCTGCGAGGCCGCGGGCTCCATCTGGATCTACCCCACCAACTACCCGGTGCGCGGCTACCAGGAGCGCATGGCCCGGGCCGGCCTGCTGGGCAACACGTTGGTCTGCCTGCCCACCGGGCTGGGGAAAACCTTCGTGGCCGCCGTCGTCATGTACAACTTCTACCGCTGGTTCCCCTCCGGCAAGGTGCTGTTCCTCGCCCCGACCAAGCCGCTGGTGGCCCAGCAGATGGAGGCGTGTGCCCGGGTCATGGGCATCCCGGGCCGGCACATGGCCGAGATGACAGGTACGGCGGGCCGGGGTGGCCTCGCAGGAGCTGCGGGGCTGAAAGGCGAGGGCAGCAGCCTGAAAAGCCAGGGTGGAGGATAAAGGAACAGTTCCCTCTGTTCCAGCAGGACAGGGAACTGCTGGAGAGAGTCCAGCGCAGCCACGAAGATGCTGAGGGGAGTGGAGCATCTCCCGTGTGAGGAAAGGCTGAGGAGCTGGGGCTCTGAGCTGGAGAAGAGGAGACTGAGGGGTGACCTCATTCATGGGGATCAATATGGAAAGGGGGAGTGTCAGGAGGATGGAGCCAGGCTCTTCTCGGTGACAACCAACAGTAAGACAAGGGGCAATGGGTGCAAACTGGAACACAAGAACTTCCACTTAAATTTGAGAAGAAGCTTCTCAGTGAGGGTAATAGAACACTGGCCCAGGCTGCCCAGGGAGGTTGTGGAGTCTCCTTCTCTGCAGACATTCCAACCCGCCCGGACACCTTCCTGTGTAACCTCATCTGGGTGTTCCTGCTCCGGCAGGGGGATTGCACTGGATGAGCTTCCGAGGTCCCTTCCAATCCCTGTCCCAATCCAATCCCAATCCCAATTCTGTGATTCTGTGAAAAGTCTGGTTTTTAGGAGAAGATTTCAAAGGGGTTAATGTGAGATTTTTGCAATGATTAAAACCCTAAGTCACCAGTGTAAGGGAGGTGGAACAGGGGGATGTGTTTTCTGGGGTTCGCAGAGCTTTGGGGTTTCCACACAGAGCTGTAAATGCACAGAAAATTAAAGAAAATCCTGAGCTGGCGGGACCCACCAGCACCATTGAGTCCAACTCCTGTCCCTGCACAGGACACCCCACAGGTCACACCGTGTGTCTGAGGACGTTGTCCAGTCTCTTCTTGAACACTGTCAGGTTGGGGCCGTGACACCTCCCTGAGGATCCTGTTCCAGTGTCCAGCACCTCTGGGTGAAGAACCTTTTCCTCATGGCCAACCTAAACCTCCCTGGCACATGTTCCTGCCATTCCCTGGGGTCTGTCACTGTCACAGAGAGAAGAGCTCAGCCCGGCCCCTCCTGCTCCCCTGCTGAAGCTGCAGCCTCATGAGCTCTGCCCTCAGTCTCCTCTGCTCCAGCTCAACAAACCCAGGGACTTCAGCTGCTCCTCATACGCTCTATATGAAACTTCAGCCAAAGAATAATTACCTTTTTTTTTTTTTAAGTTCCTACAAACCCCATGATCTGTAGTCCATTGCTTACTGAAGTAATAGCCTTAATGACTGAATCCATAAGGTGTTTTTAAGTACAAACCATTGTCAGAGGTGTGGGTTGGGTGTAGGGCTGCAGGAGGCTGCAATCATCTTGATCTTTCTAATGGTGTTTTCCGCGGTTCTGGGTTTATGGTGTGAACTGTGGGGTTGTCCTGTGCAGGGACAGGAGTTGGACTCCGTGATCCTGGTGAGTCCGGACTCGGGACATTCTATAATTCTATGGATTTACTAGTTTAATGCAAAAAAATCTTCATAGTCATTGCATACGCTTTTTTTTTTTTTGCCCTCTAAAAATGGGAATAACACAAAGGTGTGTGCTATTTTAAAAGGCACCTATTTCCCAAAGCCGACATGATACGTGTCTGCCAGCCCTGTCTGCCTTTGCTGTCACTCTCAGGTCATGGACTGCGGCTTGTTAGCAGCAGAACTGTTTGCTAATGTTATTTCTTTAATTTTCAGGGGGAACCCAAGCCCTCAATCGGAGGGAACTGTGGACTACCAAGAGAGTCTTTTTCCTTACACCTCAGATAATGGTGAATGATCTGTGTCGTGGGACGTGTCCTGCTGTAGATATTAAATGTCTAGTTATCGATGAAGCCCACAAAGCTCTTGGAAATCACGCCTACTGTCAGGTAATGCAGCAGTCACCTCATTCTTGTCTCACAATTACAAGAATCTGCCCCTAAAATCACTTACAGGATCTCCATGGAGTGTCACTGTCCTCATTGCTGCAGAGAGATTGTCCCTTATGTCCTTAGCTTTGTGTGAAAGAGATCAGACATTTTCAGTGCCCTGGTTTTAAGTAAAACCTGGATTAAAACTTGGTATGGTGAGGTGGGAATTTTTTTAATGTCTGAATAAAATTTTCATTTTTGTTTCAAAATATGTTTTTGACTGGGGCAATTAAAAAAAAAGTCACGATGCTGTTTCTTTCAGAAGTGCTTGTATTTGTGGGTGTACTGTGTTGTGTTTGTGCTCTGTTGGAACCACTCTTCAAGGTGGGGGAGGTATTTTTATCAAGAAAAAAATGTGGGCTTTTTTGTAAAGTTCTTTATATTAGTTAAATGAGTTCAAGATTTCTTTTTGAAATTGAGTTTTGTCTTGATTAGCAAAGAGTTCGTTGTGTTATCTCAGCTTAATCTCCTCATATCAGGATGTGACCTGAAAGAAAGTTACAGCTTTATATCCTGGAGAAATTGACAGGATGTCTATGGAGTTGTCTCCTTGTTTACTAGGCCTCTTTAGAGGAAATCGGGTGTTTAGTGCTTGTTTAACGGGGCATGCTGGAAAAGAGGCAGCAGCTTGCCAAGTTCAAACAGTACGTGTTGGTTTGGCAGTGCTGTAGTTTTCTTCTATTGTTTTTCAGAACTATAGCAACATGATTTTCACAGAATTTGATATTATAGGTTATTTCAAGGTATTGTATAAAAACTTTTTCTTAAAATATTTTCCTGTTAGGCAAATTGCTCTGTAACATAGAGCCAAGATTTGTGTTTAGTAGCTTTTGCGTCAGCTATAGCTGAGCAAAATCTCTTCCGTCGCCCTGTGTCAGTCCCTAGGACGGTGAAGCTGGCAGGTTTGTTCTCTGTTCTAACTAAACCTTCACATGAGTCAGTAGAACTGTCAGCACAAGTGGAATTCCTCTTTAGTCTCCATTCACTTATTCTCTGTAGATTTTATGTTATATAATTAGTAATTTTTGTTGTTTGTTTGCCTTCCCCGTGCAGCGCAAGATGGTTGTTCGGAACGCATGGTGTTCGCTCTGTGGGAAAATGAATCAGGGAGGCAGTTCGGTTTCTGCTTGAATGTTCAGTAACTGTTGTACTCGTCCCAGTTTTGGTCCTAGGGAGGGTTGTAGAATGAGAACCTGGGAGGTCTGAGGAATATTCAGCCACTTCCCCAATTGCTAATGCAACATTTTTTAAGTGAGACTCAACTGGCTGCTGGTTGGCGTGGTGGTTGTCATCTAACTTCTGTTCAGATTTCATGGGACTGATCATCCATGATTTGCTTTCTTTAGAGTGGTTTTGCAAACTTACGTTTTGGCAAGCTGCTTGAGTTAGTGTGCTGTTAATCTTTTTGTTACATTAAGATAATAATTTACCGAGGTTGTTCTGCTAAATGGGACTGCGGTAATATACTTAATCAAGATTAAGTGTTCCTGGATAAAATGGTTATAAATTGAACAGTTCCTGGCTTGCGTTTGAATTGAGATATACTCCTTTTAGAATATTTTGTTTAAGCTTTTTCTACTTACTGGATATTTTCGTGGCTATAGTTTGTATAAGCAAATAATCTCCTTTAAGGATATTATTAATGGAAACTTTCCTGTCCTTAGGTTGTAAGGGAACTAAGCAAATATACAAATCAATTTCGGATCTTGGCCCTGAGCGCCACACCAGGCAGCGACACAAAGGTGAGTCAAATCTACTTGCATGGCTGGAATACTGACGTTTCAGTAGAAGCTATTTTAATGCCATTTGATACAGTGTGAACACTGTGCAGGATACCGAAATCTGTTAGAATTCCACATAAAAACTGAATCTATTTACAATTCATAAGTTGTTGAGAGTTTGTCTTTTTTGTGCTATAGACTCTATATTATCAATATTTATTTCCCGACCTTTCTAAAAGGAAAGAATAGCTTCTGATTTGGGGAATACAAGCCCACTTGAACAAAAAAGGGTGTCCTCTCCATGGAGAATGGCTTTCACGTTCTGTTCAGTGTAGTCTGTTGGGTAAGGCTGATGTTTTCAGTTGATGGCAGATGCACTAAATCCAGTTTAAGCTCCTGCTCCTGGTTACTTCTTGTCAGGTGCTTCATGGTGCCCCCAAAGCCAAAGGCAGAGCTCCATCACTGCAGCCCTTGTGCATTGCATGCTTTTTGCATCCACAAACCTAGCATTCTGGCTCTTCCTATTCTACTTGACAACTTTAAATGGAGAGTCTTTCATTTTTCATCTATAAGCAGTAGGTACCTTTTCCTTAGAATTATATTCCAAGACTGCTAAAACATGGAAATAGTCACTTTCATGTGATACTGACTCGCATTGTTGGAGTCAATATGGTCTTTTTTTTTGTGGGTCTCACACAGGCTGTGCAGCAAGTGATTTCCAACCTGCTCATTGCCCAGATCGAGCTATGCACTGAAGATTCTCCAGAAATCCAGCCCTATTCTCATGAGCGACAAGTGGAAAAAATTGTTGTTCCACTTGGTGAAGAATTGACAGAAATTCAGAATGCTTACATCCAGGTGAGTTGTTGCTTTTCCTTATTGTTAAATGGACAGAGCCACTAATTATATAATTTCCATTCCTATTTTTACATCTCTATCTAGACTAGCAATAATTTGTAAAGGTAACAATTTCCTATGCAGTTGACTTTGCCTTTGGGTGTAAGGAAAATTTAAAAACATGGTTTCAACTAGAGCAGCTACTGTTTCACTTTGCACCAGTGACAGTTGCTACTTTGCAAAAACTTTAAAAGCTCTGATGGAAAATTTAAAATAGAATTAGTTTTCTCATCCTCTTTGAGGAGTCCTTGCAAAGTTGACGTGAGACGTAAACCGAGGGGTTCTGAATTTGGCTGAGTTTAGTGGTGTTAAGATGTTGAGAATGGCCATGCTCATGTTGTTCAGGTTATTGTCAGCCTTATGAAAACTGTGTATTGAGGGAAACATTCTCTGATTAAGAATATTCTTTAGAGCTTTAAGTCATCTGTAAATGTACTTAGTTCTCCTTGATTTTTTGGTATGTTTGGGTTTTTTGGGGGGGGGCGGGGGGTGCTGGAGGGTGTGTGTGTGATTCGGGTTTTTGGTTTGGTTTTTTTTGGTGTTTCCCCCTCACCTCTCAAGAGCTTTTTCCTTTTCTTTTTTACCAATAGGTAATGTTCAAATATAGGACAGATTAGCAGGAACCAGAACTGTTAGCCAGTTGATGATGACTTCATGGTCTAGTAGACAAATAGTGTTACATAAGATACCACTTTGAAAAGTTAAAAATGTATGCTATTTTTTGGGGAAGAGGCATAAAAAAATTAGGATTAAGTTAGTATTGATTGTTGGCCTCAGAGTATGTTTTTGGTTAAAGCTTAATGATTTTGGTGTAGTTTATGTGAAGACCATTGTTCCAATGAACTTATTCATTTATTTTCTAGATTGAATTAGATCAGCTGTATTCGAACCTGTAACCTGAGAGCGTATGTAAATGATGAAGTTAACTGATAAGCTAGCAAGAAATTTAAAGATAGGTTTGCATCACTACAGGTGCCTCTGAATGCTAGTATGTAGTGCAGGGATTTAATTTGAGGTGTTCCACCTGAGATTTAAGCTGAATTAAGCACAGGTTAGGCTAATGTGGTGTAATTGAGGAGTATAGACAAACTTTGACTAAATTGTGGCTTCAGTGGTTTCTATTTCCTTTCTTTGATCTGGTATTTGCATTTGTATTGCTACTGCTTTACTGAGAAGAGAGAGCTTGTAACAACACCGGGGGGTGAGGTACATGTTGCGTTATCCTTGGCCCTTGCCAAAACAATCAGTTGTGAAGTGTGTTCTGAACAGCCACAAGATTTAGGAAAGAACTCCAATACATATGTTCTCTACAGTTCGCTTCTGAAACCAGTGTGGGGTTTTTTTGAAAGTTATTTTAAGTTTTTTGGGTCTTGGAGTGACCATTTCAAATTTGGGGCTGAAGTGGCTGGTTTAAAATCATAATAGCAACTTGTGGCTTCTGCTGTTCCAATTCAAATAAAGACAGCAAGAGGACTCGTGTGTCTGTTAGAGAAACGAAAGCCAGGTGTATCTGCACAATAAAATCATCTTTAATGTTGACAAACAGTAAACAAGACAACATTTCAGTGAAAATGCAGGACAGTGTAAAACAGCGCAACATGACAATGCTGGAAAAATGGTGTTTAGATTTGTATACATACAGTAAGCAAGGCCCTGAGTATCACAATAGCTGGAATAAACTTTAGGCACTAATGCTTGTTTGAAAAATACACAGTATGCAGGACAACATTTCTCTCTTAAGGCTTCATCATTTAATCTTCCAAAAATATGGGTGAATTCTGTTTTTATTATTTCCTTTGACTAATGTAAATAGCTTCAAATTGAAAATGGAAATCCATTAATTAATGACTTACAAAGTAGAGCCACAGATGGATAAGAAAATATTCTGATCACAGGAGTTACATAATGAAGCTTGACATAATGTTTCCAAACTTTTTTCTGTGATGTATTTGACTAATAGTAACATTTCGTTGACATTCACTGGTATAACTATGAAGTAAACTTCATTGTGTGTCAGTGAAAAAACACAATTCTTTGTGCCCCTGCTTGTGGGGGCCATTTACAGAACGCGGTACAATGTTCCATTGCCATAAAGTGTATCTTCAAATGAGATTAATTGGTTCTTTGCCAGCAGCAGAAGCCATCTAATATAACTCAAAATAAATACTATCTTGGAATTCACAGTTTTACATAAAACAACACTGAACACATTGCTGCAGTGAGGACATCAGCACACTCAGATAAATACCTTATTTCTATATGTCAGTAACAATGTATCTATAACATACCCACTAGTAGCTGAGTCACAGCAGTATTTAGGGGAAGATTGCCTACGGAAAGACACATAAGATAGAGCAATGGCTTTTAGTATGTACAAATGAGTACTTTATGGTGAGAGGATTTAGCTGCTTCAAATAGCTATTTGACGTTTGTTGTGCCAAAGCATTAAAACAATTTCTATAACTGGCAAAAGCAATCGAATTGCAGAAAACTTCTTTGATTTGTCATAAAATCTTGTCAAAGGTGAAAATTGTTTTAATTTGCTCTTATAAAAATCCTGGAGGGTGGTGAGGGCAAAACAAAATCTGTTATTTAATGCCTACTTGGGCCTTCTACTCAACTCAGTTTAAAAAAAAAACACTTTTGATTGTTTTCCATTAATTTGTTAGCTTTCACTTTAAGACTGGCTGGCATTTCCAACAATGTGAGGAAATGTTAAAAATAAATAAAAAGGAATGTAAATAGAAAACAAACAGGAAACAATTCAACATATTGAAAAGGAAGGTTTCTTTTTTTTCCTCTCTCTATGAGCCTCCATCTTGAACAAATTGAGAGGAATAAAAGACAATCTTCATTGTCTTGTTCTATTAAATAAGAAAAACTTTGATGTGCATTTAAATTGGCACATCAGACAAAGTGGTCCCTAAGTGTGGCCACAGCTGGAACAAGCATTTGTACTGTCACCTGGCAAACCAGATTTGATAGTGTTCTGGCTGCAATAAGAGAGACCCCAAATGCAGAGTATTTTTTGAGATTCTACCCCTCCTCCATCAGTTTAAAATCCAATTAATTTGTGGCAATACAAATATCTGTGCTGGCCCAGTGCAGCATATCTGAACAGCCAGGCATGGCAGACAGCCAGCAGTAAGTGAGGACTGGGTTTGTTGGTTGGTTTGTTTTTTCCTATAAAGACTATTGGTTTGTTTGTGTTTAAACTAGGACTTTTTATTTCTCTCTTTTTTTTCTTTCTCCTTGCTGTCTCCCCAGGAATCTCTGCGGGCAGCAGCCACCAGAGAGCCCCTTGCTCACACGGAGCACGGTCAGCCGCTGCTCTCTGGTCCTGCTGCTCAGCAAGAGGTTTCAGGTTAAGCATAAAGTCAGTTTTGTGGAGGCCAGAGCCTTGTGGAACCAGGAGGCCTGAAGTTTGTGACACCTGTATGTTTATTCATCAGAAGTACCACACAAATCCATTTTGTTTGCCAATTAACTCTAAGCTGGCAGACACTGACTCTAGTTGCTGTTCCGTGTGTTATAACTGAGTAACACAAAAACTATTTAAAGCCTAAACCCTGTAATCAATACATAGTGCTAGTGATACACTTTATGAAATTTTTTATAAAAAGACATCTACTTCTATTCAGATTAAACTCTACCATCATATCTGTCTGGGGAGACATTAAGAAGTGATTTTTGAGAGCAAAACTGTTTGCTACCCCGATTCTAAAGTGCAGTAGGTGCTCGTTACCAAGTGCCGCTTGCAGGCTTTCTGATGCCTATAGAACTACATCAGCTAGTCTTTGGAACACAGCGTGCTGCACTAGCAGTTGTCTACTTCCAGAAATATCACATAGGTAAGGGTAAAAGAAACAAGCTGCAACAGGGAAAACTAGATACTAAGAAGAATTCTCACAGTGAGGGTGGTCAAAGAGTGGAACAGGACCCAGAGGGTTATGGGCTCCTCAGCTCTGGAGGTGCTCAAAATGACATTAATAGTGTGGTGCTGCTAGAAGAGCATAAAAAAGTACTGAAAAAATTACTTGCTTCAGTGTTTTAACCTTCAGCACAGTTAGAAGATGACAGTGTTCAGAAACCTGGAGAGTTAAGAACAACCACTTTCTCTTTGGGAATGGCAAATAGCATCATGGGATTACCATGAGCGTGGGACTAAGGTAACCTGGAACGTTTGCTGTCAAAACTTTAATGAGCATTAGGACTGTTCTGCCTTCTTGGTCTCTCCTCACAGTTAACAGTACTTTGGTTGAACGCTTTTTGAGGTACGCACTGAGAATCTCTGCGCTGCAAATGGTGACATGAACAGCAGTCAGCACTGGCCTAGTCTTACTCCTTGGTTTAAGCCCAGTGGTCTAAATCTGGTAGTTGTCTTCAGAAACGAAGACCAGAACGTTATTTTTCTGCATGTGTGAGGTGACGTTAACATGTGTCCCACCGCAAACCCCACCAGGGGTTCGTGTGGCTGGTGCAGCCCTGGGTGCCCGGAGCAGGGACCTGCCCCAGGACCGTCCCAAGCCATGGGCAGTCTAGAGGAGACAGCTCTGTCTCCCTTATCTTGGAAAAAAAGATAAGGTGAACTAACCTTTAAAGTGCTAAAAATCTCCATAAAAATTGTGTAAAAACTGTAAAAGTTGACATAGGAAAGTGTGTATTTTTCAGGTATTACCTCAGTTTGATTGTTAAGGTGGAGTGATTGCCTTGCTAATCTGGCTAAAAGCCACATTTCTAAAATCCCAGAGGGTTTGACATCTAGTCTGACATGATTCATGTGTAAGGTTCTGCCAGTAAATGAGAGCGGACTGTAGTGCTGGCCGAGCACCAGGAGCAGAGGCTACGGTCTCTGCAGGAACCAGATCTCGTTGTGGCGGTTGGCAGCAGCCGGGTTTGTGTAGCCTGCAATGATGAACGTATCCTGCAAATATAACTCGGGGCTCTCCAGAATTTCTGCCAACAGGTTTATTTCTCTCATTATAGAGTCTTCATTGGTGATTCCTCTGAAGCTCCTGTAACAATCAACTTCATATCAAGTTCTTTTTAAAATCCACAGTTTTTCAAGAGCCTAGAAAGGCCTCCTTCTAAACTATTTCATCGTGGTTCACAACTGATACTACCTGACTGTGATCTCCAATGCATAACAGGTTTTTTTTAAACATTTTTAGTGAAATGCCAGATGCTTTGTTCCCAGCTACAGAGAACAGTTTATGTTTTGAGATGCTATTGGATCTCACATCTACAGATGCATCACTTTCCCCAGGAGGCTGGTAACCATTATTTCCTGAATATCCCAGTCTCATAAAGCATGCAGCTTTTAACAGTTACCAAAAATCAAGTCTTACTGTTTGTTAGCTCTTAGAACTTAATTTAAAAGAGGTAACATGCCCAAATAGAAAACAGCATGTTTTTTACTAGAACAAAAGGAGAATGTTCCTCACCTACTATAAACGATGGTAGAAGGCCATTCTTCAATGACGATGTCGGAGTCAAAGGGATGAGGCGGCTCATCCTGCAGCATTTGGGGCAGGTAGTATGCGACTGTCACCGACTGCGTCATCTCCGAGTGGGCCTCGTTTGTATGGACTATGGTCACAATGGGTATGGTTATCCCCAGGTACAGGCCTGAGGAGACAGACAGCACTCTTAGAAAATACAAAAGCAGGTCTACACAGTGTGCTTGACTTCTGAATGCAAACCAAATAACGTAAAGTGAGTGCCACAGAGCAGAAGGAGTTTTATTACTAAAAGGAATTCAGTAGGAAGTTTTAGAAAATGAGATTGTGCATTTCAGGTGGAAGCAGCATTTTATTATGCCTTGTAGTTTGTGTGTGTGTATCTCAGAAACCTACATGTGCAAATATGTGTGCATGTCTAAAATGTGGTATTTGGTGAGCTCTCCTATCTTTGTGTAGGACAAGGAGTTTGGCTTAACTTCTTTCCCTGTTTATCATGTAAACCGACCTAGTGTCATGTTTTAAATATTTGGGACCAAAGAATGTAGGCAAGAGAAGGGAGCTGCATTGTGAGTTTGTTTGGGATTTGCTGATACCCAATACGCTGGTATATTTTTGCAATGGTATAGGAAAGGGTTGACTGTTCTGACTGTGTGGGTGGCAGTGGTGACAAGGAGTGGGAACTCGGCTCCTGCACATACTTTGAAAACACGACTGCGCTGTTCTAGAGCCAAAATTACTGTTAAACCATGTTAAAGTATTAAAAGAGTGAGGAAAGTGGGGAAAATACTCGATTAGGTAAAAGATTTCATGATCAATGTTTTTAGTTTCTTGAAAGATAAGGGTTGACTTGATTACAACATGTGCTATTACAGAACCAAACACTGGGCATTGCAATACTATTTAATCAACTGGAGAGTGGAAAAAAGAAGAGAACTGATGGCTGGAAGTTGAAACCAGATTAAATTGGATTGGGAACTAGGTGCACAAGGTATCAAAGACATGGTGGACTTGCCATTATTTTAAAGCACTTAGGTTAAAACTGGATTATCTTTCTGGAAAATATGCTTCAGCCACACATTTTTGGTGTCCATTCAGACATGCTCAAGTTGAGTATTGTGAACTAAAATGAAGGAAGCAAAACATTATGGTCTCTTTTGGTGTTATACTCTAAATAGGTTCTTGGAATAGGTGATTTCAGCACTGCTGTGAAAACTAAACCACTACGATTCTGTAGCAAAAGCCTACTTTATAGCTGAGAGCCTACAAAATAGGCAGTGTCAGTTCCCAGGCAGTGTTTGGGAAACGCTAATAAAAGCTAATAAAAGTATCTCCCCAATTAGGAGCAGCTAGTGCATAAATACAGTGTTTTGACTTTAACGTAGAATTGTGGTACCAATTACCTGAGGAATTCTGCTCACAAATGTACCTCATAAGCTTCATGAATCCAAGGCATATGCTCTGTTCATACTGTTTTTCTTTCATTTTTATACAAGCCCATTTGGCTTTTCCATACTGACGTTTTTCATAAAGGAGATCTCCAAGCTGCAAACACAGTAAGATAATAGTTTTGTAATTTAAATTAATCACCCAAACAAATAAAAGTCAAACGATATTTCAGTGCTTTACTTGTAGCGTAGAGAAATCAGCTTCTTTAGGTGTGTGACCAGAGAACAGCGAGCATGAGGAATGGTTTTTAAGTCTCAGTGTCAGCTATACCTGAAGCACATTCTGCTTAATTTTTAGTTCACACACGCTTCATTTTCAAGGTCCAAGCTGGCACATAATAAATAGACACCCCAACCAACGCAGCGTATGCATCTCACCTGAGTACAAGACTAGTTGCATGGTTTTTCAGCTGCTTGTGACATAATCTTGAAAGGAACGTGTGAGTTTTAATCCTTCCTCATATAAATCAAGAAGGGCTGTGCTGCTTATCTTGGATGAAAATTTGTTTCAAATGGCTTTTAGGTATTTTTCCTTTAAACTAAGGAACTGTCATCTTTTTGGACTTGCAGTATTAAACATTTAGTTGCAAATTACACTGAATAACCTTATTTTTTATGTGCAGTTATTACAGTAGCACTGAAAAATTGCTTTCAAACATTTAACTACAACAAAAATAGTCAGGAGTCCCAGACAGCTCAGATGAAGTATACTCAATCAAATTGTGATATTTATAAATTTGAATTGTATAGATCTAATGAAAAGAAATGCGACAAGAATTCCTCATACATGGTTAGTAAATATTTTCTTGATTTGTCATGTATTTAAGGTTAGACACCTGTTTGCACATTTCCTGACCTGTAAACAATCTGCTGGACATCAATTTCAATTTTTCATTACAGGATAGGATGGGTTTGATAAGACAGGTTTGCAAATTGCTGCTTTGTTTGATAATGACCCATAATACAAAAGTACAGGTTTGGTTTTAAATTGTTATTAATCTCTTTCAAGTATTCTCTGCTAAGGTTTTATTAACATGATTGTGTAAACAAGCAAATGCATTGATTTAAATGAAGAAAACAGGCATTTTATTTCAAATGCCAAACCATGAGGGTTTTTGTTAAATTAATTCTAAAAATGTCAAAGACTCTAATTCCTGGTCATCTTCTGACTTTCCTGATAGTTTCTACTTTACAAAAAGAAAAATTCACACATGCAAACCCAGTGAAATGTTAAAAATGAAATGTAGCTATCCAGTTATAATGTTTTGCACTTACAATGTTGAAAATCCTACATGGTTAAAATAGTTGTATAAAGCAGCATATTTTGGGAAGGTGGGCACGACTAGAGGTAAAAGCTTGGGTGGGAGGGAACGGTACCTTTTCCTTGCGCTGGATGAGGGTGAAGGGGATGGCCTGTCTCTCCTGGGGGCTGTTGTTTCTCGTCAGCTGCTGAATGGGCTCGGCCATGTCTGCAATCAGAGAACACAGTGCCGCTTGGAGCTGTAGAAACCACAATGAAATGGGGTTCATTCTACTGTCCCTTAGTTGGACTTCAGGGGCTTGGTGTTTGTAACAAGTGTAGGGAGGAGGAAAGTGTGCTCTTAAGTTCAAGAAATATAAGGTGAGGATACTTAAAATTGCTTAGTGTATACTTCACTGAAGAACTGTATCTTAAAAAGACTTGTTTGTTTAACAAAGAAATTAGAACAGATTTGTGTTAACAGAATTGCTTTCTGTCACATAGTACTTTTATGCATATGCTGTCTGGTTAGATACCAAGTACATTAGAGGAAAGGTTTTATTTCGGTTTGGAAGGGGCAGAAGACTGACTTAGAGTAAATATTAACTTTCTAGCAAAACTGAAATGTAACTTATATACGGGTGTGAGTAGCGCAAAGCAAGTTTCCGTGTTTGTCAGGTTGCATTGCACCTGCCAGAAACAGATAAGAGTGGTGCAATGTTCTCAAATGGTCATAGTCACCACAAAACATTGGTAAAGATGAAATGGAACATAACAACTTTATTTGGCTAACAGGGACACTGTGTGCTTTGCTCTTTAATTAATTGTCAGACTTCCCAGTCGAGCTCAAATGGATAGGAGGAGCAAATATATTTTAGTTGCATACGTAATACTAGCATATTCTAGTACTTCTGTTCTCCCGTAAGTTTGTAATTTAAATATGGCTGGATTAGGTGTATTTGGAACTATGGTTGCATTGACATCAGTTATAGCTGCAGTTCATAAATAAAGTTGATCCCTAACAGACAGGCTTAGAAACTCTGGATATAAGGTTAGCCTTAGGAATGGAAAGCCTCTTCCAAAAGAGCTAGTCCCTTGCCTTATGAAGTTGAAGAAATGTAGGCGTTTCTGTACTTTGATAGAGGATTGGAAACTTAATTTTTCTGTACAGTGTTTGAAAGCCTGGATGTGAATTTCTGCTATGCTGCCTCATGGTATCAATCAGACATGCAAGAAAAGGACTACAGCTTCACCTGAACCAACAGCCCTTCTCTTGGGTGTTTTAAGTGCCTTGAGTGGCAAAGGCAGGAGGATGGGGAAGAGAGTATCATCCACCCCTCAGAGAAGAGGAGACTTGAGGTGCAGGAGAATTAACTTGGCCTGGGTCACTTAGTAAATCTGTAGCTAAGCTGGGAATCAAACCTACATCTCCCGGCATCCAGTGCAGGGGATTTAGCTTTAAGACTATTTGGAATAGTATGATCCTTTTAATAAAGGGGAGAAGGCTACAGTTTAGTTAATTTTAAACACTTTTTTTAAAAAACATAACTGGGAAGCATTTAAAATGTAAGCAAGAACTGACATAAAATGTATGTCTTTGGAGGCAAAGAGAAAAATAAAAGCACATTAGACCTCAGCACTGAGTTTTCCATAGAGTACTCAAGAATTGGGAAACATTTTAGGACTCTAGAATTGTTAACTCTGTTTTTTATTCCTTTGTTGATAACTGTAGGGTTTTTTTCCTTCCTTATTAATGCACGGGGAAGCAGTTACAACTAATTAAGTCTTTTCAGGAGTCTTATTCTTCAGTTCATGAATCCATGTCTGTCAGGCATGACAGTATAATATATATTAGAAATATCTTAACCTGGCCAATACTTAAATTATACTGCCCAAAAGCTAGTGAGTTGCTTAATGTGTTGTCTGTCTGTCCAGGTTTGCACACCTGAACACTGGTGTGACAAAACAAGGTGAGATCGGTTGTAGCAGTGTGGCTGGGTAAGGTTTGGCTTAATTACAGTACAACATCATTATTACAGTTGCTACTATAGGTAGGTATTGTGAAAGAGGCAAATCTTTTCAAAGAGATTTAGATAAGGCACATTTGACAAGACTTGTGCATAGCAGCAAGATTGAGCAGTATTTAAATTGTTGTGTGTCTCAATTCGTGCCTGAGACCTGCTAGGAGTGTCAGTGAGGTGCGATGTACTCGTGAGCTGCACCCTTCAATAATGCACGTGGCCACAGAGCTTGGTGATTCGAGAGGAGAGGCAGCCGCCTTTGTAGTGCTGGGAACCAACACCTGCATGAAACCAACCCTTGGAGACACCAACTGGAGAACAGCGCTGGGAGGGGCTGTGAGCAGCACCTTGGGAGCGTGCTTCTTAGTGGATGTTCTTATACTGAAATTAGAATTGAGAAATTGAAAAGTAGCTGTTGTAGCATGTTTTCTGTGTCTACTGGGAGTAGATAAAATGGAGTTTTCAAGCCAAGAAAGTTAGATTATACCTTCCTGCACCTTTAATTTTCTTTTCCCTTTTCGTTGCAAGGTTTGTTGTTGCAGGCCAGTTGGTCTGTAGGATTAAGATCTCATTAACAGTGGTAAATTGGTGTGCACAGACACCAGGCTGGCAGTCAAGAGTCAGCCAAGTAAAGCTCCTGTATTTTCTTACGTGGCGATTTCAGTGAGAGCAGCTGCTCGACAGGGCACAGCAGTCAAAAGGGGGATCCTCGCCCTATGGCCAGGGAGGGTTTCTCCTCCCAGAGAGTCACCTGCAGTTCCTCCCCATGTTCCCCGAGGCTCCAGAGTGCTTAAGCTGACTGGATAGTAGCAACAGATATTAATGGTTAAGTTGGTCTTTGAATGTAAACTAATCTGGCAAATTCTCTTAGGCTGCTCTAGCAGAGATGTGGTCTGTCTCGGCACACAGCCCTGGACAGTATCTGAGGAAAACTCTTCTATTTAGATTTTTGTAACATTTGCTTAGCATTGCAAAGTAAACCTTTTGTAATACAGTAACTAAACTGTGGTAAAATACTACTTTTGACATATTTCCTAGGCTTAATATCCTGCCTAATAAATCTTAGTGAAAGAGGGCATTGAAATTCCCATGTATCGGAGTACCAGGTAATTTCATGGGAAGGAATCTTGTTTTCTGCTACACAAAGCTATTCTTGAGGATCTTAGAAAGATAAGATGAGACTCCTAGGTGTGACTGGAAAAGGAGCTTGTACCTTTTGCTATGTTGGAATATAGAGAACGTTTTGCAATAACAGTTTTGTTTTGGTGTAGTGTCCAGTGCTGTGGTGTTCAAGGCTTTGCTGCTGGCCATCCTCTTAAAGGGGATTTATGTGAACAGTGGTGATGCTAACAATATCTGCAGATGAGTTAAAGTTTTTGAATCACCTGTTTATAGTTACTCTCTGCTGCTTGTTATGAGTTACCTGACTTGGTACAGTGTTTCAAATTATTCATTCTTTCTTAAAACTGAAAGTAAACAATTTCTTCATGTGATAAGCCTGGGGGGCATGCTGTCAAAAAGCAAATTCGATCCTTTTACTTGTTTATCCTGTGCCATCTTTCACTTCAGCCATCTTTCTCTAAAGAAGTAACCTGTTGAATAGCTACAGTGAGGGGAGATTCTTAAGACAAATGCTTTTGCAGGTAGTGAAATTTAATATCAAGACTGAAAACTCGCATCAGTCCTTTTTAGTATAAACAGGTCCATCCACTACTACTACAGCTGCTTCCCTAAGTTGGAAAAACCTTGTGATTCGCCCCGTGCGAAGCTTTAGCTCGCACTGTGTGCCAGAAGCGTTCATTGCGATAGCCCTTGCTGTACCCTCACGGGACAGCCGGCCTGGGGGTACCGGGGGGCCCGGGCTCTCCCGGCCCCGTCCCACCCTGTCCCGAGGGGACAGCTGGTGCCAGCCCCGGGGCAGGCTCTCCGGAGCAGGGACAGGTTTGCAGATGCCAACCCCTCGCCGTGGCACCGCTCCGGTCCCCGCGGGGAGCCCGTCACCGGCACCGCGCACGGGGCTGCCGAGAGGGACCCCCTGCCGCTGAAGGTCAGGAATAACCGGGAAGGTTACGGGACCGGCCGGTAAGCTCGGAAATACCGCCTCCCTAATCCCCCCAAAGGCCAGCGGGCTGCTTTGGGCGAAAGCGGCTTAGCCCTGGCCGAGCGCTGCCGCCCGCGGTCCCGCCGGCTCTTACCCCGGGGCACGTCCACCTGGTGCCCCCTGCCCACGCTCTGCCAGTAGCTCAGCAGCCGCTCCTGCTCCTCGTCTTCCATGCGCTCGGCCTCCTCCTCCAGGCTGCTGCCGTTGCTGTGGTACGCGGAGTCCGGGCTCTCCTCCGCCATCCCGTCCAGGTCCTCCAGCGTGATCATGGCCGGACCGCCCGGCTCCGCGCCGCCCATGCGGCAGCCGCCCGTCTCCATCGCGCCGAGCCGAGCTGAACCGAGCCGGGGAGCGGGCTGGAAGCGCTGCCGCCGCCGCGCCGCTTTATCAAGGGCTCGCCCGGCCCAGGGATTGAGGGCGGGGAGGCGAGCGCTGGCACACGCGGGGGCGGCCCCCGCCTCTGCCCGCCCGCGCCGGGGCAGGGCCGGGAGGGAGGAGAGCCGGCTCCGCTCCGCGCTCCCCGACCCCCGCTCCGCGCTCCCCGACCCCCGCTCCCCGCTCCGCGCTCCCCCCTGCGCCCTGCGAGGCAGAGCCAGCAGAGATGGGCTCCGCCAAGGCACCGCTCACTCCGCTAGCAATTCGGGTGCTCTGTAGCTTCGCCTGGTGCTGTAGGATCCAAGCAGTATAGATCTTAAAGGAGTTTGTGTTTCGTGTGTTTTTTTTTCTCTATCAACTCATGTTCTCTTTCCTGCCTGTTCTCTACAGTTTTTTTCCCATGTCCTGTTAGTCCTTCTTTATTGTGACTTCTTCTATATTTGAAAACCGTGGTTGACAGACAGATCTATGATTTTATTCAGGAGTAATTCTGAACTGGCTCAGGTTAGAAGTGCAAAAGCTGTGGGTTATTTTGTTGTTGAAAAGTCCAGTTTAGGTAGTTGACAGCTGCCTAATTTTGCTGTTGCCCAGGCAAGCCTTTCTGAGGAAGAGGTTGGGGATGGCTACGACAACTAAAGCAGAATCTGAATTTGAACTGGTGGTCTGTGTGGAGCATGTGGTTCTTTTGTAGTTGTCTTTCATCCCAACTTTAAATTTGATGTGAACTAAGTGGTTTTTTGCACAGGCAGGAAAGGGAAACCTGTGGGCTTTTAGAATTCTAGAGTAATAGGAAAACAGTCCTGTGCCGTGCACTGTTGAGACACATGCAGGAGACCAAAGGCTGGGGATGTAACTGTTGACTGTGATGTGTGTGATATGATGCTTAATCTCCCACCCCACCCCGCTGTTTCTTTTGTTGTTGTTCATGCTCAGCTTTGGTTTCCTAGTCCCAGGGGCTGCTCTTGTGTGACAATGAAGTATTAATTGCCTTAGAAGCCAGAGATGTGCAAGTCCGGCGAGGCACTGACGCTCCAGACTGAAATCCTGCTGTTCCTATCGCGTGTTCTCCTGCCAGCCCAAGCTGACCAGCCAAGCACTGGTGTTTCTTGGAGAACTGCAGAGGGAGGAACAGCTGCCAGTGGGAGTGTCCTGAGAGATCTGTTCTTTCCTAGGGACTGCAGCACATGGGGTTTTTTGCAGAGAAGTGGAAGGCACGGGTTGCAGTAAGTGAAGCAGGTCGTTCCACGGTGGGGATGTTTGGCCTCAGCTGTGGGCAGTGTCAGCACCACAGGCTCTGCTTCATCTGAAACTCACCCAGAAGGCAAATCCTCGACACATGCTGCTGCTGATGTTTGCTTAAGTGTTTGGTTGTCTGATGATTTGATTTCTTGCTGCCTAGAGTACAGACTCACAAGATGCACTGCAAACATGCTGTGGTGGATGGTATTTTCTGGCAGTAACCTGATTTTTACCTGTTAGAACTTGCTTTTTGCAGCAGCTACGTTACTGCGAGTAGGTACCTTGAAGTAAAGCACAATGTGAATTGCTCCACGTCACAATTAGCGTCTAATTACACTTTAGTGCAGTGCAAACGCTGACTTCGGTTTTGAGGGTAAGGAATTTTCGATGTAATTTTGGAAGTTGGATTATTCCCACCAAGTGAGGGCATCCTGGCTCTTGGAGATTTCTTCCTGGAAACCCTCGTTCTTGAGATGACTTTGTGAGGCAATGTGTAGAAGCTCTTCCTCTGCCTATCCTGCATAAATAATTCTGACAGTTTCTCACAGAAAACAGTCCCAACTCCTTTGTTCAAGCATTAATAATGATAATGAGTAGTTGCTTAAATGAAATTGTTTCTGTTTAGAGGATTGCGAAGCATTGTTGCTGGACATGGGGAAAAAAACAAACCAAAACAACAACAAAACCAAACAAAACACAAACCGAAACAACAGAACAAACAAAAAACTAGAAAAGTTGTCTAAAATCAGAGCTAAATTTCTCTATTTGTGAGAAATGTCGGTGGGTATTGATCGTTACCTGTGAGAAAGAGACTGGTAGGAGTTTAAGATCCTATTTTAAAGATCCAGCTGCATAAATTCCTGTGTGTGCTTTGTGATCTGCTTAGTAATTACATACAAAGCGCTACATTTGCTGGTGTTCTGAGGATGTGTCAGGGTCTGTGCCTGGACGCTGCTGTCAGCTGAGATAATAGAGTCACTGGTTGTTGCTAGAGTTGAACAAAGCTGATTTTTGTTGTATTTGGGGTTTTCCCCCGACTTGTTAATTTGGTGTATGACTGCTGGCTAATAAATAGCCACTCTTGAGATAAATGGTTTTGGTAGCACTGTATTCCTGGTGCTTTCCTGACAGGTTATATCTCAGAATATAACAGAAAAACAAATATTCAGCCTTGCAAATTGAGGATATGAAATATCCTCAGCAGCTGTTTCTTTCTGCCCCGTGGCAAAGGGGTGACGTTTACTCTCACCAAATGGCAGATTGGTACAGAAAAGCCACTTGTTTCTTATAACTTCTCAGTGGAATTAATGGAAAAGTAAAAACTGTGGGCTTTTTTCTTTTTTTGTAAATTCTAAGAAATGAAAAATGCTGTAACAGGAGAAAACCAAGATGTTAGAAAAGGACAAACTCTTGTATCTTTCTTATGAATAGCAGCTTCAATGTGTAAGAGATCCCTGGGGAGCGGGAAGGCTGTCAAGTGTCTGAATGAGTTAATGTAGACTTGACAAGAGGACTTCCAGAGGTGCCAAGATCGTTACTGGGTTGATCGGTATTGGCTTTGGAGAATTATAAGATCAGCTTAAAAACACTGTACCCTGCTGTGTCCCTGCTGCTGTAGTTTCATTATTGGAAAGGTAAGAAAATGTCAGTAGAAAGCTTACACAACATAGCACTTTTCTGCCTCTTGTTTAGCATTTGTTTGTCATGACTTGCATGTTCTACAGGGAGAATAACTAAAACTGAGCTCTGATTGTGGCTCTAAATGCCATTCCCAGTGCCTTCCCTGTCATAAACCCACATTTTTTTTTCTATTAATAATTGTCCTCTTTCCTTTCTTTGAGGTACTGTACTATGATTTGAGAGGCTTCTTCAAATGTGCCAATGAACTCTTATCGCTCTTATGTATTGTGTGTGCCTGGGAAGTTTCTTTCCCATCAGTGCCAGGGTGTTTGTGAGCTGCCCTCGCTCCTGCGCCGCGGGGCCGGTTCTGGCGTCACCGGGACCTTCGGCTTGTATGGAGGCTCAGCACTGGCTCAGCCTGGACTTCCCGTTGGCAGAGACTGAACGTGGAAGTGACTTTCAGGAATACTCGGTTATTGCACTTACACTTGCCAAGGCAGCACACTTTGTGAAGCCCAAACCTCTCTAGTTTCAGTCCTAAAGCAAAGCAATGAATGCTCTAGATCTTCACTGAACCTTCAGTGGGGCTGCTCCTCCCTGGAGCTGTGCAAGGCCCTGAGTGCTCTCATGCTTCCTGCAAAATCTGTTTGCTATCACAGAAAGTTAGGGATTGGAAGGGACCTCGAAAGATCATCTAGTCCAATGCCCCTGCCAGGGCAGGAACACCCAGGTGAGGTTACACAGGAAGGCGTCCAGGCGGGTTTTGAATGTCTCCAGAGAAGAAGACCACAACCTTCCTGGGCAGCCTGTTCCAGTGTTCTGTCACCCTCACTGAGAAGTTGTTTCTTCTCAAATTTAAGTGGAACCTCTTGTGTTCCAGCTTGAACCCATTACCCCTTGTCTTACTGTTGGTTGTCACCGAGAAGAGCCTGGCTCCATCCTCGTGACACCCACCCTTTATATATTTATAAACATTGATGAGGTCACCCCTCAGTCTCCTCTTCTCCAAGCTCAAGAGCCCCAGCTCCTCAGCCTTTCCTCATAAGGGAGATGCTCCACTCCCTAAATCATCTTTGTGGCCCTGCGCTGGACTCTCTCCAGCAGTTCCCTGTCCTTCTGGAATTGAGGGGCCCAGAACTGGACACAATATTCCAGATGAGGTCTCACCAGGGCAGAGTAGAGGGGAAGCAGAACCTCTCTTGACCTACTAACCACCCCCCTTCTAATACACCCCAGGATGCCATTGGCCTTCTTGGCCACAAGGGCCCAGTGCTGGCTCATGGTCATCCTGCTGTCCACCAGGACCCCCAGGACACTGTGATCACAATTCTGTTGTGAAGAGTTGTGATAAATCCACCTCTGGAGCTGCCTTTCCAGCTGTGGGTGGTGGGCTCAGAGCCTGCAAGAACTCTCCTCTTTCCCTTTCTTGTCTTGCTTTTCCCTCTGTTGAAAACTTGAAAATCCGGAGCAGAGAGCGGGAGCAGTGCTGTCCACGTGGTGTGTGACCACATCAAACTCCTGGGTTTGTCCTGCACCTGGTGGTGGTCGTTCCCCGCTCCGGTTTTGTCGGTCCCTGGTTAAGCAGGCCGGTGTGTCAGCGGGACCTCGTGTGCAGCTGCTTTCTCCCAAACCCATCTTCTCCATTCTGAAAGAAATGCAATGCAAACAGTTATTTATGCGTGGGAGATTTCTTGTTTTTCTTTGGTAAAGAGTGCTTGCAAATCTGCAGTAAAATAACTAGGCGGTGGTATTTGTTTAAAGCCCTTGTTACTGTGCCAAGAGAAAACAGATCAATAGCAGTTTTTAGTGAGGAGCAGCTGGAACAGTCAGAGGTCTTTGCCGTGCCAGCTCTGCTTGTAGTACACACGGTCCTCAGCTAACGCGGGAGCTCCTGACACCGGTCCTGAGCCAGTCTTGGGCACAAGCTTCAAACAGGCAGTGTGATTTGCTGCCGAAGATCCCTCGTTCAGCAGAACCCTGCGCATTCTCGGCAAGTTCAGTGCCGTATGGGATAGCTTTACCAGTTGTCCTCTATATATTGGTAGTAAATCTGTCAGCTTTTTGAACTCCATTTACTGAGCTAGAAAAAACCCATAAGTCCTAGTAAGCAATTAATTTGAATTAGTTCTACAGTTCTGTTTTTAAACGGGTAACGTAACACTCAAATGTTTTGGAAAGATGGAGGCAACTTTCCAGAAGTATTATCTTTTTAATTAAAAATAGAGGTATGGAGGCAAGATAAATGTAATTGCTGTGAGTAGTGCTGGTTTCTGTATCTCTTCTAAGTAGGTTATGTTTACTGTTCCTTATTAGTTTGGAAGCTCCAGGTGACTGGATCCTGCTGTCTTTCATAATAGTCTTCCTTGGTTTGTTTTGCAGAAGATGATTAAATCAGACAGGGGTGTACATTGGGCAAACAGTGACAATATAATTTTCTTACAAGTTATAAACTAGGTCAAGGGATGAAACATAAAAGTACATGTAACTGAAATTTCTTTTTAAAAGAAGTTATGCACCAAGTATAGGAAATATAAACCAGTGCTGAAATACTATACTTCTGTGGGCATTACTTTTTAATGAAAACATTAACTCATTTTCTTGAGAAGCATATTTATGTTCAGAGACTGACTCCATTTCCACTACTTGAGACACGGTTTAGGCTTGATCGTCAGCATTTCAAGTGTCCTCCTGCCCAACTGTTCAGGGTTTGATGAAAGGAGAAAATCCTATTTCAGTGGCATCCCATTAAAATAAAGAGCACTCAGTTATCCCTTGCATGGTCAACAATTTTTTTTTTTAAAAAACCCCTCTTTTTATAAAACTGGCACAGTCATTTCTGTTTCTGTTCTGTTAAAGTGACTTGTCAGATACAGGGCAGATTTAAAAGCAACATAATAACAACTGTTTGGTTAAAGACAAAGTTTTGAATTTTAAACTCTTAAAAGTAACCCAAATACGATAAATTAATTTATTGTGCATTTAGGCTTCCAGGTGGCTTGGTGAATGTTTTTGACTGTATTTTAAGAAAAGAGCATTTGATTGGTGATGTGGGGTTTTTTTTTTTGTTGTGTGTGGGGTTTTTTTGTTTTTTTTTTTTCCCCCCTCCAGCTTTCCTCTGGAAATTGTAGAATCACAGAAAGCCGGGAAAAAAAAGAGCAACCTAAGATGCACCAGAGCATTCAGAATGGAGCCTTGGTTTCTATTCTTTCTCAGCAGCCTTTATGGGCTGTATGTGCTTGTGCTGCTGGCTCCAGCGTGCTGTGGGACAGACCTGGGGGGCAGCCTGGAAATCCCCAAGTTTCCTTTCACCCAAGTTCTCCTTGTGTTTTTGAGTCTTTGGGGAATTCACGCTGCTGTAGTTGGTGGTGGCAATTATTCCCACCCTTTTCTCAGGGTTTGCCACTTAATGCCACAAGGTGCTGCACACAGTGAGATACCAAACTGTAATCCAAGCAAACAGAGAGGGGTTAAACTAACCTGCCTCTTCACTGATGTGGTATAAGTAGAGTGTGGCTTTTAATAATATTCGTGCATCCTAACAGGCTCTAAAAACCCAGCATACACTAAATGTAGTATTGTTACTTAGTGTGTAACATGCATTGCACTTTTACAGTCAACTTTCTTTGCCTGTTAGGGCATTTTGTCTTTGGAAGCTGAAGACATAATTAGATCAGTGTTGTTTGAGGCCTGAAAGTTAGACCTGGTTTTATTGGTTCAGTTGGACTCTGTTTTCAGTGGGCTGAAAGAACAGCAATAAAGGGATTAGGCATTTATTATGCTATAGGCTTCTTAGTGCAGTTCAGCCGAACTGGTGTTCAAATGCCCAGAAAACTTGGGAATCGCTGTATGTGCATGTCAGCAGTTCTCGGGAGCTATCTGCTGCCGAGCCGAGGCCAGACTGCCTTGGGAGAAGCTCGTCGTTGTGCACTAAGATGTTTTTGTGCCACTAGCCAAGTGGGCCAACAGCTTGTAAGTAACTTTGGTAGAACAAATCTGATTACTCCAATTACTACAGAGTTAGCACTCATGCAAAACTAATTCTATGAAAAAACTCCTGACCACCTAAGGCTGAGAAACAAGGAGGAAAAACAGGATTAAGTTGAATTAGTGCAGGTCAGTTCCCTTGTTCCACCGATGTGGAAAGCAGGTACATGTGATGGATCAAAACAAGTTGTCTGTGGGCACGGCTGCCGAAGGAGACGGGGCACTCCAAACTCTCTAACCTGTTGGCTCATCTTCTGCCTGCCTTAACTGAGACTTCTCAAAGCTGAACACGGGTTTTCCTGAGCCTGAACCTTCACTGAAGCTCAGGTTATCAGTAAGAGGGAGCTGCAGCACCAGTGCAGTAGCTGCCCGCCCTGGTTTGTTCCCTCTCTGCTCGGTCAGCACTTGTGCACAGGGGGTGTTTCCACTTCTCAGTTATTTGATGGATATTGGGTTATGCTGGGGGCAGGAGGGTGTTCATCTATAGGATGGAGGGCACAAATCCTTACGGAACTAAGTTGTGATAGTTCTACTGATCTTAGGAAAAAATGTTATAAGTTTGCCTAGAAACATCCTGATGATGGAGAACCTCCGAGTGAGGCAGAGCACCAGGTGGCCATCTGGTACAGTTAACAAATACAGAAATCAATACCGTTTGTTTTGAAAAATTTGGTGTTTCAAATAAAATAAATGAGCTGCTTGTGTTCCGTTGTGTAAGATCTGTAAAAATAAAAGTACCTCAAAGGGCCGAAAACATATACTTCCACATCTTTTATATACTTCTGTGCTTTGTTTGCAGGTGCTAGAAACATTTGCTGGACGCCTGATTAAAATAGGAGTTTTAGCAAGACGGGATATTCCCAGCCTTACAAAGTACCAGATAATTCTAGCAAGAGATCAATATAGAAAAAACCCTTCTTCACAAAATATGGTAAATGTCTTCATTTGTTCCACATTATTAAAGTAGCGAATAAATAGTAATACTCTATAGTGTACAAAGTTTTCTGGTACATTTTTAGTTAGATTTCCTTTTTAACGTTCTGGAATAAAATAGGCTTACTTGTGCCACATTTCTTGATGCTAATGTAGGAAAGTTAAGGATAAGATTAAGAACTCCATTTCTAAACTGAAATTGCTTTGAGAACTTGGACTGTAATTACTGACTGCTGAGTTTACACTTTCCCCTCAGAACTACATTACTGCCTCTATTTTTCTGTAAATTGTCATGGAGAGTCCAAATCTTGAAAACTGAAAAAAGACTACCCCCCCCAAAAAAAAAAAGACTGGATACCTTAAAAAAAATATTGGGAAATAAACTTCACAGCAGGCAAGACAACTGTCCTGATGTAAATTTTGTAGCCTGTGTAGGCGTGCTGGAAATCATGTTTTGCCAAACGCTGACGGATGGTTCAGCTGTCAGAGCTTGAGTGTTGCTGCATCGGAAAGTAATGAGCTGATCTTGGAGATGAATATTTGGAAGAGGGAAACAGACTGGCTCCATTGATCATTAAGGATTGTGTAACCTGTTTCCTGAAGGTTTTGACAGACGACTACTCATACTGTGCATTAGTTGGTGCTTTGGCTCTATTTCTCACATGTCAATCTTACTTTTGTCCTAAGAATTGTGCTATGATTCCTGCTGCTCATCGACTTCCTAATTGTAAGGATGGACCTGCTCTGTTTTCACAGGGAATGCATCAAGGCATAATTGAAGGAGATTTTGCACTTTGTATCAGTTTATATCATGGTTATGAGCTGCTGCTGCAAATGGGATTACGGTCATTATTTATCTACCTTTGCGGAATTATGGATGGATCAAAAGGTGAAATGTCTTCAGAAACATCCTTCTTTTGTCTCCACTCCTCATTTAGTTTACCTCATCTCTATGGCTAGATCTGCACAAAACATCTTATAGAATGGATGGGTTCAAATAAAATCGGTATTTTGTCCCACTTCATCCCTCCTGGAAGTAGGTTAAAGACAGTATATTTGGGAAAGCAAATGTGTTTATATGGCAGCAGCTCTGAAAAAAAACAAACAGAACCCAGAGTAAGTGGCAGTAACATCTTTGGAGAGACAGAGAACAACCATAATCAGTTTAAACTGAGAAACCATTTAATCTTGTAAAGCATTCTTCTGCTATAGCAAAACTCATCTACACATGACTTAAGTGGTTTATCCAGATTACAGATGTGTACCCATCACATTAGAATTTCTATCCCAGCTGTGCAACATCTTCCATGCTTGCCAAGCAAGATGGAAAGTTGTTTTCTCTTCTGGCCTCAGTTTATTTTCCTAATTCTATCACTGACTATTGTGAGTCTTTTGCAACTCTCCACAGTCATTTTGAGACCTGTTGGGTTGTCATTGCTGTCTGGAAGACCTGGTTTGGCACTGACATCTTATTTGAGGGGGAAGATTTCCACTTGGCAACGTCAGCCCAAGAGCAGGAGGGAGGGGAAGGTTCCAGCTGCTCCCATTGCCCCATGGTGTGGCTCTGGGCTCTCTTGCTTAGTTGGTTTAACACTCTGTGGTGTAACTGTGTGCTAACTTACAAAAGCTACTTTGCCCACAGCAGTTCTTAATTAAAATGACACTGCCTTGTCCTAGGTGTGAACCAAAAGCGTACAGTGCTTGCTTCATATTATAGAATAGCTATAGAATATATCTTATAGTAGGCATGTGCTAACAATTTCTCATTAATTTTATGCTTTTGACATTTTTATGATTTATTACTTTCACACGTGCAGATTTTTCCGTTTCTGATGGTATAGTGCTGCTGTTAGACCTGGGCACAGGAGAGCATTTCATGTATTTCAGAGTTGCTCAGATTCCTTAAATCCCTGTCTGCTATTGAAAGATGACTGATGGAAAACAGTTCTAATATTATAAATAGGCCTTCTATGCTGGTGTTCTGGTAAGACTGGTTTCTGGTTTGAGTAGAACAAAATTATTTTCAACATTGACATAAAATAATTCAAGAAACTTCTTAATTTTAGCTTTTAGTCTAGGTTCCCTTCCCTTTGAGTAACTGGCAGCATTTCATAGAATCACAAAAGAGTTTGGGTTGGAAGGACCTTCCCAGCTCATCCAGTCCCACCCCTGCCATGAGCAAAAATATTGATGCCAAACATTTTCTTATTACATTTTCTAAAGCTAACACATATCTTTTAGCTCTTGAAAGGAGCTTACTACTTCTGAGAAAGCTTGTCTTTTGGATAGCAAAAATTGGATTCACTCCAGAGGTTAAATATTAAGGTATTTCAACTTTTTTACAAAGGGTTGACCCGTACAAAGAATGAACTTGGTCGTAACGAGGACTTCATGAAGCTGTATCAGCAGCTCAGAGACATGTTTTCAGATGCGCCTCAGGCTTTAGCAAATGGAAATGTTTACAAAACAGGTCAGTATTTCCCTTCTAGGGACTGAATATTTCCTTTCTGTTGAAATGAAACGGTAGGTACCTCTACATAGTTTGTAGATGCAGGAAGCTGCTTGTTGTGATACTCTTGGCTAGTATTCTTTACTCCAGATTGTTTTTCCTAGGTTCTTATCTACCTCCCTTCTCTCAGTGGTTTTAGCTACCTCCAAACAAGTTTTCTATGTTTGAAGTTTTTAATTTGATTTAAAATGAAATGTTAAAATATTACTGTTTGACTAGATATCTTTTACAGTGTGACTGTAGCAAAAGTAACAACACTTTCTTAAACACTAGGTTTTACAAATATGCTTCCTATAAGTAGTTTACTAATTTGTTGGGGTGAATGCAATTAGAACTAGTGTCAGGAATTTGTATGTCTGACTCAGAGAATTATAATGGGAGGAAATGAAATTTACTAAACCTTCATACTACTTGCAGATTTACGTATATCTTTGATTTATTTCCTTTTCAGTGTTTGAAAATAAAAAGGAATTTATCTACAGTCATCCAAAACTAAGGAAATTGGAGGAAGTCGTAATAAAGCACTTCAAATCCTGGAAAAAGGAATGTTCTGGTAGGTACCAACAACTTAAAGAAAAAGTATCCGAGCAGCTGAACCTGTGGATCAAAACAAGCCATATCCTACTGATGTATTTCCTAATTTGTTCAAGTGCTTTTTTATTGTTTCCTCTGTTTTTATATCTCTGTGGAGAAGTCCTCTTTAGAAGAACTATACCATAAAATTTCTTTAAGAACAAGCATTCTATAAGCTCTCATTATTCCTGTGCAATCTGCTCTGGTCACCCCGCTTTAGCAGGGGTTGGACTGGATGATCTCCTGAGGTCCCTTCAACCCCAACGGCTCTGTGATTGTGTGTGTGATTATTAATTTGATATAAACTGTTCTACCAGCTCAGTAAAAAAAAATGATAGTAAACTCATTCCTGGTGCTACTGTGTCTGGTGATGCTCATAGTGACAGATGTGCTCTGGAAACCGTCTCTCAGTGCAGTGTTACCGCTACCTCCTGCAAAGTTAGATGCAACGGAGTTATGGAGCGTAAGGATCACAGTTCTGGTCGCCAGCCTGCTGCTAAGAATGACAAACTGAGGCAGTGATTTGAAATTTAAAACCTTCAATTACCTTCATCTTTCTCTCATTCTTTTTCACCCTGACCGAAAGGGAAAACAAAAATATGTCAGACAGTAGCCTGAGATTATGAAGCAAAATATTCTGAATCATTCAGATATCTCTGGTTTCAGGAAGTTTCAGCCTCTTGATCCAGTTGTTGCTTTTGGAATGATGACATCAGTGACAATTTTTTTTTTTTTCCAACTTTTTTTTTTTTCAACTTCTTTTTTTTTCTGTGTCTATTTGGATCTTTGTGCTCTGTGAAGCCCTGGTAATTTCTGATCTGCCCTTCCATTTTGGTTTCTTTTTATTTTATTTCTGTCTGAGATGCTCGATTGTCAGAATACACTTTAAAGGACTGCTACTTTCTAGTAGGCAACTTTAAGTTTCCTCATTTCAGATTTTATTAGTTTGTAACATGACCAAATGCATTTAATCAAATTACTTTCTTCTTTTTTTTTCCTTCCCATTTCCATCATACTCCTCTCTCCTCCCTGTCTCCCTCCATGCCTCTGTCTTGTTTCCTATAACAACATCATTCTATCTTATTGCCTTTTTTTCTTTTTTTTCTTTCTCTTTTTTTTTTTTTTTTTTTTTTTTTTTCAAATTCTGTATTCTGTGCTGGAGTTACTTTAAGTTTTGTATTTAATACTCTCCTATCTTCTCTTGATAGCGTGGATTTTGCTGTCACATGAATCCCATCAGATATGTTTTTCCTTGCAATGTTGGTCAGACATGTCTCTTAATATTAATAACAGGTAACTAGTATACAAGTGTTTGGTTCCATGTTTTTGTTTGTCCTCATGAATCTCAGAACTGAGTAGGTATGAACTGTAAGTCTTTACTGTTAGAAATACGTAATTATGGTCTGGTCACAAAGTTGGAGGCTTTCTAGTAACTTAGGGAATGCAGCAAGATCCAGCTTGTGTCTCCTCAGCTTGTGCATCTCCAACCCAAGTGCACTGGGCAGTTGACAGAAAGAGTGAGACATTGTGATTTTATTTATTTGCCTCATTATTCACTGTGTCATAATGTGTATTTAAGCAATAACCCCAAACCTGTATGTCTATCCTTACTCCCTGTTTCTTGCAAGTAAACTCTAAATTCATGCATACACAAGTAGCAACACCCTAAATTCTGGTTATGGACTCTGACACACCTGTGTCCCGATTTCTCCCTCCTCCAGACAAGAATTTGTCATGAGTCTGTCAATAAAAACTTGAGTACTCATTAAGCTTCCAAACTTAATTGCGTATATCTTTGCACTATCAGAAGGCTCTGAACTAAAAGCCTAAATCATTATGTGAGTGGTGGAAAATACACTCCCTGTTTGTCTGAGGAACTCGTGCAGGTGTGCAGCATCTCTAGGGGAAAAGCAGAAGCAAAGCAACGCCCTGAACCTGGCTCTGCTTTGTCCCAGCTCCGCATTACTGAGCTACTCTGGGTCATTAGCTACTGTGTTCATGCCTGTTCGACTTCTAAAACCAATAACTGATTCTGCAAAGCATTTTCCTATAAAAGCCCTGCACTTGAGATGGAAGAGCATTAATTATAAGTCATTAGCCATATTGAGAACACCACCAGCTCTTTTTCCCCCACTTGAAATGAAAGCTCTCCTGTAAGAATTTCTGGGAGCAGTGCCAAGGTGCCTGTGACACTCAGAGCTGGGTCTAACTAGTGATGAGCCGGGCTGAGCTGGAGCTCCTGGCCGTGGAGCACAGGGAACGCTCTGCCCGGCCCTGCAGAGAGGTTGGCTCAGCATAATGAGCTGCTCCCAGCTAATCTTCCGCTCCTGGATTACTTGTCAGATTGATTATGGACTGCTCATGTCTTCAGTTTTCTGAGTCTGGTTTTGGATAAGGTCAAGGAGGTAACGGCAACAGTAGAATATTTTTTACAGTGCAGGGACAGATGCTACTGAGCATTATTGTTATTAAGGTCATGAGAATATGCTAAAAATAGATATAGTATAATGTTGTTTAGAGTAAATTTAGCAGAGGAGAATAATATGAACTCGTTTAAGTAAGGGCTGTCCAACTTGCACTTATTCCGAAGTGTATTGTTATTCTGCTCAGGATGGGAAATTGTACAGAACACATTAAATCAGTGTTGCAATTGTCTGGTTTCACCATTTCGTTTCTGGGTGTTCAGTGGGGGCTGGTTTCTGTACGTGACAGACGGACCCGCATTGCCCGCAGTTTGCTGCACGGTGAGCAGGACATCAGAGCAGGACTGGGGCAGGGGCTGTGCAGCCCCCGGGGCCGCGGCCGCAGGCAGAGCTGCTGGAGCGCCCGCTGCGCAACCCGCTGGGAACGCCGGGCTCAGCCTCCAAAGAAACGGGCAAAAGGCTCAGGTCAGCTTCTCCTTTTGACTCACGCTGCCAGAAGCATTTCTGCATGTAGGTATGCATGAGTGAAAACTGAACTGGGATTTCTGGTGGTTGATCAGGAAGATATAAATACTCACCTGGTACACTTAATGCTTTAACTTCAAGCAGCAGCTTGATGCTGCGTAGCATGAAACTGGTGTCGAGCACCAAGTGGCTGTTCTTTGTATGTTCAGGGAAACATCTTTTTACGCACCCAGTCTTGAGGATTTGAATTCCTTGTCTAACCTTTCCTTTAAAGAGATAAAGGTGTTTTATGGAGAATTGTATAAAAGAAGAGCTCTTTATCTGTGGAAATGCATTTGATTTCATCTGAGGGCTGTGTCTGGGTAACATGTGCGAGCTGCGCCCATTTCATTTATTCATTATCTCCTTTTAGAGATTCTCTTTTTTTAACATACTAGATTTTCACTTTGTAACAGGCATGCCGCTTTAGTATTTGGGTGGGATAAAGAGAAGCTGACTGTCCAAGCCCCACATGTTGCTCACATAGCTTGTGCTCATGAAGGCAGATTTCTTCTTCTTTTTTTGAACATGTAAAGGTAGAAAAGGTTGAGTACCCAGAAGACAAAATCCATGACAGTATAACATAAGAAATGTGGGTTGGGTCAAAAGTGCATTACTAAGAAACAGTAATTATTTTTCCTTTTTCATTGGAAAGGCAAAAGTTATCTTTGCTATTCAAATGAGAGACAACCTGCCGTAGTTAATCATAGAAAGCTGGTGTACAGCTCCTTTATTCCACCGTATCCTGGACTAACAGTGACAGCAGGTTTATTCCTGTGTAGTGCGAACCTCAGCTGGCTCAGGGTGTTTAAGGAGCAGATTTAACAGTCACATTGGAGACCCTTTGGAAGAATGCATCTTAAACTTTATTTCAATGCGCTTGCCATCAAACCCGAGCTTTTCAAAGTAACATTGGTAGTGGTACCTCAGATATAAGGTATTCTCACCATAGTTAATGTAAATTATCCTAAATAAGAATACTCTTTTGGTTCCAAAGAGGAATTGTTTGAGCAGGTGCATAAGGGAGCATTTTCTGGGAGATTGGTCTAAATAAGGCTGAGAGGCTCCTAAGTGCCAGTTGTTTGTGGTTTTTTTACTTATTTACCTTTTTGGGGTGTTGTTGTTGTTGTTTTTACTTATTTACCTGTTGTTTTTACTTATTTACCTGTTGTTTTTACTTATTTACCTGTTGTTTTTACTTATTTACCTTTTTTTTTTAAAGCCATTTCTTTTAAAGAAAATTTATTTGAAAAAATCAAAGCGCAGTGTACTTGGACAAAACCTTCCCATTAAATGAGATGAGAGCTGTGAATGTGTAGCTTGTGGGATGATCTATCCACAATATTTGATTGGTAATTATTTTAAAATCTTGCATAAAAATGCTTTTCTGTCTTCTTAAAATCAAACAGATGAAGGCACGACTGAAAGCACGTCTGCCAATACTGCGGATACCAGGGTGATGATCTTCTCATCATTTCGAGACAGCGTGCAAGAGATTGCAGAAATGCTGTCACGGCTCAGTCCGGTTGTCAGAGTGATGACGTTTGTTGGCCACTCCACGGGAAAGAGCACAAAAGGCTTCACACAAAAGGAGCAACTTGAGGTAAAGGAAAGATGAGATTTGTACTAGGAAACAGTGATAAAAAGCATTACTTATGGAAATAATTACATGAGTATCAACACGGACTGTAGGGCAGTGACTGAACATTAATGTCGTTAGTAAATTCCTATGTAGTTCAATCACTTTCAGAGTACCTAAAATTATAGTCACTCAGAATGCATAAGTAGAAATATTTTATGTATTTACATTATTTGAACAACTGCTAACTTTAATGTATTTGGAAGTCTGTGGAAATATTCAAATACTTGCTTAGGGGATTCTTTTTTTTCTTGTAGGTATTAAAAATAAGATATATCCTTAACTTTTGATTTAGCAAAGTTTAAAAAAAAATAATTGCAAACTTGGGAAGATCAGTTTTAGAAGAATGCCATGGTTGGAGTCAGAATAAGGTGTGCTTTTTTTCCTTTATTTTAGAATTGAAGAATTGATGTGTTGATTTTGATAACATTAGCGTGTGTTTTTTGATGATGATGTAGCAGTTGACAAATTCAGAAAGGCTGAGTTTTGTAGTTTTAAAATACAAAATAATTTTTTCATCTTCTGTCTGAGCCTAGAAAAACTGCCAAGTGTGTGGTAGGGGCCTTCTGGCTGACCTGTTAAATCTGATCTTAATCCTGTGTTCAGGTGGTGAAACGCTTTCGTGAAGGCGGGTATAACACCCTGGTCTCCACCTGCGTTGGGGAGGAAGGCTTGGACATCGGGGAGGTGGATCTCATCGTCTGCTTTGATGCCCAGAAGAGCCCGGTGCGGCTGGTGCAGAGGATGGGCCGCACGGGCCGCAGGCGCCAGGGCCGCATCGTCCTCATCCTGGCCCAGGGCCGTGAGGAGCGGGTGAGCACGAGTTTGCCTCTCCCTCTGAAAAAAAAGTGACTCGTTTAGTCCGTTCCAGGAAACTATACACTGTCCGTTAAAATCACAGCGATCCTGAGCACTCCTGTCCCTGCGGGAAACTAGAATAGCCCACAATATGCTAGAAATATGTGCGCTTTCTCAATGTGAAGGTCTTCAAGCCTTTGTTCTCAATAACGCTTCTTTTGTAAATGATAAACTGAGACTTGGAAAATACAGGTACAGAAGAAGGTGTGGAAGAGAGAGGGCTGGAGCTCTGGGATGGGGGCGTGTGGCTCGGGGCTGCTGACGACACTGCGCTTTCTGGTGCGGACTTAGCGTGAGCAGGCTTGCGTGTGAGGTCTGAAGAGATCAGCTTAAGTGGAAATCTACTTTTGCTAAATTCCTGAACCTCAGCACTCAATGCACAGTATAATTAATTAATCGTCTCTGAGTGCAGGCTGCCCCTTGGGAAACTAAAGGACCAGTGGAAGCCTAAGCCGTGCGTTGGGAGCTGGGGACCCGATGTGCGGGCAGGAGGGGGCAAAGCCATCCCCGTTGGCATCACTCCTTGCTGAGATTGGTTGCAGAATAATAGGAAACCGCATCTTTACAGTTTCACTGTGCAAGCCCTGTTTGAATGCAGGGCATTTTTAGGGGTACCTCACTGTTCTGGCTGAAAATTGATTTTGTTCTTCCCTGGTTTTGTTTACTTGTGAGGCTGGTTCTGAATTGGATTGGCTTCCATGACAGAGAAGCCTGAGACCTGTGTAAGCTAATTATAAGCCCAAAATTTCAGTGTCTTGCTATTACTTCATTTATTCCGGTTTCTGGTTTAAATCTGTAGGTAGCAAGGATTTAATTCAAAATGAGAGCCCCAAGAATTCTATCTGGGGAAAAAAGCTGCTTTGAAGGATGAGAGTTAGAAATTATAAAAGCGAATGGTATTTGTAAATAGATATTTTCTTGTGCTGCTTATGAAGACTGGGTACTACTGCAAGCTCTGCTCTATAATGGGATTTTAAAATGGTCCCTTAAATTCCTTGGAGTTTCAGTTAAGTTGCTGGATTACAGGGTTCTTCAGATTTTCTCAGAAATCTTTTGAAGCAGAACTTTCACTATCCTGAAGGCAGGATAGTATTTAAAGATTCTTTGTTCGTTTGTTTTGAGATAATGAAATAAATTTAATTGGTTTGTTTTGGCTTTTTTTTTTTTTGATTGACCCTCCTTCTAGAACTGTCAATGTGGAGGTTCTTTGCCATCACATAACTTGCAGCTAAGTACATAATGGTCTCCTATTAATTATTGGGGTTTTTTTAAATCAAACCACATCGAATCAATTATAAAGCTTTTGAAGAAGTTTTATGGGGAGAAATCAGAAAATGCAGGCCTGGAAGTTTGCCGTGTGACAAGGGTTGTGTCACAGCAGCGCTGGTTGCTCTGTCCCGTCCCGTCCAGCTCCCCGTGTGCAGGGAAGGGCCCAGCGCAGCTCCCAGCCCTGCGGGCAGAGGGAACAGTTGTCACAGGGACTTGACAAGAAACATTCAGAGGGGCGGCTGGGGAGGGAATCCAGTTTCTTTCCTTAGTTTCTCCATCTTTGTCTTGGTTTCTCTGTTGCACAATAGAAATAGAGTGTAATTAAAAGGCCGTGGAGCACATACGACATTAACAAATAATCTTATGCCTTTTTTTTGCTTGACCTCCTTTCTTTGTTTCTGACGTAATCTAATTTACATCGTCCCTGGATCTGTTGTAGATTGTGAATTCCCCTGGGGAAGGGCTGTGTTTCTTTTTCTCTCGAGCGCTGTGCCTACTTCTGATCTGTTTACAGAGTATGAAAAGCTGTACATTGGTTTATAGTTTGTATTGCTTGCAACCTAAACAACAATCACTGTTCTTTGGTACTTCCTTACATTTTATTACATTTGTTTTGAATGTTTTACCTAGGCACAAAATGATGATAATTCAAATGTAATTTGACTTAGATATTTTACTATGGAAGCTCTTCAAAAGAAGAAAAAACATATAACTTGGTAGCTATGTTTTGATGTATTCATTATCAGATTTTCAATACAACCTTAGCGCTTTATCTTCATCTGTTCCTCCTTCTCTTTCTTTCTCCTTCTCCTTTTTTTCCCCGTGTGCTTTGGTTACCAGAATATGAGGCATACCACAAGGCTTGAACTTACAGTTCGAAAACTTGAACAATGGGTTATGTTGACCTCACTGACGATATTCACAGAAGAGGGAAAGTGGTTGGCTCTCAGGGCCTTGTGGCTTATTTTGTTTTAATTGTGTTTGAGGAAGAAAAGAAAAAAATCAAAATACCTTGATAACAGAACATAAAATATTGAGAAACTCCAGAGATACTCACACATTCTTCTACTTTTGATCAAGTCATGTGAAAAAACAATCCAGCAACATATGATTGATTTTCTCTTTTACAGACTTACAATCAAAGCCAGTCTAACAAACGGAGCATCCACAAAGCTATATCAGGAAACAAAATGCTTCATTTCTACCAGCATAGCCCACGTATGATTCCAGAAGGCATCAATCCAAAGTTGCATAAAATGTTTATTACTGCTGAAAAATACGAACCAAGCGATTCAAGAATGCTTTCCAAAGAGAGAAGATGTAGTTCCCTCCAGCATAAATCTGCTCTCTTTTCCTGTGTCACTGGTAAGAGGATTATGGTGTTTTTCTAAGCACCGCGTAAGCTGCTATCTCATGTTGTTCTATTGCAGCATTCCAAGCTGTGTGCTCACACGAGGGCTGAAGCTCTAGCAACAATATCATTTTTGTCAACTGTAACCTTTCGACTGTGATACCATGCTGACCGCTGCTTTGATTCCTCATCCTTTTTCCTCAGCATCCCCAAATCACCGTTCTGACCTTAAATAGCTGCACTTCAAATCAGACTTCTGGTTTGTTTTTCTCCAAAGAGCTTCTCATGGAATCAATGACCGAAGGTCAAACTTCAGCTACAAATGGAAGAGGAAACATTAATGATGTTAATGTTAATGTCTTGTGAAGAATTCTGATATACATATGTCCAGTGGCATAATTGTCACTTAAATGTTTAGTGATTGTTCTGTACCAAATCTGGTTTGGAGCTTTAACAGTTAAGCTTAGTGTTTTTATTAATACAAGAAGAGTATGTCTTATACCTTTGTAAATGACAATAAACCAGAAATGCTTGAAAACTAAAGGATTTTGAGGGGAGGAAGAGGAGAAATCAAGAGTGGGATATTTATGAATTGCACACATCTTTGGAGGAAAATTAATCTAAAAAGAGAAACGGCTCTTTAGCTGATAGTTACATGGCGCTGGAATGCTCAGTAAACTGAACAAAAGTATAAGATAGGAAGAAAGAGCTAAGTTTTGTAAATACTTGGAAATTGTCATGCTCGATCTCTTTGTTTGGGTGCTTTCTGTAAAGACCAATGGCTGCTTCTTCAAATAAGAAACTCCTAAAAGCCTTGGGAAACTTCTTATTTTAGTATTTGAGTAGTTAGACTTCAGAGTCAGTGATTTTTTTGAATGCTTCTGATCACAAAAATTCTTATTATCAGAATCTACATCTGGTCTCTTTCGGAACGCCATCTAGGGCAAGCAAAAAGGCTGAACGTGGAAAGGGGAAACGAGCCACGGAATCATGCAGAAGAACATCAGCTTCTGCTTTGGGGTGCCTGAGCATTCGTGCTCTGTGCTGTTCTGCGGGGCAGGAGCGCCATGGGGAGGAGTGAGCGAGGACCGGGCAGTGAGTGCTGCCCACCCAGCCTGGGCGTTGGCTCTGGGCTGTGCCCGCGCTCCCGGCCGCGTTTGTGTGCGACCGGCTGGCGGCCCCGTGGAAAACCGAGGGCACAACAAACATGCACAACTTGCAAGAAAATGAGCAGAGCACAACATGGAGTTAGAATAATCATTTTAGGATGTTTGTAGGTCTGTCCTGGAACACAGGAAGGAGAGGCAGTAAGTGCATAAAGAAGATAATATGCTGAACGTACCTCCTGCCAAGGGAATAGCACTTCCCAGGCTGTCATTACCAGGTTTTTGTGTGAAATAGGTTAACGGCCGCCACAACCAAAGTACATGGAGCATGTGAGGGTCTGTGGTTGTGCAGATGGACACGACTGAGTGCCCGCCTCGCAAACCAGTGTCACCTGAGTGCCGAGTACTGAGCGCCAGCTTTCCGTTTGACTCCCCCGCATTACTGTCTGAAGCAAGTGGCTGCTTCCGATTTTAATGATACTCAAAATAAATCTCAAAAAGAAGAGGAAGAAAGGTCTTTATTTTTTGCATTTTCTTCTCTCCTTATTTCACTGCCCCCTTCCAGGTTAGAAAACTGACAAAGCCAGCAGTACTGGGTGTTCTCTGCCCCTCCGGGCTGGGGCTTGCTCTCCTCTCAGTTGAAGGGAAAGGAAAACATTTTGGTTCTGGAGAAAAACATGGAAAATAACACTAATGATTTTAGTGATATGTTTGTCTTTGGTAGCATGTTTCATTTGTAACTCATCAAAGGTTCTTATTTAATTACCCTTAAAATAAGCGCATGCTACTTCACATTCTTTTACTTGAGTCAAAACTATTGTAGTAGCAATGTTGATCTTCTGGATTATTTTTTTAACAGTGACCTTAAACCAACTCAGTGTTGGTGAGTTTTCCCAGCTGTGAAAGACCCTCTATGTCCAGGACTTGAACCTGGCCCTCTGAACTCTGAGGGGTCTGGTTTTGGGTCTCTGACAAACACTGTCACACCGTCCTGTGCAGACAAAGTCACTGGCAGGTGTAGTTTGAGGGGATTGAGAGGTACAGGCTGATCCCTCTTCGCTGGCATTAATTCAGAAAAGGGTGGTGGCTGCAGATTCATCCCAAATCCTGTCTGCAGGGTGATTGTCAAATTAACTTCGTGATTTTTCTCCAAGCTTCACACAGCTGGGCTGAAAGCAATCACATTCTTATTGTGCTATTGACACTGATTCTCCTTTGCTGTTCGCCCCGGTGGCTGCTTTGGGGGATGTGGCGTGGGTTTGGACAGTTGTGGGATCGACACTTGCTGTCAGGCTGCCAAAAACTGTTCTGTTTCCTCTGTGTCACTGGAGTGTCCTCGCTCACAGCCAAGCAGCACCAGGGCCTTGTCTGCGGTATTTTGGTTTTATCTGGCACTGGTGCTCACGGGTGCCCTGTACCTCCCATTTGCAGTTACCAGTCTAAATAAAACTCATGAGCCTCTTTTGTCTTTCTCTGCTCCTGGGGAATTTTCATAGTTTCACTTTTCTTTCTGCATATCCTTAATAGAGGAGATCGAGTCAAAAAATGACAAATATTTTTGTTATAACAAATAAATGTTGCTTTCCAGTATTTAAAGAGTAACTTAAAAAAAGAAAAAAGGGCTTATTTGCAGTTTGTTCCCCAAGGTCTCTGAGACATGTTTAGAAACTCAAGCCATATACTTTCCATGTTTGCTATACTGTCTGCAGGGCCAACAGGTATTTGACATACGTATATCTCTCTGTTTACATCTGTCTGTCCATATCTTTGTTTATATGAAGCCTTCACCAAAACAATCGTTTAATAGATAGATTTATCCATAATTACAACACACTCAATGCTGTTTTAATACTTGTTTCTGACATCAGGTTCCCTATATCAGGTTTTGCTTGCGGCACAGAGAAGGTATTTTTTTCTTTGGACTGGTATCCTATAAAGTTCTTTTTATTCTATTTATGCTTTTCCTTAAAGTAGGTAACATTTTCATGTTGTTTTTCCCCTTATAGGCCAAAAGCAAGTACGGTGTCATGAGAACTGGTCTCTCTCGGCTGAGGAATTTGAAATATGGGACAGACTTTACAGGATTAAGGAGAGTGATGGAATAAAGGAACCGATATTGCCTCAAACTCATTTTGAAACCTTAGAAAACCTGGAAGAAATATCAGTGAGTTTAACCTAAATGTAATGTTTCCTTTGCCATGAGGCCTGAAGGATACCCTCAGTAACAAAGATAACTGTGAATTTGACGGAGGTCTATATTGAAAATGCAATTTTGAGAATTATATGTAGGTTTTTGAGGTTGAGATTTTAGGAATTAGATTCTTGATATGAGTCTTTTGAGATTGGGTCTGTAAATGAAAAATACATTTAAAAATCTCTCAGCATCCATTAAGTTATGTTCCTTTTCTAAGCATTCCATGCAGGATGCCGTATTCAGGGAGGTATTGTAGCCATACTTTTTTATTCCCTTGTTTGTTTAACTATAAAAATGTTACGGAAAGAAAACCTCAGGTTTTATAAGCTCTTTTTTGATTCAGAGAAAAAATTAGCAGCTTTTGTGTAATTTCACCACTTAAAAGAACCTGTCTTCTATTAAAAGTCGTAACAACACAAGGCATGGAATTGTTTTTATTTTAGACCTGATTTAAACCTTTGTGATAATGTTTAGATAATCTTCTACATTCAGAGTATTTGTTGCCCTGGCAGAAAAGTAGACATTAGGTTTGCTAAACAATTCCTTGATTAAAATCTCATTACCAACCTTAATTTCAAACTGCAGCAGCATGAAGAGAAGGCGACTCATGAGCTTTCCTTGTCTGAATGGAGAATTTGGCAGAATCGTCCTTTTCCTACATTCATGGTTGATCACTCAGATCGTTGCTACCATTTTATCAGCGTTATGGAAATGATAGAACTGATGAGACTTGAACAGGTAAGGTGTTTGCATCTGGCTGTAAACATGCACAAGTATTTAATGCACAGTTAGAATATTGAAAATTAATGAGTGCTCTGGTTCTGCCTGGTCAGCAAAAAAGTGGGGAAGTGTTTGCCTGGGGCTGGGTTAGGCATTGGGAAATGGATCATGTGTATTTAATTGCTTTCAATGTGTCTCCTACTGGTATTCTGGAATTCTTAATCTTTTCCGCAAAAGTTGTTTAAATACAGTTAGTATTTCCTTAAAAAGAAAAAAACCTCTCCCATAAATCATTCTTGTTTTATTGGATCTAAGTATCAATTTTTTACTAAAAACATTAAATACAAGAACTATGTATGCCAAACTATTCCAGAGTGTAATAGGGATTGGAAATAATTTCGTATCATATATGTACATTAAATGCATCCCGTAAAAACGATGCAGGAATGTATTACATGTTTTAAGGTGGTTGTGTTTTGAGGCTTTTTGGGTTGTTTTCTGTGAAAGCTTTAATTAAAAACCTAATAGCTCCTAGGAATTAAAGGCTAAGAGGAGGGCAGTCAAACAAGCATGGATGAAGAACGTTTGGGAGATAAGAATTTTGTTTGCTAACAGTTATGGGTGGCTGACATGCCTTTATAATTGAAGGCGCATACAAGACAATGTGTGTGGATGAGGATCTGTTGACAGTACGTGAAGACTTCAGTTGTTCACCGCGCTATTTTTTCCTCCGGTTTAGCTCTTCTATGTTCCACACATATTGCTTTTTAGTGTGGTGAAGTTTTCTAGGTCATCAGAATCTGTTGCTAAGCTGCCAGGGTTTCCTGAATAATGGGACTAATCAAGGAAGAGAATAGAGACATTGTAGTTGTGCTCCTTGCTAGGAGAGTGTATTAATGGAGAGCTGTAAATAGACTTTCAGAGCTCAGATAAGCTTCTGCACTTCATCACGGAACAATGGTGTTCTTGACTTGTTGGAGTCTGTGCTCCCGAGCTGGGGTCAAAAACACTCTGCCAGAGAGAGGCCTTGGGGCCAGCTCTGGTACAGAGAGCTGAAGGAACCCAGGGGGCAAAGAAATGCTTAAAAAGATTAGAATGGCTCTCCTAATTGAGGACTTCCCTCCTCACCACCAAATCGGGCACTTGAAGCATCTGTGACTTAAATTCCTCTTGTGAAAGTGTATTGGTACCAGCAGCCTGTTCAGGTTCCTAAGCACCTTCAAAGTTGTAGATGCTAAACCAACATCTGGCACCCTTAAAATAATTTACAGAGCAAATTCGTTAGTCACTGAGTGAGTCTTCGTTCTCCCCCAACTCTGCCCAAATAGGTGGTAAAAATTACAAGCAAAGCAGGTATCAAGTGTTTGCTTTCACAGGCTTTTACAGAACTTTTGCAGAGGTGGGAGTGAGACAGGCCAGCTCACCTCCCTCTGCTCCCCACTGGGTAATGAGCACAGGATGTCCCTGCAACAGGAAGGACCCCAAATTCTGCCTTTTTACCTTGTGGCCGTCGCATTTTGCTTGGCCCTGCTGGTGGCTGACATGCCATCGGAGCACACGAGCTCTCTCCAGGTACCCCAGCACATTGCAGTGCGGCTGAGAACCTGCAAACAGTCTTCTTGGAAAATGCTGGAGGATCTGCATCAGAAAGGAAGGGATACTGCTGTTAACTGATAACAACTGATAAACAGTTGGCTTTCACGATTTCTAATTTAACAGCTAAAAGCTTGATTGTGATACTTTGTAGGTAAAGCTCTTGCACTCAAAAGACAGGGGACAGCCTGGGAGCTGCCTCCCAGCTCAAGGTTCCGAGCATCATCCGGGTTGATTTCCAGCCAGCTTTCTCTGATCTGTCTTAACTAGTCACAGGTGGAGACGCTGAACTTTCTCATCAGTTAGGAGAGAAATCATAATTGGGTGCCACTGGCACACTGCAAATACCTTCTAATGACTCCACTGAATACGAGAGGTTAAAATGTGACACATCACCCTGTTGAATTCTAGGAAAAAAACAAAGCACCAGCAGTAACTCTGGCCGCGTCTGACAAGGCAGAAGCTGTAATCAGCACTAGCTGATTACACACTGTCACCCAATTTTTAAACTTCAGTGGTTGTTGGCCTCCTCCTTATCTCTAAACCAAATTGTCAAGGTTCAAGGATATCAACCTTCACCATAGTTGTTTCACAAAAAGCAAAGATGCAATGTGTCTGTCTATTTTGTCAGCACTGAGGTTGATTTCTTGTACATGAGTTTTATTAATATTTTCTTAAGCCACCCTTGGTTTCTCGGAAAGGCACAGGCAGCCTTCCCAAGACAGGATATGTTCCACTGACATTCGGCAGGGGAAAGGCAGCGGCTGAGGTGTTGCCTGTTCAGCGGAGCTGCCGTGGAGCAGTGGGTGCATTGCAGCAGTCCCAACTCACCAGGTAGATTGCACCAGCAAAGCCTCCCTGTCCTGCAATTCAAAAGAGAACAATCAACTATCTTGCTAACATGAGGGCACGTGTGAGTGTGAGGGAGGTGTTTTTGGTTTTCTGTTACTACCAATCTTGTCCTAATCCAATGTTCTTACAGCTTCAATTCTGGTGAATCAGAAAACACATACAGAGAAAAATGTGTAGAATTATACAGTAAATCAGACCAAAGAACCTTTCAGTATAGAATATATATTTTTTAAATATCTCTGTTCTAAACCATTTCTGCTAGTGAATGCTGCCTTGAGGGCCATTGCTGTTACCGTAGAGCAGTTCAGTTTGGACCCGCGGAGCTCTCGGCTCCAGTCCAGGGCCCCTGTGGGTTGGGTGGCCGGGGCCTCAGCCAGTCAAGCCTTTGGGATCTCCAGGGCTCGGATCCCACAGCTTTTCTGGGCCCCTGGCTCAGCGTTTGATCACCCTCATGGTCAAAAAATTTCCCTTCTTTCACGTTGTGCCCATTAACTTTGGTGCGGGTGTACCTCCAGAAGCCTGGCTCTGTCTGCTCTCTGCTCTCCCTCTAGATAAAGATGGCAATAAGATCCTCCCTTTTTAAGACTGAACAGAGTTGCCTTGTACAGGGGTTAGTGCTAGGGTTAGGTTATGGTTGGACTCGATGATCTTAAGGGTCTCTTCCAACTTAAATGATTCTGTGATTCTACATCCTTGTGCTCCAGCCCTGTGATACTTCTGGCCACCTCTGCCAGACTGGATCCAGTCTGCAATATTTCTTGTACTGGGGGCCCAAAACCAGACTGAGTGCTCCAGATGTGGTCTCACAGATGATGAACAGAGGAGAATAATCACTGTCCTTGCCCCGCTGGCGACTCTCTTGCTAATGGAGTGGGGTGTGATGGTCTCTGTTGCCAGAAGGGCACACTGCTGTCTCATTTTTCTGTCATGAGGTGGCTGTCATCCTGTTGAGGACCTTCTGGACATCAGCTCTGCCTTCAAGCATGTCACCTGCTTCTCATCACCTGGTATCATCTGCAAAGTTACTCAAGGTGCACTCTATGCTGTAGTCAAGGTCGGTAATAAAAATGTTGAACACTAGAAACCTCTGAGAGACGCTCCCATCGAGCCACTGGTGGGTCTTCACCCCAGTCCTCACAACGCTTTAATCATGGGGGTCCAGCCAGTTTTCCACCCACACTTATTGTCTACTTATTCAAACCATCTCTCAGGGGTTTAGCCATGAGTTTGTGTCAGAAGCCTTGCTAAAGTCAAGGGAAACAATATCCACTGCACTTCTCCTGCCCACAAAGCTGGTTACATAAAAGGTCTTGAATCTTTCATCCCTGTGCGTTCTGTAAGCTGGCTGGGATGTGCTCTTGAAAGCCTGAGTGTTTTCTTCTTAGTTTGATTTGAAGTTTGTACTTCAAACTTAAAATTAGTGTAAACATCATATTCATGTAGCATTCTAATCTCAGACATTTAGATTTTCCTTATGATATAGTATTCCCAACACTATTACATATAAAATTGTTTATATCAGGATCTTTAAAAAATAAAGCAAGCTTTGCCACACTGCCCATAGCCAGAGCGATGGGGAGGTGTGGATGGTTTACTTTGACAGTAACTACTACACTGATTTCTTTTTCATATTGTAGAGCGCTTGTTCTTAGAATAAAATATTAATTAAAAAAATGCAAAAGTAGAGCAAAATTAGAGAAGCTAAGGGATTTGTAGGCAGTATTTTGAATTTCTGCGCAGCTCTCCAGGCACGATTGCACAGGTGGGTCTGTCCAGGCTGTGTTCCTCACTCTGCTGGGTGTGTTTGAGCAAAACTGCTCGTGCTGCGGCTGGGCCGATGTGTCCCCGGCACGTTACTGTTCCCGGTACACAGCACAGCCCTTGGGCTGCTCTGAATTTAAGCTCTGTCTTTGTACCCTCCTTTGACCCGGGCAGTCTTGGTGAGGATTGTTTCTCTAGCAAGTTTAAATTTCAGAAGTTAAGCCTGTAAAAATCTGCCTAAAATGTCAGTCTTATACGAAAATAAGTGGATGGAAAGATTAATTGTTTTAGCTGTGATTCAAAGGTTTTTGCATGTATGTGCTGTGCATCCGAGTTCCTACTGTACATATTGTATTGCCAAATATACCACTGCTGATCTGGCTGACGTTAACTTACAGTTCCTAATAGCAGACGGATTTAAGGCAAATTCAAGTTAAAGCTGTTTCCTTAAATAACTAAGATATTGAACTTCAAACCACAGTTCTATTGATTGTTTTCTTACTAAGGGGTAGAACATAAAAACAGGCAGATCATTATTTTACTATGAATAACCAAATGATCCAGAAGTTTCTGATGAAACTAATTATTTATTGGGAAGAATCTCATGGAGAGATTTGTAATAACTCGATATGAGCCAGCTCAGGTGTTGGTGTGTTCTTTATGGGTGTTTTCTGTTAGGGAAGAAAGCTCAGGAATTCACTGATGTGGAGCTTTCCTTGTTCGGTGATTCCAAGAAAGCTCTTATGCAGTTGTGATTTGCATAATAGGTTAACAAAGTCCATTAAAAGGCTTAGATATTTTTAAACAGAGGAAGTGAAAATGTTTGGGATTTTTTTTATCTTGTATTTATATGCTCTTGAAAACTTAGAAGAAGTTGGCACAGTCAAAAGAAAATAAAGAAGAAGAAATCCCAGACATGAACCCCGCGCCAGGCACATCCGCAGCAGAAAAGCCTGTAATGCCTGTGTGGCTTTATTACTACAGCAACGAGCGCCGGGCAGATGGGGCTGGATTTTCTGCAAGCTATGAGCAGGGATTTTTGTGTAACATGGTAACAAATCAAGTCGTCCTTATGCAAAATAATTCAATAGCTTTGAAGCATTTTGGAAAATTAAGCTGTACTATTTGGAAACAAGGTCAGGGCAAAGTAATCGTTTTGATTGATGTGCTATTGGTCGGTGTTTCTGAGGATAAGTGACGGGAAATATTGAAGTGCAAGTGCATTTCTTTTCTGGGCAGCAGGCAATTCTTAATGACTTTTTAAAAGTGGCAATGTTGAATGTGGGAGTGTCTGTGTCCCACTTCAAACCTGGCAACGTGAAGTTATACTCGGAGCAATTATTCTCCTTAGGGAGACAAAAGAAAACCCAAACACTCTTCTTAGAAGAATTGCCTCTCTTTTTCACTCCAGTAGTCTCTGGTACCAAACACCTTGGGAGATGGGGTTTAGAAGATGAACCTGGAACCTCTGCCACTAAAATCATCTGTCATTGGCATCTGTCTTAGGTTCCCTTGAAGGATTCATCAGATGAAATGCCTGACAGCATGAAAAATGTTCCCTAGGTACCCTGAAACTCCAGAGAACCTGCAAAGGCTTTCCATGAGTTTGGAGTTTCAAACCAGACATGTTTTGGGGGTGAAATGCAGTGTTTCCAGCCAGCTGTGACTTTTTCCAGGAGTCACTGAGTGCAAAGTTAAAAAGGGTTCAAATAAGTACAACGGTTTAGTGGTTTGTTTTGTTTCTGTTTTGTTTTTTTTTAAAGACCCTCATTGCCAGCAGTACGTTTCTGGTTAAAATCCTGACCTGAGATGTGGCAAGAATTCCTCAGCAGCAACAAATAATTTAAGGTAGCAAACGCCGCTTAGTCACGGTGTTTGTGACAGGCAGACTGGTGATCTGTGGGCTGCTGGCTCCAGTTTATTGTTTGGGCACCGGATCTGGCTGAACAGCAGCGAGCAGATAATCACAGCGAATACTGTGGCTTGGGATTCTCCAAGCTGTGCAGAGGGGACCCGGCTCCTTCTTTATTCCAGACAAACCCAACCGGACGGGTTTCCTTGCTGGAGGTGGAGGATCCTGGTTCGTTCTGAGCTGGGGAGGCTGCTGGGGACAACCTGCAAGAGCAAGGATCTCAGCTCTCCAATTAAAATAGTTTCTCTGGCCCGTATTGATTCTTCTGATCTTGTTGCCAAATGATTTGAGCCTGAATGCTGACTGAGACCTGGGTTAGATTGTTCAGACCTTTAATTGCAGGCATTTTCTGTTTGTAACGATCCTGTGTGTTTTGTGCTCACAGTGAGAAGGAAGCAAGAGGAGGCAGAGGGTTTGGGGGCGTCATGTGCGAAGGACGGGGGACTGAGCACGTTGTGTGGCACCTGGAAGGGCTGGGCCGTGTTAATTCATGATGGTGTATCTGTTGTGTTTAGGGGTCACTCAGTGTTCGTGTACAGAGCTCCATGAAAACCTCCTGTACCCTTTGTGCTGCAGACTCAGGCACACCAGCCACAAATATTCTTTCCACTCAAGTTAAATGATCACAGTTTTCTGGAAAACGTGCTGTGGTGTTACATCTGATGGAAACCAAATAAAATGTCAAGTATGTGATACAGGATTGCCAGCCTAAGTCTGCAGACAAGAGAAGCTTTGTGTGCGTTCTGTGCTATGGTATATATACCCTATTTCCCCAAAAATAAGACAGGGTCTTATATTAATTTTTGCTCCAAAACTCATTACTTTTTTACATGTATAGCTGCCTGGACACTATTTAAATTGACTTTTTAAATGAACTGTAACTAGGGCTTATTTTTGGAGAAGGGGTTATATTTCGAGCATCCTCAAAAATCCTGAACAATCATGCTGGGGCTTATTTTCAGGGTGGGGCTTATTTTCAGGGTAGGTCTTATTTTGGGGAAAACAGTGTAACACAATCGTAGCAGCCGCCTGCCTGTTGTGGGCCTTTGCTGCTGATCCGTGTGTTCCTGACGTGCCCGTGTCTGCAGAGTCCTGGAGCACGTGGTGGCCTCCGGCTCCTGGTGACTTCTGTGGCTTTTGTTCCGTTGTTGGTCTGTCTGTTTAGAGGTGTGTGCACGTGCACGGTAATTTTGCATTTAGCTTTCTGGATTTAAAGTCGCTATATACTGTTTTTCACAAACTGTCAAAATATTTATGTATGTGAATAATGAGTTGGTTGTTCCTTAAGCTTTTACAGACGACTGATTTGGCAGAACTTTTACAGCAGGTGTGCCAAGTACAAACTGGCAATAATCCATTCATATAGTCTTGGAACTCTTGCAGAGGCTACTATACATCAAATGCCTTTGAAGATATTTATGTTTTGAGAGATTATAATATTTTAAAATTGTTTATAATATTATTATAATGCACCGGTGACAAAGTTTAGGGCAATATAATCACATTTATTTAGGACACTGAACTGCTACTGCAGTTGAAAAACTGCTTTTAGAGGCAGGGGTCCTGTTATCTGCTTGGATGTACCTGTTGCTTGTATTTTCAGTATTCACATGGAAATGCAGTGAGCTTAGGAAATTATTGTAGGCACCGGGACTCAGGAATGCTTTGCTCTCTGTATTGTCATGGAAATTACATATCAGTATCCAGGTCATTGCTGTATATTTCCCTGTGGTGTGGTGGGTCTCCCTCTGCTGTATATTTTGATTACAATACAATGACACCTAATTTCTGTGACAGTAGTGTTTCTAATACAATACTCAGCACGGGGACAGCCCAGGCTGAGGAGGTCACACAGTAAATCTCAGGTTTTGCCTATTGTTGACGTCTGATAACAGAACATTCTGCAGTTCCCAGCTCAGACACCGCCAACACTAACTGGCTATTGCTGCTGGCTGGAAAGCTTTATAAAATAAGCAGATACCAAACCACAGATTAATTTATTTTCTGACACTTCAGATGTTCTTGAACATTCAGTCGTGCCTGTGTAGCCCCTTTAACAATACCTGTCCCCATATTGCTGGGGTACATGCCCCGTGTTTTGCTAATAAACCTTCCGTTTTAGGGATCTTTTGAGTGTATTGATGGCAAGTGGCTATCAATAACGTGATACCATTAGGAAGAGAAATATTGCAGCTTTTGGAGAAGGGAATTGTGGTTTCTGCGTCCCTCAGGCTTCCTTCATGAATCAACTAAATACATGTTTAAAGGTCATCTGATATAATATACTTGAACTTCCTAAAAAAGGGTTTTGACCGTGTTCCTTCCCCTAGAGTATCTTCTGGAAACTAACATCATGGAATAGGGGGGGATCGATTATTCTGCTCATTAACCAGTTCCTGAAAGGTGTAAATAATGGCCTGGACTCCAATGCAGGGAGGTTCGCACTGAATCACAGCAGCATGGAAGTTGTTTAACCCATTTGTAAATGGTTTGGAAAAGTGATCATTTTTACAGCAATAAAAAAATATTTTTGTAATAAAAATAAAAGATGGCCATAAAGCATTGCAACTTTTCCTAAAGAACTAGGCTGTCAGCAAGATCTAAAAACTCGGTGAATTAAGTTCCGTACCAGTAAGTTCAAAGTTGAATGAAGGCGAAAACTGCTTTTGCCAGAAAAGAGTTATTTTGGATACTTCTGTGTAAACATTAGTTTAATGATCACTGTTACTCAGAAAAGGGATTAGAATTTTAGAAATTGGTAGGGAAGGAATATAAAATAAAGCAGAAAAAATCGTATGATAATCAAAATATGTCATATGCCTGTATCTTGTATCTAGGGAAAGTTCATCCACTGCCCTTAGGGCCATTGCAGTAATGTAGTTTTTAGCCAGTATAAGCTCAGAAGGACTTGTTTTGGGGAAGGAGCATTCTGGAATTTCTTCATTTCTATGCTTTTTTCAGTTCTTGCTCCGATATAACTCCCTGGGTTAAAACAGCCTTTGGGGATTTGTCGTTGCATTCTTGTGCTTCAGTCTCGTTCCTGGGCACTAACAGACACTGGGTAGTACACACTGTCACGTTAAACCATTTCAGAGGCGAACTTTGTATTTTCCTGCCTCAGCCCAGGTTGTCAAGCAGGTGAACAGGATTCCCGAGAGGCAGCAGCTCTTTGTAGGAAGGACAAAATACACCAGCCTTACCGTTGTGATTTTTGCAACTATTCATGGTAAAGCAGAAGCTAACAGCAAACGCCGCCCTGTTACTAACTGCGCTGGCAGGGCTGAGCACACGGGATTTAGCACTCGGGGTGAGAGCTGAACATCCAAGTGCCTTTCTTCCCTAGATCTAACCAAAAACCAGCTCTGAAAACAGGTTCTGGTTTGTGTCAGAAAAGACTTAAATGCCAGTTGTTCATGCTGCTCTTGCCTCTGTTTCAATCAAGCTTTTGATTAAAGAAGTCATCATTGTTAAAATCTAGATTGTATCTGTTTACAGACTTATCTTTTCACTTGTAAGCAGTAAAACCACCAGGGTTTTGGCAAACATCTGAATCTCATTAGATGTACATCCAAAGCAGCTTATGAGGAGAGGTTAATTTTGATTTTGATAGTAGGCACCTTAAATTTAAATACTAGAAAACAGAGTGTGTGTATATACATATATTTATATTTTAGAACTGAAAATTTTAATGTCTTAGGTTTGCTTTTCCTTTTTATTTTCTATCTTAAAAACCTGTTGTTTTTAAAACTGAATCAGTAATTCTAGGCAGGGTCATTGATTTAGTGCAGCGACATAAGAGCATTGCCTATTCTGCTCTTGCATGACCTGTTTACTGAGTAGCTGGTACATACCGGAGCTTACCAGGTTATAGAAGAGCTGACCAGGTAATTTCTACAAGTCATACACATTCAGGCTAAAACGTGATAATTCCAATTCTGTCCTTTCGCTCCATTGGTATTAAGCAGGCTCACTGGGAGAAGGTGTTTTGTTTGGGGGAAAGTATCTTGATTGAACCAGAACAGTTATATAACTCCATGTAAGCCTGAAATCAGGTTGCTGAAGTTTGTTCCGGGTGCTAAATTTGTCTCTGGCCGTGCTCCTGACACACAGCCGCCCTGCTGGCCTTGGCTTTTTTCCCCACCCAAGTTAGGACGTAACGATGGGTACATGCTGTGGCCTAATGAAGTTCTTTGCTGTAACAATCCCTCACACCTCCTGTTTTCTGTGTTGTACCCAGTTACTTATCCATGCAAGAAGCTTCCCTGCTTCATTCTCTCTGTTGAAGTTTCTTTACAGATTTTGGCAGGGACTTTTGAAAGCCTTTCCGAAAGCTGGGAGGATGGTTTGCCTGAGACCACCTCCATGGTTTTGCTTCTTGGTCTCTTCAAAGAAATCTATTGGGTTTGCAAGGGATGTTTTTGTTTTCAAAAGCAATATTGACACTTCTGAAGAAGATTTGTTCGGTGATTCTATTGTCTGTTATAGCTTCTACTCATTTACTCAGTATCGAGATAAGGTGCTTGGCCATATGAAATGATTTGCTGTTATCTGTTCTACCTCTGGGCCAGCTGGGATTTGAATTATCCTTTTACCTACTCATAACCTTCATCTTTTCCTGCAGATTTGATTAGTTTTGGGTTACTTTAAAAATGCAGAACAATACAGGGCCAAGAATGATCGGTTCTGCACCTCTTAGAAGTGTGTTGGGTGGGCAGGAGCATCACCTACTTGTGATTCAATAAGGTTTAGTGGTCTGGCGGCTAATCAGTCTTTAATCCATTTAATATATGTTATGTTCTTGTAATGCTTTGATACTTCAATTGAAATATTATGCAACATTCAATTGTTACTTACATAAATCTAAACAGACCATGATCAACACCGTTACCTCGTCTGATGACATTTGTGAAGTTAATTGGACCAGGTCATGTTGGTTGGTGTTTGTTACTCCTCTTTGATTTCATACGAACACTTCTGTATCTTGATTCTGTCTTTTGACTGAGCTTGAGGGAAACTAATTATTTGGAACCTACACATACTCAAATCAGCCTTTAACCCTTTCATGTTTTTTTTTTTTCTTCAGTGTTCTCATATTAATACTTACTATAAGGCAGCCTGCGCAGTCTGGGGATCTCCTTGGAGATCTCTTTTTTAAAAGTCCTACCTTTTTAGTTTCTTTGGATATGTTTGTAAATGAGCAGCCTAAGCCCAGGCAAGAAGTGTGTAGCAGCTGCGTAACATCTGGAGTACAAATGGAGTAGGGGTTTCCCAGCCCTTTGGAGATGAACCTCTAGTGGCTGAACTGTCCCCGTTGTGCTGACCTATCGAAATGCAAAGGTGGTCACTGAGACACGGGACCTTGCTGGGACAGGATTGGTAACCAGTTGTGCTCCCGAAACAGCCTGAGCACATTCTTCGTTATTTATTCTGCAGGTGATCCTTTCTGTGGCCTGTGTGTGAAGCTGGTGATAATATTGAAATACTGATTTTATTACTATTCCTAAGAGTGAAAAACCACTGTTAATATTGGGTAGGATGTTTTATCTATTGCAGGCAGGGGGGATCCAAAACTGTGTTAGGATATGATCAGTCTTCAAATGCATGGAAGACGCTGTCAAATCCTGTTTTCAGGAACACATTTAGAGAAGCCAGGCAGCAGTAATTTTAGGTATGGTTGTTTCTGCCTTGTGTAATCGGGTGAATGACTGTCCAGGGTATTTTTCAAACCTTGTTTTCCATGATTGACTCCCCCAGCTCCTGTAAGGAGTCTCACAGCAAAAGGTTGTTGCAGCAGCTCCAGCTGTACCATCTGTAGAAACTCCAGAAGAACTGGAGAAGGGTGGGATGGGACTGGAAGATGCAGGTATTGGAGTCTGAATAGTGAATATCAGCATGACCAGAACAAGCTGGAGTAGAACTGCTCTAAGAATATTCTTATGGCTCAGCGAGGAAAGTTCAGGAGGTTCTGAATATGAGGACCTTGTTTTTTCCTACTTATATATGGTTGGACTTTTGGAGAATGTCACTTGCATAGGAAGCAGGTAAGCTCTTATTGTAAAAGTCAGTTTTATCACCCACTGTTCTACAAAGGTACTGTGTTCAGTTTCAGGGATTAATGAGTCTAGGGATTCATCTGACTGAACTGCCAAAAAAATAATAATCGTACCTTCTGTTTAGATCTTACATCCCCATTTTTATTTTTCATTAGTGAAACAGGTTTGAACTTTGCAGGAGTGTTTCAAACCATTGCTTTCAGAGCCTCATTTGACCCTTCCTGTTCCTTGTGGAGATTGCATGCCTTAATTTTGAAATCCTATTTTAAAAGAGAGAGTGAGAAGGACAATAAATGGCTTTTCAGTCCGGGCAGTCCTTATATGGATAGCTAACTGGGAGTGATGTCAGTGTCTATTGTGCTTTTTTCAAGTGTATTTTTAAAAGAGTTGGTTGCCTAGGTCGGTGCCTTTTGAACAGAAGATTAATGAGCATCCATGGAAAAAAAAATAAGTTCAGAGTATGTAGGTGAGAAGTTGTTAATGTGCCATCAATGGCAGAAGCCAAGTTGCAAGGGACAGCACAAAGAGAACAGAGAGCTCTGGGCTCACTTGTGCTCAAATAAGGGTTTTTTCTGTTCACAGCACCTTTCTGAACACACTCGTCCCCACCCCCCGACCTGGCGGGGACACCAGAGCTCACACACGGTGTGAGCAGGGGGAAGGCGCTTGCTGCTAATGACCCGAGAACTGTAGCTTAGCTGCACGGCGCAGGTGCTCGGGGTAGAATGTTGGGCCTGGGTGCTCTGGTAAAGTCCATCTTTCTTTATGTGTGGTATCTTCTGGTCTTTCTAAAACGTTCAGGTTTGGCTACCCAAGCTTGGGTTTGCAGTTGCTGCCAGCAAACGCTTTGTTTGAAAGTTGTGGTCTTAAATGCAAAGCACTTTCCTTTTCGTTTTTTTCCTTTCTAGTGACCTTTAGGAGTATGAAAGCATTTGTCACTTGTTCTAAATATCCTTGTAAGCCTGTATGTATTTATAGTAATTTTTACTCTGTGTTTGTCTCCAGGGAGACTGCGGCTATGAACTGGAGCTTCAGCCTCACTTACGTGTTGAAGACGTAACTGTTCAAAGGAATAAAAGTCATCTTTCCGTGACCAGCTCCACATCTGATCAGAAAGCATGCTCATCTAGAAAAGACATAGCACACAGATCGAAAGTAAAACCATTTTTACCTGATACCAAGGATAATGGAAGTGAATTCTTTACCACATTTAAAATAACAAAAACAAAGGCTCCTAAAAGAACTTCCAGATCAGATTTGGAAGTGCCCATGTTGCCTTCAGACCCCAGCGCTCCGGGTTCTGACTCAGCAAGAAGGCTCGTTCCGGTGGAAAGTACTGACCAGGGCAGCCCAAACCAGGAGGAGCTACAGGTGACATTTGACTTAAATGGATGTATTGACCTGTGCGACAACAGTGAAAGTACTGTAATTCAGGAAAGTGCGGCAATAAACGAATATGAAACTGTAGATAAAGCCTGTAGGTCACTGGGGACAAACCACGCAGATTCGGGTTATAGTAGCTTCACAGTTGAGAAATCACCTGTGTCCTCTGACTTGTTTTATCTTTCTGAATCATACGCGAACTCTTTTGCACTTGTGAGACCATCTGAGGAGCCGCCTTGGTTAAAACAAGTATTTTCCCCTGTGAAAAGGCTTTTATCACAATCTCCTCCCGCTTTGAATGAACTTAACGATTTTGAAAACATGATGAGAAATGAAGACACAATATGTCCTTTTCAAAAAGGTATTTCTGGTAGTTATTCAGAGAGACTGCGGGACAGAGTCTTTCCTGTGTCATCAGAAGTTGACCGTTCACTGCAGCTCTTTGAAAACCCCGAGCTGGAAGTCGGCAGTGAATTGTGTGCTCCTCTAAGTACATGTTTTCCAAAATCTGTGTCATCTGAGGCCGCTGCTGTTGAAGGCAAAGAGGAACTTTACTGGAATGACAGCTTCGATAGCCTGTTTGACAATGAAGAATTCACAGAAGTTCAAAAGAAAACTCCAGCAATAAATCACACACTGACAAATAACCCTTCAGAGAAGTATTCTGTTCAAAAATATAAAGAACATCTTGACACTAACAAGAAAAATGTGGTTATTGTTGGAGAGCAGAGTGTACATTTATTTGAAGATGAGCACACACATGACACACGTAACGGAAGCTCTTCTGTGAGCACGGAGCGCTGGGTCGGGTCGGGTGCCGGCGCGGCAGGCGCTGGGCCGGCTGCGGAGCGAGGCTGCGAGCGCTGCCCGGCGGGGCAGAAACGGGGGAACTGGCCCGCGAGCAGGGAAACCACAGCCACGGGGCTGCCGGGTGATACCGGCGTGACCAAGCGCCTTCTGGATGATGATGATGATCCCTACGACTGTTCCCAAGAACTGTTTTCTGTTAATTTTGATCTGGGATTTTCCATCGAAGAGTCCGAGAACGAAATCTTGGAAGAAAATATAAATACTCATACCAGAAAATCAAATAGTGCCTCGGGAAGTCATGTAGATGTTAAATCCACTGAAGATAAAAAGAAATTACAGGATGATAGCTCCACACTTGAAATGTGGCCAAAACGGGATGGCAGAAGTCTTGGGAGAAGAGACGTTTCCACACCGCTGTCGTTCCTGAGCAGGAGTAGGAATGACAGAGAAGGGGCCGAGGGTGACACTGCTCGGCCCTGCTCCAGGCCAGGGGACAGAGAAGGGGCCGAGGGTGACACCGCTCGGCCCTGGTCCAGGCCAGGGGACAGAGAAGGGGCCGAGGGTGACACCGCTCGGCCCCGCTCCAGGCCAGGGGACACAATGGGCAACGGGTCAGCTGGAGCTTCGGCTGCTGCACTTTCTACCCCAACAGGTAGAAGGGGTTTGAATAGCGAAGCTATCAAAAGAATTCCTCGGAATGTGTTCTCCAGTGCCAGGGAGGAAATTCCCGAGCTGCCTCCGACAGATCAAGTCGATCAAAGCCCCCGCGGGCAGGACCTGGGGAGCTCAGCCGGGGACACACTTGGTTCCCCTTTGGGAAGAACGGGAAACGCGGCAGACACCAACCTGCACAGCTCACGTGTGTCTCCTGCCCAAGGTAGGGATTGCAGTGGGATGGTTACTTAATATCTTTGTGTTTAAATAAATAGAATCCAGTATCTTTTGGATCCTCAATTTGGTTTTATGACTTCGGTGGGAAGGATGAAAGGAAAAGAGAATAATGGTTGTGATACTAAAGGTGGGTCGATGAGACTTTGCAGAATCTGAACTCTCTGTATGACTGCAGCCATTTGAGGCTGAAATGTGTGTGTGGGAGTACTCGGAATTTAACCTCTCGTACCTCTTCACAAGTGCTAACGGTGCAGCCACGTGAGACGTAACGTGGGAGCTGGAGCTGCCTTTAAAGCCCTTTCTTAATCTCACTGTCTGATTCATCACCATCTGGATGGGCTGCACTTCGGTCCCTGAATCCCTTTGTGTTTTCCTGTCACTGTTCCTGAGGAACAGAAACTCGACCGATGGATTTCTGTCGGTTTAGTTACATGACAACTGACTTGCACTTAAAGTTTTCTGATTATAACTTCAGCACAAACCTGGACTATGTTAAACATATTGACTATTTGTAGGCTTGTATTTTTTCCTCCTCTCTCTCCCCTTCTGTCTTTTTCCAGTTTCGGACCAACAGAGTATAAAAAAAATATATATGCAGATATTGTCAATATATAAATGACCATCATTCTTTACTCGCAGGTCACTTACAGATGATCTTCATACCCTTCATTGTCTTTATCTCTGAATAACCTTGAATTACTTTCAAAGTAATTCAGGCTTAATAGTACTTGGTCTGATTCGTAGGGCACCTTGAGTTTTTCTGAATGGTTTTGTTACTGTCCTTAAACACCAAAACAAGGCATAAACAGTCCTTTTGGTGGTTAAAGCATCTTTTTTCCCTTTTCTTCCAATTTGTCTGATATCATATTTTCTGAAGACAATAGATTGCCACCTTTCTTCCTGAATCGTCACACCTTCAAAATGTTATGTTAGTTTGACAAATCAAAAAATTGTGATCTATTTAATAGAAAATAATTTTAAAACCTCACCAAAAAACCCCAAAACTGCAAAAAGAAACAAACTTCTGGTTTGGAAGTACAGGGTTAATACTGAACCTGGATCAGGTTGTTAAGGGCTTTGTCTGGTCAGGTCTTGAAAACCACCCCGGACAGTGTGTGGTGTAGAAATGACAGTTATTAATATTTACATATGTTATTTTTTAAGTGGAATATTTGGGAATTTTGTGCCTTTCCTTAAAGAAATTCAAACCTTCGAGTGATTTCGGCAGAACCAACGCTCAGTCCCAGGGTCTCTGTGAGCATCACTGTTTGTCCCGCACAAAGTGAGGAGGATCCTGGATTTCATGTATTTCATAACGACCTTTCATTCATTTCCTTTGAAAACCAGCAAATGCTGCAGGTGTTTAAAAAGCAGTTGGGAAGAGGCCATTTTAGTGAGTTCTGGCTTTGTTTCAGGGCACCCAAAGGGATGTGTGTTACGAAACGCTTCCAGAACTGGAACTCTTACTCAACTTTTAAGGGCTGCTTCTCTTGGTTTCTTTTTTCCTCTCCCTTTTTCTGTGTCTGTGCTGTGGGGTAATCACTTCCACCCAGACTCGCCAGGGAAGGAGGATTTATTGTACATCCCAGCTGGAGATTATTTATTTTGATTAACAAGGCTGAAGAGAACAGTATTTGCCACATAGATCAATAAGTAATCTCCTTTGCAGGTACTTTTATAAGAGAGACAGATTTTGATTGCTCAGTTATAGCAATATTGTATTGTGAGCAATGCATTTTCTTCTGAATGCTGTTTATATTTATTCTGTAGGAACCAGCAGTGACAGTGAAGAAGAGATCGTTTTCCAGAGAAAAAATAGGAAAAAAAAGAATGTTTTGAAGTCTCCTGATGTGAGTCTTAGAGAAAAAAAAAGATAAAATGACGAGTCAAACACGAAAACATAAATCCTCTTTGCAATTATCCTTATTTCTGTTTACCTAGGTTATGAATGACAGTGATTTCGAATCGCCGATTCGTCCCATCAGAAAACGTCGACACCCGCTTAACATGGTTAGTAAGTGCTGTGGTGAGACAGGAGAAAAGTAATGTGAACTCATTTCTGGAGTGTATATGCAAACATTTACACTTTCTCCAGTCAGTAGGCAAGTGTTCTTATTAAGAATATTTGATGCCATCTGACCTAAGGCAGGTTAGAATGTAATTGCTTTCCTCCCCACAATTCTTTCCCAACGTCTCCCAAGATGAATTTGGAGTTGTTGTGTGGCAGTGAATTATTGTTACAGGCAGGAGAGCTGAGCAGTCAATAACCTTTCTCCCACAAAGCTTTGAATTAAAAAAAAAAGTCCATGTTACATTTGACTTGACTTTTCTTCCAAATAACATGGTTTTCTGTTCCTTTTGTATTTAATAACATGATTAGCATTGTTGCATTAGTTTGCTGTAATAAATCAATCACAAAAATCATGTGTTGCTTAAAAAAAAATGTAGAAGGATGCCTGTGTAATGAAAATATTACTTGCTTGGTCTTATTTATTGAAGTGTTTGTGCCATGTTCCTCTAGTCAGACGTGTCCAGTGATGACAGTGTGGATTTCCACAAGAACTCAAGCAGGACCGCGAAGAGCAGCTCAGCAGCCTGGAACAAAAACCAGCTGAGAAGTGCGAAACGGCAAAAGGTCAAGAGCAATTTTACATACAAGGTATGTGATGCTCAGTGTCTCAATATGTTGAAGGTCACATTTGGAGCAGTTTCCATGGAAGTTGCAGTGTAGATAATGGCTGTGCTTTGTTGTGTATGCGTATGTAAGTGCACATTTGCAATGGTGCAAAACCTATGTCAGAAGAAATGTGTCTTTGAACATGAACAGCACGTTGCCAAACAAAACCAAAAAAGAGACGGAGACTTAGTGAGACTCTGCTCTCTGTTCAAACTGCAAGAAATAACTGAAAGTATTTTCTAATTTTTCTATATTTAAATTCTAAAAAACCCCAAAAAGACCAGAAGTGTTGAACGCTGGTCTCACGTACCTAAGACTAAAACTTACTGCCATTGAGTCACTCATTCTGGAGCTCGTGTGTGTTTTGTGGTGTAAAGAATGGAGCTTCTATTTTACAGCCTTTGTAGGATCTCCTGATACAATTGTATTATAGAAGGCATACAGTTAGGCAGTCGTTTATTTTTTAGGACATTGTTTAGGAGAGTTGAGGCCCATAGCAATTTCACACAAGTTTGCTGCAAACATTTGAGAGGAAATCTTGAAACACTGGATAATGATCTTAACCTTCACGTCCACTGCCTGACTCTCAGAGGATTCTGCAAGGCCCTGTTACATTACAAGTAAAGATACTCAAGGATTAGTCAGACTTGGGAGGTTCAAGTACTTGGCCAGAACTGACACTATTAGGATATTTATTCATATGAATTTACCACCTCCTCTAATGGTCTCAACTTTGAACATCTGAAGACAGAAATGGTCCCTCGGCCCCAAAGCTTAAATCTGAACTTTGTATTTTACACTTGAGTCTGTCACTGCATCAGGAATGGATGCAGGAGATGATGCAGGGCCAGAATCATATATTCACAGTAAGGTGAAAGGCTCTTAAATACGTGTGGATGTGGTCTACTAGGCAGAAATTACTGTCATCAGGGCTCTGGGGCACATTATGTTGGATATTTTTAACGTTTGAAAGATAATTTTCATTGTGGAGACTTCTGTATAGTATCAGTATTTTATATTCTGGAATACAAAGAATGGGGTAGATGAAAAATCCATTTTTTCAATTCTGTTTAAGCATTTTTTTATGAGACCAAAACATTCTCAGAAAGAGAGTGTGTTCCATGTGTACTCTGCCTTCACACCCCATCTGACCGAAGCGTCCCTGGTGCTGACCACGTCAGGATTCAGAGCCGCGGCAGATCCAGGACACCCAAACCCCTGCGATCAGCGCCGTGTCCTGTCGGCAGCGAGCGCGCAGGAGACCTGCAATTAGCGTAACGGAGACGGGGAGGAGGCCAGGGTGACCCAAATAGCCACTGGCACCGAACTCAAAGATTCAGTAAATAATTTAAGAACCTGGGAGCTTGTTGTTTCCCGAGTGTGCCCCGACCCCTGACTGTTTCTGGTGTCATGGTGGGGTTTGGCCTCTCCGCCGTCCTTCCCAAGCAAGAAGGATTAAGACTAATTGGTAATAGCGTTGGGAGTTCTTTCCTGTAAACAGGTGACCCCAGAGTGGTTCAGAATAATCAGAACTGTTCTAGAAAAAGAACTATTAATAATGCCTGGCTTTCAGGCTTACTGACTGCTGCAAGCAAATCATTAAAGGACTTAGGGAAATCTGAAAATCAGAGGTGTCACTTATTGTAGCACAAGATGCTCCAGTCTTCCCTGTACTGAACTAAAATTTACAGCTTTGTGGTTTTTTCCCAAAATATTTTGAAGGCAAAAAAAATCATTCTTTTAGAGTAATTGGGATAAATAATCGTTTTTGTGTGTGAGTTTGTTGTTCTTTTTTTTCCCCATGTTTTACTTCAGTACTTTGTAGCTGAAATTATAAGAGAAAAGTTAGCTTAATATAAAGTATCTCTGACAAAACATCTTCCTGAACTCATTGGCTTTGTTTCCTTGTATGTTGTCGTGAATGGTTTGTTGCCTGTTTTTGATGGAACTTAATACCGAGGTTTGTGTCACATCTCCTGCACTGCAGGTCATCAGTAAGTCCCTCATCTGCCCTGAAAGAAAAGCACTTTCTCAATAATGAGTTGCCTTGTCTGATGACTCCATGAAACAATTAACCTAAATCCCAGACAGAAGGTGGCAAACCAGTGTCCAGTCTGTGTCTGAAGTTTCTCGTGGACTTGGGCTCAGAGTAATCCAGCACATCTAAATCAAAACAGATTTTTGAAAGCAAATAAAACGAGTAAAACTGGATTTATAAGTTACAAAATAACCTAATATTTCTGGGTAGCTGATCCAAAGTGTCAGTAACCCCTGCCTGTACTAGTAACTGGTGTAAATCCAGCAGCGCTCCAGCCGTGTCGCCCTCGGGCTGTGCTCCCAGCGTCCCGCTCTGTGCTGGTGGACAGACGTGTGCGCTGTCCCGTGTTTCACGGCGTTTTGTGTTCTTTCCATCACCTCCCCCGTGATGGGTTCTTTTTTCAAGGCCAGAAGCCTAATAGCTGTGATCATCTAAGCAGCTGATGTTCTGAAGTCATGAACTGATTTAATCTGAGATCTCATATGTAATACCAGTTCATTGGGAGCCAGCTTCCAACTAAAGGTTGGTTTGTTTGGTTTTTCTTTTAGAATGCAGCAAGGCAGTTTTTAGATGAAGAAGCTGAGCTGTCCCAGCAAGATGCAGATGCTGTTTCATCTGATGAGAGTGATGATGCAGAGAATGAGCAGAACTCTTCGCTTGCCCAGTTCCTGAATGATGATGCAGAGGTCACACAGGTGTTAAATGGTGAGTGGGTTGTTTCTGGTTTTCAGAGAAAGGCTGTTGCTTAGCAAAGGTGTGCGACAGGCAGGGCCATTCGGTCAGCCTGTGTCAGCTAACAAGCAGTAACCTCCTCAGCTGTGCTAAATCAGGTGCTTTCCATCATCTGCTTGTGCCTTTTCTGGTTTTATTCACGTGGTTTTCTGGTGCAGTAAGTTCCTCGCTGGAGTCTCTGCTGTGCAATAGCGGGTTCTGAGGACTGTGGGGCAGGAGATCTCCTCTTGCTGAGAGTCATCCGCCCCCCACACACCATTATGACTGAGCAGAGACACAGTTTTCCATTTCACTTAGAAATTTCTGAATCTTTCAGGACTTCTGTTACAGAGAGACCTAAAATATGATATAACAATAGGAATGTTAAAGTTACAGTGCAGACACTGACAGAGCTGAGAAGTTGATGCTGGTTTTTGGCCGAGGCGGTTTCCTTACCCCTGTGCTTATGACCCTCATTTTTCCCGGGGGTATTTGTGGGATGGAACCATCCTATTACCAGTTGAGATTCCCAGGTGTTGCTGAGGATTTTCCTCTGGCACTGAAACTGTGAATTGTTCCCTGTGAGATCTGATGTGGGCTTCAGTAACCCCACCCCTTCCTCGTACAGTCTCTGGAATGAGTTGTGTCTGTTTTGGGAGAGAACAGGGAAAACTGTGATTTGGGTTTGCTGGGGCTCACGTTGCCCTTCTCCCCTGTGGGCATGCAGAGCTCTGCCTGCTCAGAAACCTGCTCCAGGGCAGAGCTGCTCCTTTGCTTCAGGATTTCCAGACATGTCTGCAGAATTTCAAATTTTTGTTCTGTGAAATACAGGTTTTTGGGAGACTGCAAAGGGATTTCTTAATATGGAAAACGTGATGTAACAAAGAATCAAAAATTATTTCCTTACTAATACTGTGTTCTCTTTTATCTTCTTGTTTTAATTGAGACTCTGAGATGCAAGGAGTTTACCTGAAATCTGTGCGAAGTCCAGCTCTTGGCAATAGATATAAAATGGTTCATCAGGAATTCAACAACATGGACATTTTCTCGCAGGTATGAAATGAAATGACTACTGTCCTTGTGAAATTCCGATTGCGGGTGACCGTATTTAGGTTCTAATCCTACTTTGAAGTGTAGTTTGCAATGTATTGTTGGTAACTCGGTTCTAACAAGGGACTTCCCCCCCAGATTCCTGAGCAAGACCAGGCTTATGCAGAAGACAGCTTCTGTGTTGGAGAGGAGGAAGAGGACACTTGCAAAAAAAGTGAATCTAGTGAGGAAGAAGTGTGCGTTAATTTTGATCTCCTAAATAATGAGAGTTTTACTGGCGGAAGAAAACAATACCTCACCCGCCGCAGAAAAAAAATAAACCAGGCCAGGATGGAAGAGAACTTCTCTGACCCGATGCAAAAGAAGAAACCAGCCCGAATTATTGTTCTCAGTGATTCCAGTGAGGAAGAAACAAGTGTCAGCCATGAGAAGCCCACGAAAACAGACTGTTTGTGGGCAGAACAGGAAAATGCTGCGGTATCCAGGTCATTGCCTTCAGTCTCTGCTGCGCAGCACAAGAAAACTGCTGGGGAAATCAGTGTTCATCAGTCTGGGGAGGGTAAGAGCGAGAAGCTTCTCAGCTTGAAAGCTTCACTATCTGAGATGCTGGATTTTCAGCCAGACCGTCCAGCCCTGAGCACACACGTTCCACCTGCCATCCCGGGCTCGGGGAAGGAGGATCTCCAGGCTCCCAGTCAGGTCGGTGTTGATTCAAAACAAAGAGCTTCCTCTCACCTCACGTTTTGCTGAAGAATCCCCTGCGGTGGGGACCTGTCGCAGGGTTGTTTGGAGGGTTGTGAGCAGGGCAGCAGCAGAGAGAGTCACTGCTGCTGGGAACGCAGCAGCTCCGTTGTGTTTAACGCGGCAGCTCTGCTCTGTTTAACGCGGCACCTCTGTTCTGCTCGTCCTGCCTCGGTCGCCTCCCTTGCCTTTGCTTTAGGAAGCTTTTGTACTCGCAGGACAACTTGGAGAGTATTTTAGTAGTCCAGAAATTACAGTTGTGGATTAGATGATGTCTTGAGTCTGACAATCCTGGAGGAATATGGATCTATTTCAAATAGTAGAGAGTGTCCCCTAACTATTTGGGTTTTGCAGTTATAAAATACTTGTTTGCTGTCCTAAATTAAGACCCTTCATAGTTTGAGATTGGATTCCTGATCTCTTACACTTTTCTGCCTGACTTGTATTGTTTACAATATTCAGTTTTTGTTGAACTCGTTAGCAAAGGCCGCATGCCTTTGTCATTCAGGCTGCTAAATAATTAATCAACTAGTGTGGGAGATTGCTTATAGGGGATCAAAGTGCTAATCTGAAAGTGTTTATGTTTGTCAATATCAAAAATAGTTTTTAAAAATATTAGTATTAATTGGAGTTTTCAAAAAAAAGTGTGGAACAAAGTGTTAAGCATCACTATTTGAAAAATGTATTTTTTTTATTGGCCTGTTTTGCTTTGGCCAGATGCATCTGTGATCTCTAAGAAATACTGTGTGTTTTCCAGCATTTCCAGGTGGGCAGTTCTTCGAAGAACACCCGTGGGAGAACTCCAGTCCCTTCTCGTGCTGCTCCTGCGCAGCCCCACTGGCCGGTGGCCCCGGCAGCGCTGTGCGTGCTGGCGGCCGTCCGGGAGGTCTCCTCGGGCCCGCGGGTCATCTCCGCCCTGCGCGCCGCTCACGGCGTCACCGTGCAGGTCTGCTCGCTCAGCAGCGGCGACTACATCGTCAGCAACCGCATGGCGGTGGAGAGGAAACTCCTGTCTGAGTTACTGAGCTCCGCCGACAGGAGTAAACTCGCGCAGCGGATCCAGCGTCTGCAGAGCGTGTTTGAGAGGATCTGTGTGATCGTGGAGAAGGACAGGAGTAAACCAGGTACGGGGAGGTGCTGCTCTCTGCTCAAGCCTGCAGTGCCCACACTGGGTTTGTGTATAACGTTGGACCGAAGACCCGTATTTTAGTCTCTGTAGGAGTATTACATTAATAAGATCACCATCTGAACATTAAAATCTGGTTTGCTTTTGAGGACCATTTAGTATAGGCAGAGAGACACAACTGGATCCAGAGGGATACAGTGCTCACTCATTAGCGAGGCAGGGAAAAGCAAGTTAACTTAAACACTTCTAACTGACTGTGTGCAAAAACCCCAACTTCAAACAGATTTCAACAAAGGTGAGAATTGTAGAATAAAGGAACAAGCACAATCTTATCTGTGCTTGGCATTAAAATACTAGTGGACTCACACCCATTTTTTTCTAGCAGTACCCTAACGAGTGGTATGATACCTGTCAAACCGTACAGGGAAATTCTCACAGCTCAGAACCAGAGGGAACGGCAGCCTGCAAATTGTGGAGACCAAACCACGCAGTGGCTGCTGCTTGAGGAAGCAAAAGACGATCAGCTAAATGAAATCAGTTCTTAGGAAGAGCCAAAAGAGCATTTCTACAAAGCGTTACCTTGGGAAGGCTGCGTGGAGCCATTGCCTGTGTCACCAAGCACAGGACAGAGGAGGCTCAAAGCCGCCTCCTGACCTGATCAAACGTTTGTGGAAAATTCAAAACTATTTCTTTAATTTATCTAGTTTGGACAAACCATTTGTTTTAATCCTAAAATTATGCAATCAAACGGTTTTACTAATGCTGTCTATTCTCAGTGCCATCTAGAAAATAATCGAGAGGTCTGACTTGCACCTGCTTCCCAGGAGATGAAACTAGAGCTCATGGCTCCAATTAAATTACAGATGTTCTGGGGTATAAAACTCCACTATTGAAATCAAATTGTTGGGGATGCAGCTTTGGTTTTGTGACCTAAATCTGATTTATTGATAGTTCAGGTATGGAAACAATGACAGAATTGGTCACCGAAGATGTAGTTTCTCAGAGGGGGCTGTAGATAAGTGGATTGTGTTTGAGCTGCCTTTTGACCCCACTGCTGGAGGTCGTTAATTTCCATCAGTTCTGTCCAGTGTTCTCATTCTGCTGTTTCCAGGGTGCTGCTGGGTTCGTGTTTGACAGCCTTCAAGTGCATTGTTACTTTTGCAGCTTTACCAAACCTCTTCTGATTTGGTCTGTCCTGTGGTTCATCACTTACTGTGTGTTCCTCCCCATCCCCTCCTAATGATGTTCAGTTTGCAATTTCAGTGTTAATTCCTAAACTCTACCTCTCAAATAACTGAGTAAATCCTGCTCCCACAACCCCTCTTGCCTCCTTTCCTCCTTATCTCATCTTGATTTTGGTGGTGAATTCTCAAAGCAGGGGATCTTTGAGCTGTTTTGCTTTGTGAATGACTCATATTAGGTTTTTCACAGTAATTTAGCGCTTAAATCTCAGTGAGGTTTATGTATTTTAACTCTGCAGGAGAAACATCACGCTTTTTCCAGAGGACACAGCACTACGATGGAACGCTCTCAGCCTTGGTCCAGGCCGGGATCCGCATCCTCTTCAGCTCCTGCCAGGAGGAAACTGCGGCTTTGCTGACAGACCTGGCTCTGGTGGAGCAGCGGAAGAACGTGGCCATCTGTGTGCCCACGGAGCCGCAGGGCCACAAACGGGACCTGCTCAACTTCTACCTGAGCATCCCTCACCTCAGCTACCCCGCTGCCCTCAACATGTGCCATCACTTCGACTCGCTGCAGAACATGGCCAACAGGTAACAGCATGTGCTTTGCGGCCTGACTTTCCTTTCGCTCCTGTCTCCCCCGAGCCCTCCTGCTGCTCAGGGAGATCCTTGCTGTTGCTGCCAGAGCTTCCCTGGCTCCGCATCAATCCTGTTCTTTGTGCATTTCTCAGTCTCTTCAAGCTGAGTGACCAGGGCAATGACGCGGTGTCGCAGATGAGTGATTTAGGGTCCTCTGCTTCCCCCTCCCTCCTCCTGCCCAGCATTTCCTTTCCCTCTCCTGACATCGTTCGCTGTGCGGCTCTCCTGATCTTGCTGACTGCTGTGCTCGCAGCCCCCAGAACCCAGCACAGAGGTGACGGCCGCAGCTCCTGGTGGTCCCGTTGCTCTCATCACACACTGGCAATGTCCCCGTTGTCCCTTGCAGCTCCCCGCAGGCCATTGCTGCCGCTGCCCGGGTCAGCCTGCAGAAGGCCGAGGAGATTCACCGCTACCTACACCATGGCTTCGACACGCAGCTGCTGCCGGAGAGCCTCTGCGCCAAGGGGAGAGGAAACGCAGGTGCCAGGAGCTGAGGGGAGGGACACTGGGCTTCTGTTCGCTTTTAATCGCACTTTACTGAGTTTTGATTCACTGTAAAATATGTAAATAAATCCTTCCAGAAACATCAGGGGCCTGTTTGTCACCAGCAGGGTCACACCGGCTGTTGGCACAGGGTGTGCAGGTGGAGTGAGGCAAGTGGCTGGTTCTTGTTTGCTGGGTACATTCATTCCAGAACTACTTTAAAAATGTGAATAATGGTTGACATATTTTGGCAAAGAGGTGGTGACAGAGGAGAAGGAGCCCATGGGCAGTTACTGGCCACGACTGCAGGCCTGGTGCCCATCTTTCCAAGAAAAAAAATGAATCTCCACCTGTTTCTTATGCTTCTTGCCCAGAGCACTGGGGGCTTTGCTGGGTTTGGAGTTTGGATGGGCCCAGGGCAGCTGCTGAGTGCTCTTGTCCTCAGGTGCCAGCTCCATGTCCCCTCTCCTGGCTGCTGCTGCCACACTGTGGCTGCCTGGAAAAGCGTTTTTATTTTTATTCCTTCCTCCCCCTTCCTGGAAGCGTGTTCATGGAGAGGCCTGTACCAAAGCAAGGGGAAATTATTCAAAAAGAGATAAGTATCTTTGCTGGTCCTGCCTATTTAAAAACCAGAGGATGAAAATGCAGAGGCTGAGAGAACTGAAACCAAGACCAGTGGATAGCAGTGTCCCCCCCAAAGAATCCAATGCACACAGGAGTAAAAGCAGCTTGTCCTTTTTTATTACATAAAAGAAATGTAAAAATTCAAACTCTCAGCAGAGAAAATGGGAATTTTGTTTTAATTAGTTACAGCCTACCATTATAAATTTATTGTACAGCAATATTTCATCTAAAGTTAATTAAACCTTGCCAGTACTTGGTGTCCAAGTACATTTCTACCTCCCCCAGGAGAAACAGGGTATGGGAAAGGAGGAGCCTGGGCAAGAAAGTGCCACTTTGTACACATGAAAAATGACAAACATTGCAGGACAGGCAGCAAAGATGAGAATGGTGTTAAAACACACAAAATCACTGCAGGTCAAACTTAAACTGAACTCAACATCACAGCAACACCATGTCAGAGGGGTGGCCAGACGCTTTGCTTCATAGGAGAGGTGCATAAGTGTTGAACTAATAAAATCCACAAAGTTCATTAATCAGAAAAATAGGAATTGTCCTTTTCTTCATCTGATGAATCTCCTGCCTTGGCCTCAAAGAGCTTCCCTACAACACTCGTCTCTTTCACTTCTGCAATAAGAAAAACAGGACGATTACTGTGTGTGCCTGAGCATGAAAATAAGTTACAGAAGGTCCAAAAAGTAAAGACACTTGTGAGAAACAGACTGTGGAAAAATTATTAAATGCCCAGATTGTGGACACCCAACAAGCCAGGGGTAATGTGAAAGTAAGTGAAGGAGCCCGAAATGAAGGAGAAACGACAAGTACTTAACAACAAGTACTTACTTTGATCAAAAGTGAACTTGGTTCTGTGTGAAGCCGGCGTCCCGACCACACCTCCCGCCTAGAGAAAGGACAAAAGGCTCCGCTCAGAGCTGCTCCAGCAGCGCGATGTTCAACAGCTGGGATTGCGCTGCCCTAGCGCTATCATACATGTTCACTGAAAATGTCAACTGTTCAGCTGCCACACATGCTTTCACTAAACTAGAGGCACAAGCCATTTTTCTGCTTCTGGGATCTCAGCTTTTCATAGAAAAGCCAGAAGAACTTCAAAGCTCAGTATACCGGGGGAATAAATACATAAACTCAGGGACTCTTTGATACAAGGTGAGAATTATTGTTTCCATTCCCACCATATAGACAAATATAACAGGAACTTAATGTGCCTCATGATCACAGAATTCAAGAGCAGTCACAAATCCTAAAAAAACACCCCATATATTTGTTGTCAGGATAAAATAGCTCTGTTCTAACAAAAATAACTTTTCTCCAAGAGAAATAGATACAAAACCCAGAAGCTTGGGGGAAGGAGGGGAGGGTTCCTGTTTTCCATCTCAAATAGTCTGTGATCCCAGGATTCTTTTGCCTGGTGCTTAGTAAAACTTTGCATTGCTAAGGCAGAACTAGGCGACATTCAAGGAAACCGGCATTACCGCCTTCTTCTTGACGTTGTCCCAGGTGCCTCTGCTGCCCTGTGTGTTCTTCTGCATCCGGAAAACGTGCCTGTCGTAATCATTCCTGCAGATGGAATCACACACATCAGTGTGCCGCCTATGGAATCCGCTGATACGGGTAAAGGTGTTACACGTACAGCTCTAATCCAGAAAGAAAATTAGCATGGCCATTAAAAACAGTTGTGGGTCAATTAAATATAACAGCAGCTCCAGGAGCGCAACACTGCAGAAGTGTGTAATTAGGTCACACGCTGGAACCCATACTAAGTGTCAGACAAAGCTTCGTCATCTTCCCAGATGAAGTTCAGTTCTCATCCATTAGATAAAATGCCACTTACTCTGCAGGTTTCAAGACAACTGTGGTTTCAGTGAAGGCTGAAGCAATTGGGTTAATGGGTTAAGACTCAAAGTGGGCAGAGACCTCTCTGCTGAGCGGAAGCCCAAAGCGCTGCCTGGTCCAAGAGCAGTGGGATGCGCTGGCATTGTTCTCCTGGACCAGCCTTGGCTGAGGAGCTCAGAGGCTGCCAAAGGAAAGAGCTGTCGCTAAACACATCCCCAAGGAGCCCGGGATCTCCTATGCGTGCTCTAAGTCGGCAACTGAACTGGTATCCCAGTTCTAGGAGTGATCTTGCTCAGAAGACAAAAAAACACCTTGAGGCAAAGGAGAAAGGCAAAGGTGAGCAGAGGGCCAGCCCCAGTTCCTACCTGTTGATGGGCACCAGCATCCCGGGGCTGATGTGCTCACACTGTGGGGTTTTCGCCAGGGAGAACACGGATGAGGCAGGTGTGATCGGGATGTCCGTAAGGGTGAAGACGTCATCGTCATCTTGGCTTCCCCGGAACGTTGGCAACTACAAAGCCACATCAGAGCAATCAGTGACCCGTGCTGAAGAGGCTTCTCGCGTGTCTGTCCCAGCGCAGCAGTAGGACACAGCCTCTTCCCGCCGCTGGAACCCGGCTGCCACCCCTTCCCCTCACCAGGAATCCCCGACTCTATTCTCTCCATCAGCAGCCGCTCCGTTCCCTTGCTCACTTCAGTTGTGTTTTTGACTCCACCACGTCCCTCCCGAGGCACAGAAGCCAGCAGCACCCCCACTGCGGGAGTGCCAGGGCTCCACAGAGCAGCCAAATGATGCCTCCGTCTTGCTCTCAATCCTCCTCCCGTTGATGCCCAACACCTTGCTGGCCCTTTTTTAGCTGCTACTGCACGTTTAGATAATTTCTGATTAAAATTACAAGCTCAAAGCTGACCATTACTATTCAGGAGGATTCAGGATCACTCAGTGAACTTCTGGTCCTTACATTTTGAAGACAGAGTAGAACTGGAAAAGTTTGGAGAGGAGCAACACAGGTGACCAAGAGCACAGCGGGTCCTGGGGAAGAGCTACACCTGGCACCGGGGTGAGTGGGGACTGCGACAGTTGTTACTGTCTCTTCCCCATGAGGAGGGGAGGACAAAGTCAGCAGGTGCAAGTTCAGAACAAATCAAAGATTGTGCTTCTTCGCACAGCAAATAATTCAGGTCTGGAACTTAGCCCAGGAAACTGCAGGTGTGAAGAGTCTGCACGGGGTCGAGCAGGGGCTGGACTCAGCTGGGGAAGGGGAATCCGCTCATCACTCCTAAACACACAGGGTTTATCTGGAGGCCGTACCTCTCACCACACATTACAGAGGGGGAGTAGTGTCTTTGGCACAGCTCAAGCTGGGCAAGAAGAATTTGACAAAAATAGAAAGGAGAATCCTTTTGAATGACCGCCTGAAGTGGTATTCTGCCAAAAGAGGAGTCTCTGGAGAATCCCTCTGCAAAAACAGTGTCTGGGATGTGGATGCCTCCATCCTTTCACAGCCAATCCGCTCATGCTACTCATGGGGATTTCTCCATTGCACACTGCAATTCATAGAAAGCAATGAAGTTACCGCTGATGAAATTCTGACTTTCCAATGAGCCACGATGTGACTGTGCTGCTCAGAATGAGAAATGCACTGCAGCTACAAAAAAACCCACAAAAGAACAAATGCATCAAGAGACGTACAGGCACAGTTTGGAGCCCCTGTTGGGACTGAGGTGCTGGTGTTAATAGGCAGAGCTAGTCTGCTCAGGTAACAGCAAAAAAAAAAAAAAAAAAAAAAAGTGCATCATGAAATATACTTAAGAAATTGTCTACAGAGAAAAAGAATAAGTTATTCTCTTGATAAATGAGTGGGCAGAGGCAGCAGGGCGAGCCCTGCCACGGCCCGGGGTTACACATCATCCCACCTGTCTGCAGAACTGCCATCCCACACGTCCTGACTGCCCGCAACCCAACCATTGCAGTGACAACTCAAGGAAACGAGCCTCTTCCCCCAAATTCACAAGGTTTTATTGATGGAACTGAACCAGCAGACTTGCAAATACCAACCAGAAAAGCACATTCATGGACAGACTGGTTTCCCAGATTTACCTTTACTCTTCTGCTCTGAAAGGGTGTTGCAGTGAAAATATCGTCGTGGTTGTCCTTTGGCAAGTGGTCCAGGAAATCTCTCATCTGCTGCTTTCTTTTGAAGGTTCCCACTTTGGCAGTTATTGGAACTGGCTCTTTCTTATCTACATGAATTGAAATATTAATTATTCTAGACAGCAGTTAGGTAACATAGTTTTAAAATTTGCTAACTACAATCACTGCTGCGACACAGTTCAGTCTTTGCTTTGTGGAAATGTCTCAGAGCTTCTTTGCGGTCCTTTGAGTTCTTATACAATTTATGCTTTCAAAAAGAATTTCTCTACTACATCTTAATCAGAAGCTCACTCTAGAGCCTTACACAGCCGTTGTGTCATCCATCAGCTATTTTATTACGATTTTAGCAGAATTATCCACACATCTGCGTTTCAGAGAGAAAAGACACTCAGATACATCCCACGTGTCCAGATGCACAAAGTGCCCAGAGACCAAGTGGGCGTCCTCCCCATGAGGTCTGGGGGATGCTCAGCTGAGGCTTGAGCACGTACACCTGTATCTTTCGCAAACCTTAATCCAATTACCGCGCCCAAGCAATGAGCCATTAAACCTGCTCGAAGCAAAGAGCGGACATTGTCACTGTCACTGCCGGGTGTGTTCCTGTCCTCGGCTTTCCCTTACAAGTGACTTTTGGGGCAAATTTAGAACATCTTCCTAAGACCTTCATCTTCAGACAAAAACTAAAATAGCTGCTTACACAGTCAATAAAGAAAAAAATTAATCCATAGTTCAGAGTTTTCAGAAGAACAAAGCATTTCTGAATCTCTGTAAAGATTCATCGTTAACAGGATGTGCTCGCCTTCTGCGAGAAAGGCACTGAACGGGTCCTGACTGCCAAGAAAGAGCCTTTGCGGGGCTGAATTGAGTCCTTTGCTACAGTTTAGATTGTCTTGGCATTCAGAGGCCCAGGTGAGCCCGAGAGGCCTCAAACATCGCTTTCCTTAAAGCCGCTGTGGCAGAACGAGCCCTTACGAGTGCTCACCAGCCAAAACAACCATGTCTTCTGAACACAAGAGTCTGATAACGTCACACGCCAGGGTGAAACAGGAAAAAAGGCTGTAGAGAAGACCGGCAGTGCGGAAGCGAACAGCTGCATCACAGGGTGCAGGGAATTGTGATTCCATAAGAGTCAAAATAAGATGGTTTCCAACTATACTCCAAAATAACCCCACCACTATCTGAGCTGAATAAAATCCACAGCAAAACTGATGCCTGGCAGATCCTCACACAAATTCTGCAACCGCAAAAAAACATATCAAATGAAGTGAAAATAAGGTGCGTTGTCCTGCACTTGACCCCTCCATCTGCTGCTTCTCCGGTCTGCACGAAATCAGAGCTGAGCGAGTTCAGGGCAGCGAAAGCTGCTGAGATGAGCTGCTCTGCGCTGGGCTGGGGGCTCCGCACCGGAGCCAAGTGTCACTGCCTGCGGTGACCGAGGGACCTGCAGCACCTTGGTGTGACACAGAAGGGATTCCAGCGCTTTCAGTAAATGGAGCCTGATGACAGTTCAGCCACCGAGAAAGCACCAGAGCCTGTGCCCACAGCTGTGTAGCCCGGGAAGCGTCACCTCCCCATGGGTGAGTGTCAGCGGGAGGAGCTGCGCTCAGGGCTGTCCTTTCCTCAGCACTAAGTCATTGTCACCTGCTCCATGTTAAATACCTGCATGAGCAGCTTGTGCCTTTCACCCCAGGGCATATTTGCCATCTGTAAACGTGAATTACTGATGCCAGACGAGAGAAAACAGTGATGGGCATGCCAGTGCGAGACAGCAGGGAACAGAGCTGCGCTGTTCCTGGCGCACCCGAGCACCCCAACAGCCTTTCTGGATCTACAGCTCTACAGGCAGCTCATTATCTACCAGGCTTCAACAGCCTCTTCAGATACAAACAGCTATTTTCTCTTCAGTGGCAAGGCCAATTTAAGCCATCGTGCTAGAAACTAGAAAACTCTAAAAAGATCCTTTTCTTGTTACTTAGTTATTCATGACCTACTGCAAGCTCTGCCACAAAATTCCATACTACAGCAGACAACCTTCTTTGCTACTGGGTCCTGATGTGTCTTTGTGTCTGTATCTCCCATTACATAATAAATACTAAATTTAAAATTATTTAAAGACAGCAACATACCTAGAATCAAGATGTTGGTACTTTTCTGTTCTTTTTTTTCTGAAGTGGTGGTTTTCTTGGCACGTGTTTTGGACCCTTTTGCCTGTTCTTCCATGTACTTCTGGTGGCATTCCTCAGCAGAGCGGGAGCCCACCGCCATGGCCACCTCCACCCAGAACCCCTTCTTGTGCTTTGGGAACGAAGCGATGGCTCTGCCAAGAGAACAGAGCCACAACCCTCATCACACCGAGGAACCCACACAACTCTGCCACGTACAACACCCAGAGACCAGCTGCCCTCCCAGGAATCATTGCATGGGTTCGGTTGGAAGAGACTTTTCAGATCGTCCAGTCCAACCGCTACCCCAGCACTGCCCAGTCCGTCACTGCCCCATGTCCCCGAGAACCTCATCTGTCTGTCCAACCCCTCCAGGGATGGTGACTCCAGCACTGCCCTGGGCAGCTTGTTCCAATGCCCCACAGCCCTTTGGGGAAGAAATTGTTCCCCAGATCCAACCTCAACCTCCCCTGGCACAACTTGAGGCCGTCTCCTCTTGTCCTGTCACTTGTTACTCAGGAGAAGAGACCAACACCCTCTGTGCTACAACCTCCCTTCTGTGTGCTGGATGCAGAGTCTTGTCCCTGATGTCTTATCCAGGTGCTTTAAAAGTTTCCTGGAATGATTTAGGCTAACAGCTCACAAGATAAACTTTTTCCTTATTTATAGCAGTCACCCCCCATCCCCAAAACATGAGCTCGTGCCTTTTCAGGTTTCTAATCTAAAAGAAACAAACCCAAATATCATCATTTTATTACTTAATGCATATATTAAATACTGCCCAGTAGCTTAAGTAATTGGACAATGTGTTAATTAATAATGTTTGCAGTTAATCTTCCCTTTACAATACTTAAATACCTAAGGACACCATGTTTAACATTTATTCTGTTGGGGAGACAATATGCTACCTGACTTACTGTCTAAATCATAAATATGAACTTTTACCACATTTCAGTTTCTCTCACAGGAATGTTTATCCTTTTAGCAAGATTAAGTATGTGTTTTAGAAAAACAAGTAGAGGAGTAGATGCACAAAATTTTGCCCGCTGTCTGTGTTCCTCTGACTTTACACTGCTGACAGCGGTCGGGGCTGCTGTAGGCTCACACATCTACAGGTATTTTGGAAAATACTCAGTTGTCTCCTTTATTTCACTGTTTTTCTAATTTGTTAACAAAATTTATTTTGCAAGAGGGAGTTAAAACATAAAGGAAACCTTTAAAATAACGTGAAAGAGGCTGAATCTGACATTCCAAATCCAGCCCATGCAAACCCTGCCATATATTATGCCTCCTGACAGCTGAGGGAACCTTTGCCCTGTGAGGACGGGGCAACCACTTGCCTGTAGAGCTTCTGTAATTCCTTTTCAGACCAACCATCAGTTGCCCTTGGAAAGAGTTCTAGAGATTCCTGCACCTTTTCCCTCTCAGGTGCTCTTGCTTTTGCTGCTGAAGACTTGGCGTTCTTAGAAACTTGACAATTTAGGTTTTCATCAGATATTTTTGAATTCTTTTGTTTTGTTTGAGATTCCTCTTCATTGGTTTCAGACTCGGTGTCAGATTCAAGCAACCTTAGATGGTTGAATCTGCTTCTTGTCATCATTGTCTTCTCAGGCAGATGGGAGGTACCGGACTCACTAGAAGGTGTTTTTCCTTCCAGTAAATCGGAGCCATGGGCGGCCCTGGGCACGCTGTGCCTCAGCGGCATGGTGCCCGAGCCACTGCAGCGTTTGACTGTCCTCTGCTCGCTCCACACCTTGTGTGCATCATCCCGTGAACTGTCACAGTTAGAGGAAGATTGAGGGTTTTGAGTCTCTTTTTGAAATAAAGGTCTATTTTTCCTTTTGATAGACAGTGGGATATCTTCACTGGATTCCTCATCTTCACTTGACAATTCTCCTGGTAAATGCTTGTCCTGAAGTTGTTTGGCTGACCTCAAGGAGTACTTGTAAGCCTGCTGATACATAGTCAGGTCTCCATGTCCTGTTCCTCTCTTCTCCTTTGTCATTCCAGTTCTGCTATTAGAGTTACGTTTGTTTAGTACTGTAGTACTTAAGGGAGTCAGCTTAGCAGAAAGCTGCGGTTTAGTTTTTGTACTACTGATTGCATCTTCACTTCCATCATCATCTGAAATTAAGTGCCTGTCCTCCCTGCTTCCAGCAGACTTGCTTGGTTGTTTGGAACTTACTCCTTTTTCACTGTTTTTCCCTGAAAGAGAGGAGCTCAGAGTCATATCGCACCTGGCGAGGTAAATCCTTACTGTGTTCCCAGGCGAGCAAGGCCCAGCCTGCTGGGGGGGCAGCACGTCCCACGCTCCTGGCGGCCCGTGTGCTCCTGCGGGCAGCACAGCCGAGTGGCACAGCCCGCTAACAGCACACGGGGCTCTGCAGCACGGGGAGATACGCTGGGGAACAGTCGCGTTGGGACACAGCGGTAAATTAAGCACTGTGTCCCTCTGAAACAGCAAAACGGCACTGAAGAGGCAAAGTGGTGATGTGAGGAAACATTTCATCACGTCTGTACCGCCTGTCCCTTCCCCACTAAGAGACATGGAGCGCAGCTTGTGTGCAACCCGTTTCCAAAGAGCCACCTGACAGACAGCCAGGAACTCATGGTGTGAGCTGTGGGGTGTCCTGTGCAGGGACAGGAGCTGGACTCAGTGATCCCTGTGGGTCCCTTCCAACTCAGGACATTCTGTGATTCTAACTCATTTCTGCTGTTAAGGGAGCTCCATAACTGTACCAAACACGACAGAGTAAAACCAGCACCCAGTGAAGCTTCCTGAGACTGCTACCCCTCCGTTCCCATAGCATGTCTTGGAAGGATTAAGTCAAGCTCTTCTGCCCTCATGTACACTCTTGTGTGCTGGGGATTACGTTCTTCAGGCTACAGACACGACAGCATGTCCCGGCAGTCAAGAAGCAGAGAAAATCCATTTACACAGGACTCTGACAATGAGGACACAGCCCGAGCCCAGCTGTAGCACCCAGTTCCCTCGGGTGGGGAGCAGGAGGCCCCTCTGCGCAGATCCCGGCACAGGCTGCCTCCCCACCACCGGAGGAATCAGGATTATCAAGGCTACAGAAGGGAACGTGAAAGTATTGAGCAGAGAGAATAAAATAGCGAACATAAAATGTTGTTGAAATGCTGCGACTGAGGTTGAGCAAACATCAGCATCCCAAAAGATTTGCTTGTGCTACAAAGGGCTTTTCTGCAGGAAACATTACAGTTGCTTTAAAAGAGAAACTTCTGGTTTAGATTTACATTGTTTTCAGGGTTCTGTCATTCCCCAAATCTTTTTAAAAAATCAAGGCTTTAAAACTCTGTTAATACACTTTTTTTGCCTACACAGGCACTTCATGTACTTTAATTCATCCACCTTACAGGCAGAGCCCCAGCTCACTGGCCTGGTGAACACGTCAGGCTCTGAGATCCAAAGTAAAGGAGCAGAGGCTTCCAAAAAATCATAATCCTTTCATTTCAATTTCTGGCAAGAAATCTGCATGTTCCCATTATGTAAATAAAGAAGTGATTTACAAACCTCGTTTATATTTGGAGCTCTAGAACTAGGAAACTAGGCATTGACGCTACTCTGATAAATCTTCGTAGAAGAAGCAACTGACCATTTAAAGATTTAAATAATTTCTTTGCATTAACAGGACATCACCATCCAGTCCTGGCACCAAACTCGTAATCCCACCGATTCTTGTCAATAACTTTAAAAAAAGAAAAAAACACAATTTTTTTACCTTTACTTTGGCTTTTTGGTTTTTCTTCTGTTGCCTTCGTTACTTGCTTGCTTGCTTTCTTCTTAGAGTCGGAGCTGGTCTTTCTTTGGGATCTGTCACTACTAAACATCTTCAAAACAAAACAATTTAATCTAAACTTCTGCAAGATTACATATCAAGCCTACTGACGGCAGCTCTGAAAAAGCCAAATGTTTCCAGGATTAGGAGATTTCAAAGTCACATTGCCCAGTATGTACTGAATCAGCTCTGCTGAACACAGGTGTTTATACAAATGCATGCAACCAAAGCTACTTGGCCACATTCCCTTTAAAGTTAGGTATTCTAAAAGACAATTTAAAAATCTCAGTGTATTTATCTTTCAAAAATACCCATATTTTTTCCAGAAGTAATTGCCCATTATCTCCATTTTACAGACAACCACGATTATCTGGTGATACAGAGATTAAGACTATTTGGGTTTTTGTTTTAAAATGTTTTAATAATGTTTTCAAGATTTCTTGCCTCTTCAGGTACTTATAAGACCTGGACTCTTTCTGTTAGATACTTTGCCAGGTTTATCCATTGTATTTAGGATACATTTGAGTAACAATATGGAAAATAATCTTACCATGCTCAAATAATCTACTCCACCTTTTTCTATAGTAACATTTAATTGCTGATCCACAAGCTCACGCTGCCCACACCAGAAATTTAATGGTGGTTTAACAAGACGGCCGCTACGAGTGTAAACTCTGTCTGAGTCACCCAATACAAAATTGCATTTTGGTGTGGTATCTACAAGAGAAAAAAAAAAAACAAACCAAAAAAGTTTTGTCCCAAATAGTGTATTGAAAATTCTGATTTGCAGGCTTCACAAGCATAGGAGCAACACTGCATTTAAACCAGCTCATCTGCACCGACTGCATGGAAAATATAAAACTTACTACAATGTTCTGTTGTGCTTTTAAAACTGTTCAAGCTAGAAAGAAGTCAAAGTTAAACCCTAAAGCTACTAGTGTCCCTAGGAAAGCTAAGATGGCATTATAAGGCAAAGAAACAAAGGTGGATTATTAGGCTATGGCTTTACAACTGTTTCCTCTGGAAACAAAGCCAGCATAATGAATTTTTCCACAATCCATCCTTCTCCAACTCTTATCACTCTCTGGGCCTCAACTGTGGCAAACACATTAAGATGCCATAAAATAAACCTGCTAGGGAAAACAGCTTTCAAAAAACCCAAACTTTTTTCCAAACAAAAGGGTTATTAAATACTCACAAGCATTTTCATCATTGTTTGGCAGTACTTCATAGGTGGTGTTTCTGATTTCAGGTTTCTTTGCTCCTCTTGCCAAATCTTCTGCATTTTTCAACACATCCGTACCCACCTCTGAGTCAACGTCTTCATTTTCACCCTCACTAATATTCCGTTTCTGTTCTTTCCTAATGATTTGGAGTTTAAGGAAGGAAATAAGAAACATCTGAAGCAGTTGTCCTTTAACAACACATTAACTCAGGTCAACTCAAAGGCTCCTGAACTCGGCTGCACACCCAGAGCGCAGTGCCCCTGTGCTCACAGACACGGAGCCACCGCAGCGGCGAAGCCCTTTGCTTGTGTTTAAGGTGGCGTAAAAAACACCAGAACGAAATCAAACCCGTATAATGAAGAAAGGTGAAAGGGTTGCCTTCCAAAGCAGTGACAGTATTAGCCTGGCACGTAGTCTTCATGCACACATCTACAATTTTTTATATTCCCCTAGCATAGTGCTCTTAAAAAGCAAAATCTCAATAAATACTTGAAAGAAAAACACAATGGAACAGAATCTCCAAAGAAATTACCTCCTTCTTTGCTCAAGTAACTCCTCAACGTATTCCTTCCACTTTTTGGAAAACCCAAATAAAAATTTTTTGGTGAAACGGTAGGGAAATCCTGTTTGAAACAGAAGTAGCGTTAACAGTAGCTGAGCAACATGCTTAATCAGAAAGGGTAGAAATAATATCCAGTAGAATGAGGGGTTTTGTAAGTACCTCAGAAGCTCACTAGATCTTTAAACACTAGAAGGAGATGGGCTTCCCCAGTCTGGGAGAAGAACATACTTGTGAGAGGAGTTGTGCACAGAAGAGCCAACCAAGGGGCCGTTAATTACACGTACAGCCAGAGTATCTGGCAACAATATCATAAACCTGGGGAGTTCTTCAGGTAGTACAGATACAACAGAACGACTCTAGTCTTGTCTCTGAAATGGGGAAACAACCCTAAAAAGCAGTAGTTGTGCTTGTCTTTAATTTCCCTTGTGATTCATATATCAATATTGAATCTGTTCAGGGTATTTCCAGGGTATTTTCCACACTGACCTTACAATAGTTTTGTGTGTTGGGGGATGTTGGGAGCGAGGGAGAGCACAGAAGGATGTTTCGCCGTAGTGCCAAGTCTGGAGATCAGAGGAACTGACCCAGCACAGTCTATTAACTCTTGGGCTTAGGAAACCTCTGTAGTACTTGAGCCACTCTGCTCAGAAGTCTGACTGTCACTTTTCCTTCTCAGACTAGTAAAATACGAATAAGTATTTACCAGAGGAACTAATAAAAAATATTTCAAATCAGAGAGCAGCTAAGCCAGGAATTTATTAGAATGCATTCCAGTACTGCAGATGAGAAGAAAAAATTAGAGCTGCAGACACATCTTTGGGTGCCTCGTGCTGGACCTGGAAGAGCAGAAAGTGCCTATCTGCTCATTTAAAGACTGCGATCGCACACAAGGTGCACCTGTATTAAGGCAAGCACTATTCCATCCATGCCACAGGTGATCTGTACCTTCCTAGACCTTCCTGTGAGCACTAACAAGGCAGCTCATTTACTAGTGAACGTGACAGGACGTATACGAAGCAAGAAAAATAGAATAAAGCCTTACCTTACTTTAGCTTTGTGTGTAAATTAAATTTCCTTTAAAATTCCACAAGCTTCAAAACAATCTGAAGCAGGAAGTATTGCTAGATTTGGTATAACATACCACTTAGACCCTAAAGATGGATCAGTATACTAAATTCTAAAGCACTGACACAACAACTAATCTGTCTCCAAACAGAAATTCCATGTGCCCTTGCAGGGCTGCTCATTAATTACTGAATAGTAAGACACAGACAGAATGCGAACACCAGAGTCATTTCAGTAGTGTCTAAACAATCCCTATTTGAATGTCTTGGCATTATTTCAAGGCCAGAAGATTGACCAAAATTACATAGGGGCAATCTTAATTAAAAAAACCCCACGTTTCTTTAAAAGAATGTACCCATTGGCCAAGTTCATGCTCGGCAAGCCCTCTCTGTGAGTGCGGCTCCCTACAAACACCAGCTACAATTAACGTGAGACAGCCTTGAGAAAACTGATCCTGGAGTCGCTTTCCAGCATGTGCTGAAACCCCACCGAGCCCAATTAGCAGGATAAGACAAAACGTTCGCCTCAGCAGTATGTTCAATCATAAATCTAAAGCCCTCCTCAGTTTGCAATGTTACATTAAGAATCATCTTCTTACCTTCCTTTCTCATCGAAGCTGAATCCATCCTGCCCTGTAGCAAGTAGATATTGCCAGATGAGGTTTTCACCTGGTTGTAATTTATGCGTTCTGTAACTGCATTACTGTGCCAAGACACGTTTTTCATATCTCTAAGAAAAGGCAGATAACATGAAGAACAGAAATAAAACATTGTTTTCATAAAAGAAGGAATTTAAAACTAGAATAGCGATACTCCATCTGAGACTGGCAGTGTTACATGTTTTATGAATGATATAGACACTGGCGGGATGCACCAGGTTGTCCTTTCTCAGCTTCCAACAGTTACCAAGTATTGCAAGAATCCGAGTCCCCGAGCTGCAGCCCCACAGCCAGGAGAGGCCGCAGAGCCTCTCGCTCAGACGCTCAACGTCCACCTCCATGGAAACTTACTTGCGTTTTCCTTCAACACATATTGCAGTGTTACCATCCATCACTTTAATTCTCCAACTGGTTAGGCAGACAGCTTTCTGTTACCAAAAGAAAAAAAAAAAAAAAAAAAGTCATTTTTCAATTAGACTAAGCTATGCAACATCACCAAGGCATCAGCAAAATAAAAATTAACTCATTTATAACTTAAGATATTTAGGCACCATTGTCCAGACCAGAAAAACTGAAATCAACCATTATACACGTAAATGTTGAAGCGTAATCAATCTGGAGTCTAATGCACAAGTGAAGACAGGAATTTAAATGATAGAAACTTGAGTAATTTAATGGTGACTTTCAGAAGACAAAGTAATTGGCGAAGACCTCTAGCAAATCCAAAAAGCTTCTCACAAAAAGTAACAACACTGTGCCACATCTCTTACACTTCGTCCTCTGTCCTCCGTTACTGTTCAGAAAAACAAGTCACCCATGAAAAATAAAATGTATTTATTAGCTACGTTATTGCTAAAATTTAGTATTGAAATGGCCATATCTGATATTGCAAAGTACCAACACTCACACAGCTGCAGTACCTTCATTTTGCATTAAATTGCCAGGAAGCCAGTTGCACTTGAGTTGCAGTTTGGAAAACTCTGTATGAAACAGATTACTTTGTTTTAAAAAAAAGCTTATCAGAAAACAATTTTTCAACATCTGAAACTATGGCTATTTCTCCTCACAACTTTAGTTAATAAACTCCAGATCTCTTCTGTAATGACATTTGCCTTTTGACCATCGGCCTTGACTGCAGGTCTCACCGAGGATTTAACCTTGGCTGAGGGACGGTACCAGACGTGATGCTCAGACCTGTGCTGTGCAATAACAATTCTTCCAGCATCTTCTACTCAGCTACAAATCTTTAATATTAATGGATATCTGTTCCTTATCTAAATAAAAGCTCAGCATAAAGGTAACTTTTTTTTTAAAAATACAGGAGAACATATCAAACACGCTTGACAACGGTGAGGGAGAACGAAGCAATTAACTTGCTTAACAAGAAGTAAATAATTAACTTGCTTAACTTGAGGAGGACTGCAATCCCACAGATTTCTCCAGGGAACAAAGGAAACTCAGCCCCTGGGAAGGTGCTTCCACCAGCTTCGTAGGGAGATCCCTGAGCAGCGCGGTGCGCTTCAAAACACACCGCCTGCCTGGAGATCCAGCGAGGAAGCTGTAATACTGGCAACGTGTACTGAACTGAAAGTAAGATCTGTGGAGTGGTCTCTTAGGAAAAGATTCTTGGCCCACTTAATTCAACAGAAGCTTGGATATTCTGCAGGAAAGCCCAGGCTTTATCTCACGATCGGCTGTACAGATGCAGTTAAGTTTAGAACCGTGCCCAGGCTACCGCTAGGGAAGATCTCTCCTTGGCTTCGTGCAGACCAAGAGCTGGACTGGCCGGTGACTTGGTTCATGACCATCACGCCAACATAGAGCAATTAACACATTAAAGAGATGGGGAAAAAAGAAATCCTTTTGATGAGAAAGCATTTACCCGTACAATCTAATAATATAATAGTTTGTTCTCTTCTGAGTGCTCATTACTTTTGACAAGAAGAAAAGAAAGAAATTGCAACTCTGAGCTACACTAGCCCAAAGGAATCCGTCAATGCCCTAAAGTATTAAGGTCTCCCACCTCTTTGTCTGCTTTCCCAGCAGCGTGGTCTGTGCGAGGCTTATCCGCAGGCACCTCACAGCCTCTTTTCGGCTTTTCCTTCCTCGGAATGTGGGCTTTGGAAGCAGAGAGCGTAATGGCACATGAGCACTGAGAGGGCTTTTGAGAATTAGTCTCCAGTGTCTTTTCGACTCCATGAGCAGCTTCCTTATTACTTGGCCGCAACTCTCTTCTGTCTTGATGAGGTTCAGTACGTTTTGCTTCACCGTGTCCCCACCCTTCTTCTAACCGATTCCCATTTTTAAAATGGGGGGAGTTTAAAGTCGCAAAATCAGTCACTGTATTTTGAGACATTTCATCATCAGCATCCACTGATTCTATAAGGAAATCATTCTGCTCATCCTTATTAGTGGCCACATACTCTGTAGGATCCTTCCTGAGCTGCTCAGCAACAGCAGATTTGACAAATGGCTTTTCTGTGGCTGTGGAAGGAGGAATGTCCTGCTTGATTGGGTCTGAAGGTGTTGGATCTGCCCAATAAAAATAAAAGTAGATGGTGATATTTGAGAATTAATAAAAATACAGTGATGAAGTTGCTCCATTCTTAATCAGAGGAGGTTGTACTGATTAGCAGTACAACTGTGAGAGCACTACCTATCACAATTGTTAATGTTAACAGCAAGCCACTCTTTGGGTTTGTTCGGATTAGCGTTTCCTCACCACCCGATCGATAATCCTGCTGTTAAGGTCTTATCCCACTTTTCCCCCAAACCAAGCTAGCACACACCATATCTATTAATAGTATATCTTTACCAGTCTTCCGATCTTTTCTTTAATGAACCCTCCTTGCAGAACAACAACAATTTTTTTCACCAAAACAAACATCACATAAAATTCCCACCTTTCCAGCCTTCAAGATCTGGGCTTCTGGCCTTGCTGCTGCTACGCCAGGAGCTACAAGCATTGAGGTTTGAGTTTTCAGGCAAACTAAGTTCAGTTTCGAAGCTGAACACTGCGGATTTTGGCATGTGTCACTTTCTTCATCTGCATTTGCAAAACTGGATTACAGGACACATGCATATCAAATAACCATATAGAAAAAAAACCAAGAGAATTTCTCACAGAACCAAACCTTTCCTCTTTATGTATTAAAAGCTAAAGAAAAAAAAAAAAGAGTGGCAAATAAGAGGTTTAGGATTTTTCCACCAAGTTTCACATTCAAATGGCAAAGCATTAACACCGAGTCTCTAAAGAGCTCTCAGCCACCTCGGGAGCCTGCGGGCAGGTGGCTTTCGATGGCAGAGACCGTGCGCCCAACGAACAAGGATGGCAAGCGTCAAGGGCAGAAGCCCACAGCCCTAAACCAGAGCTAAACCGAGTCTAATGCCATCTCCGGGTTTGCAAAGGCACATTTGCAGGTTTCTTGCTCCATTTTTCACCGCGCACAGACAACGAAGAAAGAAGAATGATACTCTGCCAAAGCATGCTAGAGATCTGAAACAAGGACAGAGACCCTGAAGTCAAGGAAGTTTTTGAAGTGTTTTTAAGAGCAATACCAAGTACCTTTTTGTTGCTGCTGCAGTTTCCGCTTTACACGCAAGAAGAACTTCTGAGGGGATTCCATTAAAATAGGGTCTGTGGCCAGTACTTTTTTGGTTTGCTTCTTAAGAATCTGAGTGCAAAGTAATTCTGGAAAATAACAATGCAAAAAAAAAAAATTCTTTGAATTTGGGGAAGAAAAACATTTTCATGTGGGGAGCAGGAAAAGCAAAGCACAAGCTGCATGAGATACTAAATTCCATTGTACAACAATATGTTTTCTTTTCTTTCCCAAGATGGATGTGCAATACGACCTTTCCCTTTTCATCAGGGGGAGCTGTCACCTGAGCCACATGGGAACAACAACCTCAGGTGTGTGTGCACGTCTGGTGTCACCCAACCTGCAGAATCAACAGGCGTTTGGAGGTGCTTGGATCAATACCAGGGGTTGCCCTGACCCAGGTGCAGGACCTTGCACTTGGCCTTGTTGAACCTCATGGACCCACTTCTGGAGCTTGTCCAGGCCCCTCTAAATGGATCCCAGCCCTCAGGTGTGTCACCTGCACCACTCAGCTTCGTGGCACCCACAAACTTGCTGAGGGTGCACTCGATCCCACCGTCTGTGTCATTGATGGAGATATTAACCAGTACTGGTCCTAGTGTGGACCCGAGGGACACCACTTGTCACCGGTGTCCATCCAGGCAGGATGGATCTGTCCCGTGATCTGCCCAGGCACAGAGGGGAGGCTGACAGGTCTGTAATTCCCGGGGTACTCCTTGCTCCCCTTTATTAAAAATAGGGTGCAATGTTTTTCCTTTTCCAGTCACCATAATAATGGTTTAATCTCATTTTTATTGTCTCCAACAGAAATACTAAAAGTAACAAGTGGTTTTGCATTGCAGCAAGAAGATTTTTTAATATCTAACCATGAAGCGAGGGCACTGCCACCTCTGTAACTGCAAGTTCTGTTGAGAACAACTCGATAACCCCCAGTGAAAGCTGCACCCGGCTGCCCATGCCAGGGGCCAGATAAGACAGGCTGAGCAGTCAGCCTAGTTCTCTGCAGTTCTGTCTTAAAATAAACTCACACAACCCCTACCCAAAACTGCATGATAGAAGTTTAGTACAGGAGATTCCCGGGTACTGTGTTTCAAACAGGAATACACGTAGCAACAAAACAGAACCTTTCTGATAAACCAGCCAATATGCCAGTGGGCCTGGCACTGCAAGTGATCAGAGCATGAGAATAACAGCACCACGGCAACTGGGCACAAGAGGATGCGCTGGAAGAGTCCCCAGCCTGGAGTGCCCAGGGAAGCGCCCCTGAGGGATTCCAAACCCCAAATAATTCTTCACGAACCTTTTCTCTTTTCTATGTTGACTGCAGGGAGCAGTTAAAGTAATTGTTTTGATTTTTTTTAACTTATAAAGTGTAATTCTGTTTTTCAAGATGTTGCAAAAGCTCAATCCCATTCACAAAAAGCACAGAGGGAAGAGTTAAAGCCAGACTGAGCAAGAAAGGGAGAAAATACCATGGCAGGGAAACTTCTAAGGCAAATAAAGGCGAAGGGAAATCAGCTATGGTACAGACACATTTCAGCATTTAACCTCCCCCATGGAAACTTGAAATAATCCCAGCCATGCGTGAGAAAAAACAATACCGGTACCAATATTTTTTTTCAGCTATGAACACACACCGGCTGCTTTTCCCTGGCCCTGGAAGAACCACAAGCGAAATGCAGAGGAAGCCGCTCAACGTCAAATGCGGGACCGACTCCGCGGAGAACAACGGCACGCACCTTGCTCAGGCCGGAGCGGCCCCGCGGGGGCCCGGGGCTCCTGCCCGCCCTGCGCCGGCCCGGGCCGGGGCTGCCGCGGGCCCCGCTGCGCCAGCCCGGGGGTCAGGATGGGGTCGGTGCTGCAGCCCCCGGGCTCCCGCTGCGCGGCCCTGGCCTTGAGCCGCTGGAAGGCCTTGGCCGGGGACTCGTGCGCGGCGGGCTCGCCGGCCGGCCGCTTCAGCCGCCGCCGGGGCCCGGGGCTCAGGTAGGCCCGGAGGGCGCTGGCATCCAGCCGCTCCCGCCCGGCGCCGCCGCCCGCCAGCAGCGCGGCCTGCGCGGGGCCGCCCGCCGCTCCCCCGGCGCGGCTGTGCCCGCGGCCCGCCGGCTCCGGGCCGGCCCGCGGGGTGCCCGGGCATCTCAGCAGCTCCTTCAGCGGGGTGAGCGTGTCGGCGGCGATGCTGCTGAGGGACACGGAGCGGCACGGCAGCTCTCCGCGCCGCCCGGCGGGGGTCGCGATCATCCCGCCGCGGTGCCGCGGTCCCGCGGCCCGGCCGCCCCTCAGGCGGCCGCCAGGATTTGAGCGGAGCCGCCGCGCCCGGATTGGCCGCCAGGGCCCGTGGCGTCACTGCGCGCCCGGGCGGCCAGCACCCGCGCGGGCGGGAAACGCTGCCGAGCGGAAGCTGCGGAGCGACGTTAAAGGAGGTGGGGCAGCGCAGCCCCCCCGCGGGGGTGGTTGGGCCCGCCCCGCCGCGCGGTGGCCGTTGGCGGCGCTGGGGGCGGCGCTCGGAGCCGCTCTCCCCGTGTTCGGAGCCGCTCTCCCGGCGCTGGGGCGGCAGCCGCCGGGCTGAGCGGAGGGCGAACCGGGCGCGGGGCCTCCGCGGGAGCTTTTGTCTCCCTCAGCCCGCCGCCGGCGTCCGGTCAGCGCGGCTGCGTGCGAGCGCCACCCGAGCGCGGCCCCGCGGGCTCGGAGGGGACAGAGGCGGCGCGGGGCGGGCGCCGCGGGGCTCCCGGAGCGGTCCCAGCCGCTCCCCGCAGAGGCGGAGCAGAGCGCTCGCACCCGAGCGGTGACCCGGGCGGGACCCAGCGGGTGTTCAAAAGCCGACGGTACATCCCGTGCGTAACTGTTGGTGCGAACGGGGCTGGAACTAGAGCTCTGGAAGCGGGCAAACTACCGACTGTCCTGGGCGAAACGCCGAGCGGCGTTATTGCAGGAGGGAAACCTGCGTGGGACGCGGAGCGGACCGGCAGCAGCCCGGCTCCGCCGGCCGGCGGGCGAGCGCGGGGGTTAATTAGCTCATGGAACCGGGCGAGGCAGCACAGTGGTTAATTAACCAAGGGAACCAGGCGCGCCAGCGCAGCGACGAGCCGGCTGACGGGTCAGGCGTGCCCGGCACCGCGCCGCTCCCGGCCGGCGGGCCGCTGGCGAGCTGCGCGCCGACTGGCCTGTTTGCCGCAGCTGCCCGGGCGCCTGTCAGCAAAGAACAGCTCCGTCAAAAAACAAAACCAGTAGTTACGCTGGATGTTTTGAGGTTCTGTTTGGTGTTTTGCAGTCTTTTGTAATTAAAAGTCTTTGGCCTTCTTCCAGGAAATGCATGTGCTAATTAGCGACCCAGATTGTGTAGCAGACAATGACCCTGAGCTTGCAGCTGCCCAGAACTTCTAAGAATTCATACGTGGAGGAGAAAACCCCAGGTATGCAGTTGTCAGTGTTAAGAATGAGAGGCTGGTGTGTGTCTGGGGGGTGGGCGAGAAAGAAAATAGTTGAGCGAGATGCACGTTTTGTGAGAATAGGTTTGGGGCCTCCTGGTGAGGGTTTCGGGTGCTTCTGAGCTGCTCCCCCAGTTAAAGGAGAACAAGAGTATCCGCTGCAGAGTTTAAAATCGGAATGGGCAGGTGCTGCCTGTTCCACAGTGGTGTGTGGACGCAGGCGTTTCAGAAGGTGTTTGGTCACAGGAGGGATCTCTGCGGGCTGGACTGGCTCTTTGGGTGTGCGCTGTGTTTGTATTTTACTTAACTTGTTATGTGTCTGATAGCGGCTTGTGTTTGTCTGTCCGTGCAGCTGGCATGATTGCAGCCTGGCTAGCACAGCCCTGGTAAGCCCAAAGCAGTACAGCAATTAATACACTGTAATATTATCAGTTTTTAATAGTGTGTATTGTAATGGTTCTGCTCCTCTTATAAAGAAAAAAAAAATCTGATCAGCCCACAATTTATTCTGTACCTCTAGTGATATCTTACTGCTACTATAGTTCCTTTAATACTTTTCAGATTAGCTTTTGTCTAAGAAAATTTGTTTTGCTCCAGTTAGTTGCAGAAGCCATCATATGTCTTCCTTTCAGGAGAAAAAAAAAAAAAAAGTAGGATCCACAGAAAGTTGAGTGAGTTGTAGTTCATTTTTTCTCGTAAAAGAGAGGTTTGAGAGATTTGGAGGTGTAGTTTAGGTAGCTGTAGATGCCCGTATTTATTATAAACTTTGTTAACAGGGCAAAGCATGTACCCTTTTGTACATACTACCAGATACCAGTGGAGCTTCCGAAATCACATTTTGTGAGCAGTTTCATCTTGTTTCCTGATTCCTTGTTCCATAAAGGAGAGAACAGGTTGATTATATAGTTAAGAAAGAATAATCCAGACTAAATACACAAAAGTATTAAGACAGAATGAGTGGGATAGTTTGATTTTTGCTGGTACTGTGTGTCATTAGGACAGCAGCTGTGCACACAGGAGAGCTCAATCTGTGGGAAAGCAGATACATCTGGAGGCAAAAAGTGCAACTTCTTTAGCTCAAATCCACACCTCGAGTGACGGCTACTTGATACTCTTATCAGGTCTTTGTGCTGTGGGATTAAGAGGAGACATATATATTTTACTAATTAGAAGGCATCTGTTTAATCTCAGCAGTTACAAGAAAGGACCTGAAAATTGGCATCCTGACAGTTGGTTCTCTTTGGGGAGGCTGCTGATGCAAATAAAAATCTCCCTGGAAAAAAAGGATTAATCACAGGGCGGATCATGATTGGGTTATAAAGGGATTTCAAGATGTTTTTTTCAGATGTTCTGCCTCTGTTTAATACCCAGCGGAGATGCAATCCGCGCTGCTGAGCACAAGGCGCCGCTTAAAGCCACGTAAACCGGGTGTGCAAGCGATAGCCCCGCTTGTGTGACCTGCTCGCTGCGTCACCCGCCACGGTCACGGGTACCTGCATGGAGAGAAATGCCAAGCGTGCCCGAATAAATCCTGTTAGGTTGGTGCAAAAGAAGTTGCAGTTTTGCATTGTTGAAATTTGCTGTTTGATTTTTGGAATACATTCTTAAATACGTGTGGCTATGTTCATAATTTTAAGGCGCTTTTCTCGCTTTATGTTTTTTGGCAACAGCTGCAAAAATACAAGCCGAGAAGTCTGTGTTGTGTGTGACGTCCAGTAACCTCAGGGCCAGATCTGCAGTCTGTGGCTGATCTGAAAAAAAAAACCTCACATGCTGTTTGGCTGAGCAGTTCATGCTTTTTCACCTTTGTTTCGTGGAAAATACTGAAGGTTTTCTCTTTTTTGGAGGAGGTTCTTTTAACAGGTACTGTCAATGAAGCAGTCCTGCAAGTTATTTATACATATAATAAGCATAGAGGCATAAGAATAAATGTCTCAAGTCCTCTGAGTGGTTTTCCCTCATTGCAGTCGGGTAATCGCTCTGTGCAGTGTTTTCATCCTGGAGAGATGCCTAACGAGACTAACAGACTCTGTTAGTCCTTTGTCACCTGCGGTGCCCAGGAGAGAATTCCAGATGTTCAGTGTTCCCAAAACAAGGTTCCAATGGGAGAAATGCAGCAAAGGGAGGGAGCTCATTTAAAATTAATTATCTTTTACTGTATCCTATTGAGCCCAGATAGATTACTGTTGATAATTAAAGAAATGACTTGCCCTCAGGGTTTCCGTTCAGTTTCCATTCTGCATTCCTGTAGTTACTGTGAAGCTCTGTGAAGAAGCTGAGTCCTTTATTGCTCCTCTCCTTTCTGGAGCTGTTTCTTCTGGTAGCTCAGTAATTATGTTGGTCATATCTACATATCTGCCTGCTGTGTAACTTACTGCCAATACCCTTACTGCACTTCACCCATTTTTTATGAAAGGCATACTCCCATTTTGGGGAGAAATCTAATTGTTTTCTTAATGTTCAAGACTTTTTTTGTCATTCATGTAATATTTCATTCAGATTTTTGAGGTCTTAATTAGTTGTATGTCTGAAAAAACCTCTACTGCTTCCTTTGCTTGGGGGTGGGGGGCAGAAGCAAATACTCAATATTTCATATATGTATACATATATGTATATACAGGATGATTTATTACTGGCTTTAACATCCAGAAATGTAGAACAATCTTCATTAAACCCTTTCCTGCTGCAAATTAGCAATGGATTTAAGGCATCTGGGATCTCCAGCCGGTGGTTTAGTCTCCCGTTTCCTCTGTGGGCTGATTTTGGGGCAGTTGAATGAATCGGTTACAGCGACTGTGAGATGTGGAACCGTCACCTGAGTCTGCTTCAGTTTCCAGAGAGCTGGGAGATACTCAGTGAATTAACAGAGTCCTGAAGCAGAAACGGACCGTGTGGTTAGGCAGGCGAGATTCCCCACGAGAGCTGAGACAGAGCTCATGGCGATGTTCTTACAGATTCTTTGATGACCGTAAAGTATTTTTTTGAAACGTAATATTGATTCTTCTGAAAAGTTCTGCTGAAGGATGAAGGTGGTGTAGAAACGAATGATAACTCAAGAGCTTTTCACAGCAACAGGTGGTTTATAAACACAAACAGCTGGAGTGTCTTTGAGTCTGTATGTTTGCTGCTCGAGCAGTAAGCAAACGCTGATTTCCTACACAAACAGCGCCTGTCCCCGGCAGGACGCCTGTCCCCGGCAGGACGCCTGTCCCCGGCAGGACGCCGCTGCCCTTGCTACAGCTGCTGCCACGCTTTATTTTGAGTTCTGTCTCTTCTGAATGGTGTCATGTTACTAATGTTCTCAGCCAGCAGCCCAAGGGGCGGGAAGTGGGAATGGAAAAGGAGGCTGTAGTTTAGGGATATCAGAAAAATAATTAAATTAAATTAACGAAGAAATGAAATTAAATGAAATGTCACTCTACAAGCATCTGACATAATGAAAACCATATAATGGTGTTTGAATCTAGACCTACCTTTTAATACGAGACAGTGATTACTGCTTTGGATAACTGTGATTCCTTAATTGCTTTTTTTTTTTTGAAGAGTTTTTTTAGAAGCCTCTAGGGATCCAGAATAAAACTTCTGAACCAATTTTGTCTCGTCTCTTATTCATTCCGATATGTGACTGAGGGGTGATTTTGTTTGCAGAGCTCATAAGGCATATTTCTTATCCAAATAAGCTGGGTGATTTTCACAAATCAGAAATAGCTTATGCATAAATGAGATTTGTTGTTCTGTGATTTCCAGTGTACCTTTGAGATTTTCCTTAGCCAGGAGTACAATACTTACAGCGTTTGAGAGATCTGGGTATTGTCTGTCTGGAAAAGCACTGGCTTTATGAGCAGGTGATAACATTATGTTTTTTAAATTGGCACATCAAATCACTGCGAAGAATTTGCTTCCCAGGCCCATGTTTGTGTCCAATGGAAAGATTCTCGTTCCTTTTGTGTGGAGGCAGAGGGGTCAGGATGTGCAGAGGCGGTTCTGTGGGTGTAAATTCTGCTGTGCTAACCCTGGAGTAACTTAACCTGTGTGCGAACCAGCCTACTCAGTGTAGTAACTGTGAAGCTTTGCACATGGGAAAGTCCTTGGCTTGAGCATCGTGTTCTGTGCAGGAACCTGTTCTTGTTTGGGAGATTTCCAGTTCCTCTCTGTCTTCTCCCCACCACCAGAATTCAGCTGTACCATTTCTTAATATTTCCTCTAAATCCTCCCTGTTGTTTTATCCTAAACAAAACTAGATGTATCTTCCTCTGCGGTCCTGGTCTGCAGCACTCAGCTGCTTTTCTAGTTCTTTACTCATAAAAAATATTGTCATTAAAATTCAGAATTTCCAGTAACCCCTTATTTCTTACAGTATCTTTTTCATTGTTATATTTTCCCAATGATTCGTTGTTCAAATGGGCTTTATGCGTAGTAAATGTGATTTGCAGGTGTTTACTCCGTGCTATGCTGACCATGAAAACAGCTTCTAAGCAAAGGAATCTAGAAATGTGATCTCTTGTTGATGGTGTCACGGCGTCCATAGCGAATGCGAAGCCAAGGTGCGTGACAGTCCGTCCGCGTTCCTCCTGAACGGAATTACTCTCTTTCAGTTAAACGTGGTGCGTGTGGTCACGCCAAAGGGTATCTCACTCTAAAATCAAAACGGTGAGAAGAGGAGCTGGTGCGAAAAGAATATTCTGAAAGAAATTGCTTTGGCCCACTGATTTATTTGGAAAACGTCATTCAGGTGGACGGGTTTACTCTCATTCCCGACTCGGATGTTGTGGGAAGCTGATCTGGGGCAGACAAGCGCTGGCTGTGCAGCAGGGGCGCTGACACCGCCGGCTTTTCTGTTGTCCTGGGAACAGCCTCGGCCACGCTTGTCACCGTGTCCCTCGGCCCCTCTGCCCAAATCCAAATCCTCTGGCAGCAGAGGCCAGGCTGGCAGCCCACCCTGTTCCGCCGGTGCCAGCGCGTGGTCTCGCTGCAGCGCGTGCCGCTTTAGCCTTTGCGTTCCACGTGGAACAGCGAGGTTCCTGCGCGAACCGCAGTTTGACGGAGCAGTCGCGGTCGTTCAAGAGCAGCCTGTGAAACTTGGAGTGGGGTTTTGCCGGCTGTAAATGGCTCTGCGGGCAGCGCTGGTCCGCAGCGGAGAGATGGAATTTATTATTTGGTGCGTGAGCTTTGCTCTCGTTTTATGAACAGGGAATTAATTTGCATTCATCTTGTTTGTGCTTATTTAGTAATCTTGGTTGGAATGTGAATGTGTTAGTGAAACTAGTTTGTTTTGCTGTGAAAGATTTGTCCTTTATTCAAGCTTTATTCATGAGTGAGGAGATATTCAGGCAAATAATGGACTGAAAGCTTGAGTGACGTGGACTGCGTTAATCAGGGTGCTAACATGTTGTTCTTTAGAATGTCCTGCAGTAGAAGCACACAATGAAATGATAAAAAGAGAAGAAAGAAGTGGGTCTGGTTTTATATTGCCTTCTCAGAAGACTTTCTAGATGGAATGATGGCAATGTTTGTGATCTTTTGACCATACCATCAAGCCGTTTGGATTTACGTTAGAAAAAAAAAAAAAAGACACTCAGAAATGTGCTTCTGTTGTAAAGCCTGTGGGAAGGATGGATGGAGCTGCTGCACTAGCTCATTGAAGCGGTGCTTTGCTCTCTTTGCAAAATCAACAACCAGATTTAAGGGTCCTGGTCTGGTTCTGAAGCTGCTGGAAAGAACATCAACGTGAACTGGGAAGGTGATATTAATTAGTGCCCTTTGGGATTTTTCTCACTGTGCTGTTAGCAAAGGTCTGTTAGTCTCGTGAAGAGATGTTGTTTTGACGATGGCACCGCTCTTGGAAGAGAGGATCTGCCCTCGAAGGTGCAGGTGCCATTTTTGCACCATTGTTTTTGACTATTAGAATTGGGTTTTGGAGGAGAGATGTGTGGAAGCAGCACAACTGGTTGGCTGAGTAACACCAGAAATAAATCCAGGTGTTGTGGCGCACCTGGGAGGAGCCCACAGGAGAGTGAGGGTGGCGTAGGATTGTCTGCCGTGGGAGCTGCGGGGGAGGCCCGGGCTGGTGGAGGATCTACAACAGGTCAAGCCCCTTCTGACAAGGGGAACTGCCGGGTGCTGAGGAATGTCCCGGGGCTGCACAGGGCTGAGTTCGCTGCCGAAGTCGTCCCACGAGCTTTGAAGCCCGTGCGGTTGTAACGGGTGAGACCGGGGGCTGGCGGGTGCGCGCCTGTGCAGCTCACCCCGTGCCCTGCTGCTCTGGGTTCCGTGTTTTAAGCGTTCCCGAGGAGTTTTCCTCTGTAGCAGCAGCCAGCCGTTTCTGTCCTCACCGCGCGTGCTTTCCTTTTGCTTGCCTGCAGTTCCCATTGCGCGTGGACGTGTTTATCACGTTCCATCTTCACGCTGGCTGGTGCATGTGCCCATGGACATTCTGGCCTGCTCTTCCTCCTTCTTGCCTTGCTAATTGGATTTGTGAACTCTGCTCCTGGTTTATCGATGCTGCTCAGAGCCACGTGCCTTGGGCTTTTTTTCCTCTAGAGTTTTTATTTTTGTTCCTGTTTATTCTCCTGCTTGGCATATCAATATCACCTATTGCAGTGCCAGGTCCTTCTCCCTTAGTAACCACTCACATCCTTTGCATTGTTATTTCACTGAGGAATCTGCTCTTTAATGACAGTTTCTTGATAGACTCTGTGCATTTTTTTTTTTTTTTTTTTTTAAAGCTCCTCTACCATTTCCCCGTCGTTTGGCTGTGTATTTGTTAGACTTTTCAGGAAGCTCAAAAGAGAACTAGAAACTGAACAGAGCAGTGCTTTCCTGGAGGACAGGGTGGAGGACAGTGGTGAGACCACATCTGGAATATTGTGTCCAGTTCTGGGCCCCTCAGTTCCAGCAGGACAGGGAACTGCTGGAGAGAGTCCAGCGCAGCCACGAAGATGCTGAAGGGAGTGGAGCATCTCCCGTGTGAGGAAAGGCTGAGGAGCTGGGGCTCTGAGCTGGAGAAGAGGAGACTGAGGGGTGACCTCATCAATGTTTATGAATATATAAAGGGTGGGTGTCACGAGGATGGAGCCAGGCTCTTCTCGGTGACAACCAACAGTAAGACAAGGGGTAATGGGTTCAAACTGGAACACAAGAGGTTCCACTTAAATTTGAGAAGAAACTTCTTCTCAGTGAGGGTGACGGAACACTGGACCAGGCTGCCCAGGGGGTTTGTGGAGTCTCCTTCTCTGCAGACATTCAAAACCCGCCTGGACGCCTTCCTGTGTAACCTCATCTGGGTGTTCCTGCCCTGGCAGGGGGATTGGACTAGATGATCTTTTGAGGTCCCTTCCAATCCCTGACATTGATTCTGTGATTCTGATTCTGTGACAGGCTGGGCTTGGCTTACTGGTTCCATAAAGCCCCTGGGATTCCCTGCAGCCCTGGGGAGGAGGCGCGGGGCCGGACAGCGAATCCTGTGGGCAGCTGGCGTCAAAGATTCGGGGAGAGGTCTGAAACCAGAGGCCAAAGGTAGCCAAGGGCAAAATTAGGGCCTGCGATTAGAGCAAGAAGAAGCTGGAGGAGCCAAATGCGTGTTGGATCAAAGGCAGAAGCATGAGCAGGGTTCTAGGTTGAATGTCAGGAGACTGGAGAACCTCTAATTTAAGGTAAATGCCAAGACAAGGAGCCAGAAGAACTGGTACAGGGTCAGAGGGCTGAGCAGGAGCAAAAACCACAACGCTGAGCAGAAAGGCAAGAGCAAAGCGCAGGCCCCGAGGAGCAGCCACGTGGCACTCAGGTTGTCTCGTCCGTCCCCAGGGAACGCATCAGTCTCACGGGCTCAGCGTTTTGAGCTGTTGTCCTTCTTTGTCACAGAGCGGAGACCTGAGAAAGTGAAGAGCTGGGATGCGACTGCGATACAGAAGAGAAAGGACTGGACAGGGCGCGTTACCTTGCAAACAGGCTGGAGCAGGAATGCAGTCAGCCTTCAGGTGCACCAAATTGCTGCTCCTTCCTCTGAGAGGGGGCGTTTGTAGAAGCCATTTCATCTCTTAAGCTAACTCTTAGCAAGGAAGATGGGGTTGGCTCTGTTTAATTAAAAGTTTTCAGTGATAATTACCTTTCAGAGCTGTGATGAAACGAGCACATGCAGAGGGATAAAGCGAGAGGACAGCAAGCTGGCAGAATGGCAGCAGGGCGGGATGCTCTGGGCCCGCGGGGCAGCCGGTGCTGGAGACCGTCCCTTCCCCGGGCTGGGACACGCTGCTCGCTGGCACCAGTGCCCGGCTGACCCAGCTGATCGCGCTCTCCTGCCGTGTCCCGGTACCGCTGCGCGGCGCAGCCGGTCTCGGGACGAGGAGGAAAGCTGGAAGAGCAGGAGGGTGGTGCGTGTGGGCCGTGCAGAGGGTGCAGGGGGAGCTCCATCTGCTGGGGTGGTCCCTCGGTGGCGCAGAGCCAAGGTCAGAGCTCTGTGTGTGTGGTGTTGAATGATGCAGACCTTGCCCCTCTTCTCAGTACCTTTCAGCTAGATTCTGCACCCTTTTCCCTTCCTAATTCCTGCTTTTATTTTTGAGAGGTCAGAGGGAACTCGTGCATGGAATATCCCGTACTTCCCTGTGTTGCCACCGGTGGGATCTAACACAGCAATTACCAAGATCGTATTTCTGTGTCTGGTACGGTGGCCATCGCGTGTTCTTTCCTCGATTGACATGCTGGTTTCTGTTTGGATTGCTTCAGTGTTTCACCGTTTCACACCTTTCCCATCCGCGCTTCCCTCGACAACCCTCTGTTCGCTGTCCCGCTGCAGGCGCGGGGCTGCACAGCTCAGCCAAAGGGGCTCCTCCCTCCTCCCTTTCCCTCCCCGCTTTTTGCTCCCCTGTATCTTCCGTCTCCAAAGGGCAGGAGTTTTCTAGGGCTGTGTCCCTGCAGGCAGAGGCTGTGAGACACCCGACGAGCCTCTTTCCCCAGGTTTCCTCTCCAGTTGAAGTGACCATCAAAGCGGTCTTAGCGCTGAGATCGCTTTTACCAGGTGGTTGTGCTTCTTGGTGTTCCTTGCAGGGTGTGTGTCACCTCACTGGTTTTCTCTGGTGAATCATCCCAGGAGCAGATGGAGGAGCAAACGTGACCTCTAGAGGAGGACTCTGATAGCTGCGAATACATGACGGATAAGCTAAGGAGCTGTAAAAACTGTAAATACGCTTCGTTTGAGGACATCTGCTCAGCAAACCGGGGTTAGGAGAGAGCGCCGCCTCAGACGTGCTGGAGCACACTTGTTGGTGTGGGTTTGCGACATGCACCGCGGGCCGGGCTGGTGCCAGGCGCCGTACGGCAAGGGCAGGAAGGTGAGCGGTGCTCTCGCCTTCCTGCGCTCCCGATACAAAGGGCTTTGGCTGCTTTCATGGATAAGATGCAGCTGTTCCTTCCCTTGCTGACCCCGGACTCCTGGCCAGAGGCGTTTGGTTTTATCGGCTCATGTCAGTCACAGTTGATGCCAAATTGGAAACTCGACTTTGGAGCAGAAAGACTAGTGAGCAGATGGGGGAAAATACCCACCCTGGTTCATTTGCCCTGGTATTACATAGATGCCCCTCTACTGTCTGATCGGCAAGCAGTGACACAGTTTGTAACTTCTTACAAAAGAAGCAAAAACAATTAAAGCTTAAAATGGCTTTTGTTGAGTCTGCTAATTAAAATTTCCAAGGCCTATTCATTGCTGTGGTAGAAAAGCATCCAGCGTGGGTTCTGATCCAGTTTTGTTTGGTGTGTTGAGATCCTATTAATGATCTATATGTCTGCAGCTACAGTGTTAAGCTGCTAACATGCTAATTTGGCCAAGCATGTTCAGAAAAAGTTTAAAACCAAATCAGTGCTGTTATGCAAACATTATCAATATACTTGTTTTAAACTCAAAAAGGAGCTGCTCTGTAACTTGTTTTACAAAGGTATGTTTGAATGATGTATAAGACAGTTTCCTTGATCTTTGTAACATTTTGCCAAAGTAAGGTATAAGAAAAGTCTTTAAAATATTTTGTTGCTTATAGATTATTTTGTACAACCTTTCAAAGTCGGATTTTTGTCATAAACGGTCCTGCTCTCTTAGGTGTAGAGGCACAAATAGCAAAGCTGCAGGGATCAGCCGCTAAATGCCAAGTGTTTCCTTGCAGACCTCACCGGGCTGGGCCAAGCCTCACCAAATCCACGGTGCCTTTCCGCCTGGTACCTGCCCTGGTAGGGGGCTCCTCAGGTGAGAGAACGTTTTATTTACATGCAGGCGGGAAGACAAGCCTCTCAGAGGGGTAAGCAAGAAGGAAAGCGGCACAGCGAGGTGCTGGTGCCCACGAGATGGCAGGAGCTGCCTTTGGAGCGGGGCTGCGCGCACGCAGCTCTGCCAGCAGTGCGCTTCTGCTGAGAACACGCTTGTTCAGCACGCTCACGACGTTTAGCATTTAAATATGACCCCCCATCTGTGATTCTTAGAAACAGCAGCACGAGCAAGGGTTCAGGAAGATGTCGGGTGGTGCACAGCTATGCTGCGCTTGTCCTGAATTCCAAAAGCTCCGCGTCCCCGTGCTCTGCTCCGCTGCGGGTTACGCGCGTTCTCGCAGATCCCGAGGCAAGAGGAGTATTTTGCCCATGCAGTCTGAATTTTGCAGTTGTGTGGGTCATAAAGATTACTTTCCCAGTTATTTTCTACCTTTCGGAGAACGGTGTCTGATCCAATTAAGAAACCAACCACAATCCTGACTCAGTTGTTCTGATAACTGTCAGCTCAGTGTTAAAGTTTTGTGCTTTACCTGAAATTGTTTAACTTTAGTTCCCAGACGCTTCCCTTCTCAGCTGGAATGAAGAACAGTCTAATGATGGAAACTTTCTGCCCATGCAAGTGATGAAAAGGTCACATCCTTTCGCTCTGTGAACTGAAATGTGAAAAGCTCCCCTCACCGCCCCATGCAAGGCAGGTTTTCCAGATCTCAGATCTTCCTGTCCCTTTCACAGAGGCCGCTTGGAGATTGAAGCCTGGGTGCCCAGCCCCTTTGTAAAGACGGTCGCAGTGGTGTCCGCAGGGCAGTGCTGGCCCCCCAGTCTCAGTTCTGCTGCCTGTCCCTCCGAGGTTCCCCTGTCAGACACCTGAGCAAACCCTTCAGCATCTTCCCTCAGGATCTGCCATAACCTCTCCTTAGAGACATGCACCGTAAAGGACTCCTGAACTGTTGCCTTCAGCCCCGTCCCACTATTGTCATCAGCTGAGCTCAATTTTAAACTAGTCGCTCATTTTTCCTGTTGCTACTGGAGCGTATTCCTCAATATTTCTTCTCTAGTGATTATATGTTTCTTGTCTCTAGTGTAAATGTATTTCTAGATAATTTATAGCTCTTGGGTTTTGCGCTGGCCTTGCCCTTGAGCCTACCGAATTCTCTCCGTTTGCTTATTTTCTCTGCGGTGCGTCTGGAGAGCGGTTGCAGGTTGTCTCAGCCGGACGCGCGGAGCCGCGGCACTTGCTGCTGCTTCGGGACCCGTTCGGCTCTGACTTTGTGCTTTTTGCTCAGAGCTGTACCCGGTTCAGGAGCGGTCAGAATTTCATGTCCTTACTGGGAGCATCTTTCTCTGCGTGTCCTCAGATGCTTGAAATGAGAATTTCCAGTTTGGTTAATAATTGCAATTCTGACATAAGATGTTTTTATAAGGCATTTGGCTTATTCAGGTCTAGTTTTTATAAAATCCAATCAATTTTGCAACAACCTGTTAATCAAGGCTGCCATCCGAACTCCACCGCTGTCAGCCTGCTTGTTTTCGGTGGCTGGTCTGGAACATGAACCATTCTGGAGCTCTTGGAGTGTCCAAGTTCCCCCTTGCAATCCGTGGCTCCAGCCCCCCTGCCCGTCCTTCCCTGAGGATGCTCAGGTGTGTGAAACGTTTGTGCAATTAGCCAAGGAACTGCCTTGGAAAACTGCTCACAATAAATGGCTTTAAACTTTCTTGAACATTGTCTGCGATCGGCTTTGGTTGTGGTTTTTTTAGTAATCTGCTTAGTTAAACAGTCATCGTTGAATCTAAAATATTTTTGTTATTACTGTAAAAAGGGAATACCCTACTCGGTATCTTTGCAAGCACAGAAGGTTTGTTGAATGTTTTCTCTAACACTAATGGTTATGGTATACATTCCCAATAATGTATATAAGCTATTACAGTAATTTCTCTCCTTATGGTTCTTTTAAAACATCCTTGTTGTCTTTTACCTAATTGCTAAAGGTTTCTTTATTTTTGCTTGTGTCTGTAACTTTCATTATCTTTCATGTGTATTTCATAAGTGATCACTTCAAGCAATTTCCATTGATTGCAAGGAAATGTCTGGTTTTTATTTGAGAGACAGATTTATGATACCTGTTACTAGGAAACAGTGTATTGTGACCATATAGTTTGACATCATTTCCCTGACAGGCGAGATGGTTTCACAATGTCATAACCTGTGCCAGATTTTACAAGAAGCTATCCAAAAGTAATGCAAGAGTTTAAAAATTCCTGTGGCTCATAACTGTGGTTCTCTTACAGAAACTGGGTTTTGCAGAGATGTTACTTTCCTAGCACTGTGTTGTTTGTATCGCAGTACGGTTCCATTCACCTCAGGAGTAAAAAATATATCAAAACTTTTGTGTCTGAAGAAGTCCCTGACCTAGAAGAGTGCGAACTAGGACAATGTTTTGGGCAGTGTCTCCTGTGTTTTTCCTGGTTTTGTCTTTTTTCCAAGACACCTGCTTAGGCCAGCGCCAGAGCGCTGAGCTCCGCGAACCTTTGGTTCTTGTGTTCTTTGCAGCAAAGGTGGTTTGTCCTCAGTGCTGAGCAGAGATCAGTGTGTGAATTCCTGGTGCAAAGGGTTTCCAGCCTCGGTGAATCAAAGAAGGGCAGGAACATGCCGAGCCGTCTGCGAGGTCGGTTGGAGCGGTGCCCCGCGGGCACCTTGTGCCCTTCTGTTTCCACTAGAGGCCTAGGCACTAATTCGGCGACAGAAATCTCGGGGGGAAAATTATGGTTACGGCGCGGTTTTATGCGGTTGTGAATCTGTTCTTTTCACTCCAGAAGCACCTACCCAGGAAAGGCTTTTGCACGAGGTGCTTTGGGAGGAAGGTCTTGGCGTGAGCTGTGGAGCAGCGTCGCGGTGTTCACGGCGCGTCCGGGAGCTGCGGGGCGGCCTTGGCCGTGCCTCAGCAGCACGGGCCGCAGGGCCGGGTCTGTCACTGTCGCCACACCGGCCGGTCTCTTGTGGCGTGAAGCCCATTCCTCTGTTCCGCTTTATCTGTTTAGAAATGCATCCGATCGACTTAAAATCGCCCCGACACGGTCCAGTCCAACCCGCTGCCATCCCTGGCGCGGCGGCGGGTGCTGGGCGTGCGGGAGGAGGGGCAGCAGAGCGCGGCCCCGTTCGCTGCCCCACAACGAGCTTCTCCCCTTGCTGTCAGAGCAGAGCTGGGGACAAGGGCGGCCAGGGTCCGACCTGCAGGACAGCGCTCGTGCTCTTGACTCCACCACATCCACGGTTCTGCCGCTGCAGCAACTACTTGCCCCCCGTGTTAAAATCTGCATGGCGCGTGTGTCCCGAAGCAGAAAGGGGCAGTCTCTGTGGGGCGGTCTGATTGTCCAGCGCGGGTGACGGTCCTTTCCCACCCTGTTACGTGGGAGAGTTTGCTCTGCAGGTTTTGTTCGCATACTGATTTCTATAGACTGTGATCAAATCTTTCCTTAATCTTTTTTGATAAGGTAAATAGATCAACTCCTGAAGTCTCTTACTCGAAGGCCAACTTCCATGTTCTTTAATGATTCTCCTGGCTCTTTGATGAACCCCGTGTGATTGACCAGCCTTTTCCCACAGCCGTGAAAGCCCGTGGGACGTGGTGCTGCACCAGCGGCAGCCTCGGGGCCGCATCAGGCGCCTCATCGCTCTGTACCCGCATCTCCCGCGGGCAGGGACGTGCTGAGGGGGCTTGGAGAAGGGCTGAGGGTGAGCCCGGGGGAGCAGGGGAGGCCGAGGGGGCAGCAGGAGCTCCCAGAGCCGCGGGTCTCGGTGATCTCGCTGCACAGGGAGGACGGAGAAGCTCCCCCTCCCACGTGCTGCTCCAGGCTGACCCCAGGGACGTCTGCCAAAGGCATGTGCGAAGCAATTTAAAACAACTTAAAAATAAAGGCAAAGTGCTTGCCCAGTCTAGTGCCTGTAAAGTATATGCAGCTGCTTTTAAATAATATCAAATTGCAATAGTGTTGATATTTATGGATCTTAACTGTAGGTGTTAAAATACATATGTATTATGCATTAGAAAAGGGGAAGCAATGTCTGTTTTGTCTGAGGGATAAGTTTTTCAGTGCTGCTTTCTATTTTCATCGCTTAGGAGACGTTTTGATCTAGCAGAACACAGGAATCTTTAGTGATGCTAATGCTTGTTCTTAACACAACAGAAATTATAAAGCCATTAGCAAGGTAGATGCTGTCTACCTGCAGATTAGTCATTGGCGAGCACTTAAAACAATATAAAATTGATGTTGCCTCTTTTTTTTTTTTTAGTACATCATTTTACAAGTCCCTGGGATGTTTGCCCAATGCATTGCCTTGCTCGAGCATCAGTCTGAGAGCTCACACAATCCAGTTTAGGTCCAAATCACATTCAAGTCTTTCAAATTCCCCATTTTTTCCGTTTTCTACAAAAAGCTGTGCAGCAGCTCCGTGCGGGAGGATGAACTCTGAGCAGCTCCTCTGTTTCGGGGCTGCCGGGGGCGGTTTCTGGTGTGCATCAGAGCGGGGGCTGAGGATGTCTCCTGACTCCCTTTTCCCCAGGTAACTGTGTTTTGACTGAATTTTAGTTCTTTTGTGCATTTTCCAGAATAAAGTTGCTGAGAAATGTTTGGGGTTGCTTGGTGTGAAAGTGGGAGGCAGCAGAGAAACCTCTCCGATCAATAGACCATAAATCATTGCAATCAATAACTCCATTCAGACCATAAACAGAAGCAGGAGTCAGAGAGCTGTTTGGTGATCCAAAAAGCAGCCAGCCTGGCCTCAAGCTCCCGGGCAAGCCTGATTTGCCAGCTGAATTAATCACGGTGGCGTACGTGTGGCTTCAGCGGGGGCTTGACTTTGGCTGCGTGAGCCATTTTGCTCCACCTGGGCTGTCTGCGAACATGCAGGTGCCCACGTATTGAACAGCCATGTAGATGGGGACTGCTCTACTACCTGCGCTGCTGTGAGCTGGCTCTGGTTTGCGCAGCCCGGCCAACGTTTTTGACAAGCCCCTCTCACATAATTGTCCTTGCGGGCTGAGCAAACTGCATCTTAAAGCGAGGCGGAGGGGTTTTTACGGCGTCTGCCACTACTGCCGAGAGGCTGTCTCAAAATTTCACCGCCATCGGGATTATAAATCTTCAGATTTCCAGCCTAGATTTATGACTATTTTATACCATTTGCTATTTTGCAGGTATTTTTGCCTTTTAGTTTGAACGACTCTTCTCCCTCCCTGATGTTGGTATCCCTGAATACACTGGGGAAAAATGAAATGCCCTGTTACAGCCTTTCCAGTTGTGTTGTGTGGTGTTGGTTTTGCGTGGTTTTGTTTTTCTCTTTCCTGGCTGAAATCGGCCGAGCTGTTTGAGCGGTGAGCGCGGTGCAGAAATCCCCGGCCCGCAGGGCTTTGCTGGCCGGGCGACAGATGGAGTGGCCCTGCTCCCAAAGCTCAGAAATCCTGCCGAAGCCTTCGCTTTGAAGGATCGAGCCGGCATCGACGTGTTCGCGTGGCCGGGGCTGGCCCTGAGAATTCCCACCTCAGCCCAGTCCCTGTGTCGCCTGACGTGCTTGCTGTTGGTTTTCTGCCGTTTGCAAGGTCTAAACCCACTGGGTTTTTGAGAGTTCCAACATTCCTGTATATTTCCCTATATGGTCTCTAAGATGTCAGGCAGTCCGTATATTTCGCACCAATTTTCAAAGCCGCAGTTGTGGATGCTGTGTTCCCAATACCCTTTTGGAAGAGGCTGGTTCATATAAATGGTCCTACTTGTTTTTCAGCTGGCTGGATTAGGAGTTCCAGCATCTTCCGACTTTCATCTCACCCATGGGTGTGAACTCCACAGTCCAGTTTTCTTAAGTTTGCTCCTTTAATAAGAAGCTTGTGAAATCAAGTGCCATATTTACAGGCTTTTTTGTTAGAATGAAGCCCATGATTCTTCACTCATCGCAAGCCTTTCTTTGACATGCTCATATTTTTATCCAGACCAAGGCTGAAATATTACTGCCAGTTTTTATTTCAGTGCCTCTTTGGTGAAGATACATCTTGAGTGTGCTATCTGGGTGCTACCACTACTAGCAAAATGTGGGTTTTTGTTAGTTAGATGAAGGAATCGAGTTACCTTCCCAGGTAACTGCTGCCAGGGATTCAAGTCCCACAGATGTGTGTGTGTTTTATTTTGTTCCTTTAGTCTTCCAGCCTTCTATTCACAAATATGTCTAGTACAAGGACTGCCCAGAGCTGAAGTTCTTTGGGAAAGACATTTAATGGTACCTAAGTAATAATACATCAATATTTTACTGTAGAGAGGGAAAAGCCATTATCTAGGAGAAACTTCCTTCCCCAGTGAAGGGAGCTGGGCTCTGAAGCTGCTCTCACAGTCAGAACGACCTCTGCAGTTTCTCATGTGTGGGTTTTGTTCTTTGCCATTTTCACAGTGTCAGTGCAGGGTCCAGACAAGGTGACTTGTCCATGGGCTTTGCTACAGCACTTGGGCCCTGGGAAGCGGTGGGACCTTCCTCCGAGGCAGTGAGCGTCCTTACGAGACCCTCCAGGACCAACAGAATCAAACTTTGGCTGGGTTCAGGAATAACGTTAGGTTTCCATGCGTAACACAAATCCCGCTGATGATTCTGTTCTTCGAAGCGAGTCCTCGGCCAGCCCGTACCTCGTGTCGCCCGGCCAGCCGGGCTGTGTGGGGAAAGCGTCGCGCCATGGGAGGGGGGCAGCAATAGGGGGGGAGGTGGAGAATCCCCCCTCCGTGCTGGGGAATTACCCGCACTAGGCAGGGCTGCATCACTCGAGTTTTGGCAAACAACCCTTTGAAAACCCTTGTTGTGTTGGTGTCTTCTGTCGGGTGACTTAAACCGTGAGGGTGAGGCAGATTCCTTGTTGAGTATCTCCCCTAATAGGTAGTGTTTAATTATTTGGCTACTCGGAATGTGAGATGATTAAACAATTGTGTATCTATAAAAAAACCGTATATGCCACTACTTTCGTTCTTCACCTGAAGTACAGGATGAAATGCAGCAAACTGATATGTCAAGTAGCTGAAGGTGATCACAGAATCACAGATGGTTTGTGTTGGAGGGACCTTCCCAGCCCCCCCAGTGCCCCCCTGCCATGGGCAGGGACATCTGCCCCAGCTCAGGTTGCTCAGAGCCCCGTCCAGCCTGGCCTGGGGTGTCTCCAGGGATGGGGCACCACCACCTGATGGAAAGGTTTGAAGCCCAGAAGAAGACTCGCTCAGTGGCATCCCGAGGGCTGCTCCCTCTGCAGTTACTGGTCTCTCTGGTACGTGCCCAGTCTGAGACACGCAGTGCTTGGCGTCTCAGAGCTCTTCGTCAGGGCCTAAGCCAGTAAAAGACTCGCCTGTGTAATTCTCTGCCATCAAAGCTCTGCTAATTGAAAATGGAAAAAAAAAAGATATTTCTCCCAATTTTTAAATGAAGAGCTAGTAATTTCACTCTCTCTTGGAGTGTTACTCTAGTGGTTATGAAATGTAGCTTAATCTGCATTAATACTGCCTTTTAGCATTGGTTTAGGAAAGAGACCAAAAACCAACATTGAGCTCCAAAGAGCTATTATAGAACAGTTGCAGGCAGAGTGCTGGAGATCCTTCTTTTATAGAGAATAATAAATGTTAATGTAGTCCTTAGCATTTCAATGTCATGATTAAATATTCCAGAGTCTTATTAATTGAATATTTTATATTCCTGCAAATGGCCTTGATCCGCACAATGGCATACTAATTCCAAAGTGCCATTTAAAGGGAAGGGAGAAAGAACATTTTCAAATTCCTTGAAGGGAACAGTGCAAACAAGCCTTTTTAAAATGAATGCATTGATGTGCTCTTTGGCAATTTACTTTGCATGAAGCAGCTATGTGGAGAAAATGTAAATATGTTTGTGTGGGGGGTTTTTTGAGGTCCCGGAGTCCTGTAGATGGCTTGCCATTGGTACTGCACAGAGGAAATACGAGTAATGAAGTATGTGAGGGAATGGAAATTCTGCGGATAGCAGCCATGGCTCCTTTCAGGGACGCCAGCATTGTGATTCCTTACTGGGAGATATTAATCTTTTCCCTTGCGTTACCCCATGTTACAATTTAAAGAAGTACCAGGCTTCTATTCTCCTAAAGTTGTAAAGAGTTAGAAGGCAATTACAATCTCGCAAACCTAATTCGCAGCCCCTTTCAGGGGATGATGTTGATTTTCTCCTCTAGAAACTGCTACCTGGCGCCATTCCAGGCGGTGTGCGATAAAACGTTCTTTCCTCACACACCTTGCTCTGAGGTCGTGCTGACCGAGCTCTGGGCCGCCTTCGTGTCTCCGACATGCACCAGCCGTGGCCTCACGTGTCGTGTTTGATTCAGACAGGTTTTTTTGGGACCATCACACTTGCATGTCCCGTTCATTAACCGGCTCTGTTGTTTTTCTTCTAGCGATATTTTCCTTCCTGTAGTAGAGAGGTGATAATTTCTTTGCCAAGACCTAAGTATGCCCAATCTGAAGCAAGAAGGTTTCCTTTCTTGTTTAAATTTGTTACCTACAAAAATCTGGGTTACATTCAAAATTCCAACATTCCTGTATATTTCCCTATATGGTCTCTAAGATGTCAGATGGTCCGTATATTTCGCACCAATTTTCAAAGCCGCAGTTGTGGATGCTGTGTTCCCAATACCCTTTTGGAAGAGGCTGGTTCATATAAATGGTCCTACTTGTTTTTCAGCTGGCTGGATTAGGAGTTCCAGCATCTTCCGACTTTCATTCAAGTTCATGATGATAATATGAAGTTCCCTGCGGTGAGGGGGGTTTGGGGACACCTGTTATTGCTCTGCTGTATCAGCCGCGGGCTCACTGCGGTACCAGCGTGCTGCTGCTGTTAAACACACGCTAAATACACGTGCTGACAGCGCTTTGCCAGGGTAAGCGTTCCTGCTCCTTAGGTACAACTGTAAAAACAATGACACTTTGGTTTCCTAGTGTTTAGCTAACTCTTGTTGTAGAACATCACAACTTAGTGCTTGCCTGGCAGAGCTTTAATGCAGCATGACAGAAACTACGCATTATTATAAATTTATCTTGCTTTTCTTCACTCTGTTCCCTCTTCCTCACATACTAACAAGAATAGTAAATAAATAATAAATAAATAAGCCATTGAGATTCTGCAAGAGGCAGCCGCTTCTGGCAGAATGACCTGACTTCTTTTGTGGAGTTGCGGTTCATCAGTCCTAATTTTGCCCTAAATTAATCAGTCAGGACCACAGACCGGGGCTGACCTTTATACGATAAGCCCTTGATACTGCAGAAATGAAGCAGGAGGGATCTGGGAGGGCAGTGGGCGAAGCGGGAGGCGTTTGCCCCCTGCCCGGCTCTCCCAGGCACAGGAATCCTAGCAAATGAAGCCGCCAGTCATTTTCACATAAAACTAGTGAATGAGAATAACACATAAATGGTTCTACCAGCTTGCTGTCCGGTGAGACTAAGCACTGTCGGCATCTTTTTCCGTTCTTTCTCCCTCCTCTTTAGATAAAATACAAGTTCACTGCAGCGCTTTTAAGATAACGAGAAGAAAACCTGTTAATAAAATTAGTTTTAAGGAACATTAGCATCTCAGCTGGCTGGAGATCAGTTGGGCCCGCGGCTTAGACAGTATGATAGAAAATCAGTGTGAGAAGAGAAAAGCACTAATACAGTAAGAAGGAGAAGAGCCGCTGTGGGTTGCCATGGCTACTGGGGACCTCTTGCTCCAGCATCCCTGGGTGTCTTCGTCCCAGCCTGGGCTCGCTGCTCGCAGCGTCGTGACCACGAGACGGGCAGGTCCCGGTGCAGCTTGGTTTCAGGGAACAAATTCCACTGAACCATGGTTGTCGGTGCTGTTGTAACCAGCTGCTGGGGATGGAAAACATCTCTGTTGGGTTAGAGGAGAACAGTGTGCACAGAGGGAGTGCCTTGCCTATGGGCAAACCAGGACCTCCCGGGGGAGGTTTCTCCCAGGTGAGGCTTTATTCTCATTCCAGCTGCCCTACGTAAGCCTGTGCTTTCCCCTGCTCCCCGCAGCTCAGTTCAAAGCCTCTGTCTAGCAAAGCACCTCCAGCAGTTCTGAGCTCAGGGTGCTCTGTGCTCCACACTGGCGTTACTGGCCACATAAGGCCGTGCAGCGCCAGCGCCGGGATTTTTTGAGGAATTGGCTCAGGTGTCTTTGTTGGAGTGGGACACAAAAGGACACGGTGCCCACCGGTGAGACCTTTCCTTCGGTTATGGCTTTGGAGTCCTGGGGGAGTCCCTCTGCACCTTCAGCCTGTTGTTCCTGTGCCAGGACACCCTGCCGAAGCAACGGGCTTAACAAAGGCAACGGGTTCTTTGCTGTGCCGCAATGTCCTGCCTGGCTGTGGGAAAAGCCGCCCATCGTTTGGGAGCTCAAACACTCCTGAATTACTTCTCAGCATCTCCCCTCGTTTTACATACAATATTTTACAGTCATTCTGTCTTCCATTCCAAGTATGTGTGTTAGAAGAGCGAGCAGTGAGTTTAGCTTTCTGTACTGGTTTTGTATCCTGGCTAGCGTTTTAATTTTATCGTCACCATTTGACCCTTCCAGTGTTTTGTGGTGGACAGCTTGTCCATGTTAGAGGAGAGAGCTCTGCGCTGCTGCAGCTACGGCAGTTTGCACGGGGAATTACCTGCGCACAGGCTGTAATTTCAGTGCTGCTGGTACTGATCCCTCTTCGCCGTTACTGCAGGGGAGTTGCTGTACCAGGGGACGTCATTCACAGACCTGGAACAGGGCCTATTGCTGCTGCTAAAGAAAAAAGGCTGTCGCTCCAGGTTCCGTCATTCGTTTAGCAACATTTTTCTCTGCTGATTACCCCTTGCTCCCCAAAGTACCAGAACCAGTGTTCCCTGGCGCGAGCGCCCTGTTCTTTGTTCCCGTCGCTGCGGTGAAGTCTGCAGCAAGCCCTGCCCGTGGGCTCGGATGTGCGCGCTGCCATCGCCGTGCTGGCTGGACCCGGCGGTGCTCCTCGGAGCTGGGGCGGGGGCTGCATGCGCTGTGTTTGTGCTGCTAAAACACAGATCTAAGCATCTGTGCTTTCGGTACTGGTGATACCGATGTGATACCGTCTTTTTAAAAGCAAGTAAAGAAAGAGTATCCCCTTGTCCTGAGGGGATGTTAATCTGTAAACGAATTGTGAGGAAATGTAGATATCTGGACTTTCTTTCTTCGCTCTGCATCCTCTAATTAATTCTTGTTATTCCCTTCTCTTTCGTAACTCATTTTTATTAAAGCCAGCATCTGTTGTCTGTTCGAAGCTGATTGAAAACACTCTCTAATCTTTTTTCTAAAACAGTTATTAAATTTCCAAAAGAAGCCATAGCACTGCAGAGATGTCCCTCCTCTGTTCCTCCTGCAGGCAGGAGGGGCTCAGGTGAAATACGTTTTCGGAGCAGGAGCTGGTGTGGGATCGCAGCTCGGTGCCAGGCTGCGCCCGGCGTGCTGCGCATCGGAGAACGCGGTGCCATCAGATACACCCGTGTTAGCGCTCAGGGCTTTGGGGGCTGATTTGCTCCTCTGAGATGTTTGTTCAGAGCTGGTCTGGGTTCTTCTAAATGCTTTAGTGGTATTTTTACACCCTCTTGAGAAGTCCCACATCCCCCAAACGCTAAGAAGGGCTTTGGTGATGCAGTGCTTTGTTAAAACTGGAACGGTCAGACAGAGAATCAGAATCATTTTGGTTGGAAGAAACCCTCAAGATCATCGGGTCCAACCGTTATGCACGCTGTGGAGAAGATGTCATTAACATCTGCTCGCAGAGCCCAGCTTACACAGCCTTGTGGGACAGTATCATACCACGAATGTCATATGTTCTGTTTAGGGCTGGATCGTACAGTGAACTACTGCATAACAATTTTTTACAATACAAATATTAATTGTGTTTAATGACATTGTGTCACTCCAACAGCTGACGGAGAGGAGGAGGCCCTTGTGCAAGCTGACCATGTAAAAAGCGCGGTGCAGAAGGTCTGCTGCATCTGCTGTCCGTCCTTGTGCAGACAGCCTGGGCCAGAGGGGCCACGCAAAAACCGCATCCTGGAAGGGCTCGGTTTTGTACAACGAGGCTCCCTGGGGTGAGGCTGCCCATGGGCACTCAGCTCTACTGGAGGTCTCCGGGGCAGCCGGAGGGCACAGCGAGGCTTTCAGCCTGGTTCTGGTTCTGACGGTGGTGAGAGCCTGGCCCAGGTTCCCAGAGAGGTGGTGGCTGAACCATCCCTGGAGACATCCCAGGCCAGGCTGGACGGGGCTCTGAGCAACCTGAGCTGGTGCAGATGTCCCTGCCCATGGCAGGGGGGCACTGGGGGGGCTAGGAAGGGCCCTTCCAGCCAAAACCATGCTATGATTCCATGTCACCAGGGCCACAGTTTCTGGCTGGAAGCTCACACCAATCTTTTCTCCTATTCCTGGTCTCTCAGGTTCTCTGTTTGTCATCTCACTTATTCCAAAGTCTTCTCTATTTTTGATAGTGTTTTCATCTATTCGTGCTCAGTTAGAAGACACTGAGCAGGACTGCCTGTTCTGCCTCAGCTTGCTCAGGCACTACGTGTCTGTGAAGCTCAGTGGCAGCTTATTTTCAGACTTCAGAGTGAGCATCTGCATAGCACGGTGCTCCTGGAGCGGGCACCAGGAATTCAACCCATCCCTGAGACAGTGAGTACGTTCAAACAAATGAGCTGGCTGGGCAGATGGGGCTCCCAACAACAGGGACGCTGCACCTTCATCACCATCCCGCGTTGTTTTGGTTGGCTTCAAGAGAACTGGCAAGAACCCCTGAAAGGGCTCCTGGATTATTCATGGCACACGTGCTTTACTGGTCAGTGGTTTTGGTGCTCAAGTGAGCTGAGCATGTCAACTTTCTACCTTAGTAATGACAGAAATAATGACTTGGCAGCGTATCTGTGTGCTTTAGTCTTGTTTGTTGTCTGCTGCATTGAAGTACAAGGTGTTTGCAAAATGCGCAGAGCTGAAAAGTGTTTGGGACAAGAAAAGCTTTGTTTGTGTAGTGGTTTTAATTCTATAATGAATGGGATTAATACCGAATAATGTTTTTGTTGTGACATTGTTTACTATGGACTTAACTCTGCAGAAACTAGGGTTTTGTAACCTTTGAGTCTTTCTGTGTAAATGCAGAAAAGGTCCATTCCGGAGAACTGTTTAGTTATGGAAACCTTACTGGAGCCAGGTCCATTACAGATCTTCGGGCTTTCTTGTAACTTTTCAGAACAACGTAGTAGTGGTCATTAGTTTAATTGGTGGTTTATTCTGTGAGGTGGCTGGAACAAAGCAGCAATTATCTGAACTGTACATTAGGCTGAGGTCGTGCAGTTCGGAGCAGCAGAATGTGATGTACAAGCTGAGTGGCCGTGGCACAGGGCTCGTGGGAGGGGTGGGTAAGAATTACCAAAAGATACGAAAAGAGATTCTGAAATTTTAGTCTTTTAGATGCTGCAGAAGTGAAGGTTTCTGTTTTGAGAATCGATGAGTGATCATTTTTGGGAAGTAGTTTTGCTCGTGAGAGGTGTCTTTTGCCGTAAGAAGACCTTCATTTTCACAAGTGCTTAGAACGCACCTGGTGGTGCCCGTTCAGTTCCTCAGAGTGATCCCTTCTGGTGAAATTAAGGCACGAACTATCATTTGATTGATACAGATGCTGACAGATCAAAACTGTTTTCCTTCCGAGAGGAGAGCATCCCTTGTAAGATCTCTGTCCTCGGGGTTTATGAGTGAAATTGGGCAAACAGCGACCTTCCTTCACAGCTGTGAAGGATTTCGGAACACTGCAACTTCATGGTACACGCTTTTCTCTGAAATTATTGCTTTGTACACCCCTGAAAGCTCAATTTACCTCAGCTGTCACTCACAGGATTTCTTTTAAGCAGAAAGAGCAGCAGAAGCAGAGCTGAGGAAGCAGGAATGTGCCATCTTGTTCTCTCGGCAGCCCCAGATGCAGGCAGGGCTGCCTCACACAGACTATTTTTATCTTATTTCACAGTGCCCTGACAGCAGGATTTAGCACTGTGCTGAAGGATGCTGATCCTCCTGAGGATATCTGCATGGCTGCCTCACGTTAATTATGCTGTTTTAGCTATAAGCTGAGGTTTGCTTGGCTAAGTGGCATTGCGATGTCGAGCCGTGGAAGGAAGGGAGCTGCCGGGGAGCGTTCCCTCGCAGCCCCAGCTGGCGGGGTCTGCCGGCTGCGACGGGAGGCGACAAACCCCGCTCTGGCCCGGCGCCTGCTTGGGACCCACGTCCTCGCTGTCCTCGGCGGTACGAGAGTGTCGCAGGGCAAACGTGGAGGGGGACACCGCGGCTGGTGTTCCCAGTGCTTCCAGCGCAGCGCCCCGTTCACCCGGCTGCGGCTCTGCTGTCCTGGTGTCACCACGCAAGCACCGACTGGCTTTCTGAGGGACGCTTCTCTGCCCCAGCAGAAGTTCTGGGCCCACAGGGGGTGTTTTCTGACTTGATTTTTTGCAAGAGCTGAGACAGGAAACTGAGAGCAGCCCCTTCCAGTGCTGTAGAAGTGCCCCTGGCCTCGGGGCAGGCTGGGCGGGCGGCGCGGCAGCTGTGGCACAGCTGGATGCTGGACTCTGGCTCAGCGTGGACGGCCCGGTCCGTGCTCTGTGCGTGCCAGCAATCCTGTGAGGCAGGGCCAGTAACAGTGCATAAAAACAAGTGTCTTTAGGATGAGCGCTTGCTTTCTGCACTAGTCCTCTCTGTAAAACGAATGCAAGAATCATGTTCCTTTCTCGTGTTCGTTGAGATTGTCTTTGTGTGTTTGCAGCCTTCAGTGCTGCAGAACTGGGAGCTGAATCATCGCTGCGGTGACAGTAAACATGCTTTAGAGTGAAATAATGATGATGGGACAAGTTCTTCCTTTTTGTTTATCCGCTTAGGCTGCCAGTTATGCCTCATTTGAACCACACCAGGCTGTGCACCGCTCCCGAGGACACAGAGCCATTTCCAAACAAAATGTGAAGGGGCTGATTTGAATTTCCACAAGCTCTCTTGTCAGCTTCTCCTATTCTTTCCTCCACAGAGAAAACCAGCCTTCGTTGTGGTGTATTCCCCTGGTGCTGGCACACCTGCGAAAACAACATCACCTAAGCTGCATTAATGATGCTTTTTCTTCCAAGGTCTTTATTCATAGTGACACCTGGCATGATAAGGAGATTGTTTCCTCCCTACGTTCTCCTCATCTCAGTGCATTCTCTCTCCCCAAATCATTCGGGATACCTGTAGGAAATGATCAGAATATCACAAATATGTTTATCACTGAAGGCTGGGAAACAGCTGTAAAAACAGAAAGAAGAGCCGTGGGTGCGTGTAAGGATGGAGAGAGAATGAAGGGGGAGCGGTGCAGCAAATGTTCAGTGTGGGAACAACGAACGCAGTTGTGGAGCCTTTCTGCAGCCTGGGTCAGAACAAAGGTTACAGCAAGAGTCCAGCACTCCTGGTGGTGATAAGTAACATGACTTGGGGGTATTTTCACCAGCTCATGCTGTGGGTCATGAAATTGCAATAAGATAAGCAAAGTTTTATTTGCTCGCTACAAGGGCGACAAAGTAAATTTCACTTGATATTCAATTTCTACACCCCCCGCACTGCGTATAAGGAATTATAAATGTGATTAACAGAGAGTACTGTGACAAAATGACAGCTTGGACGTGCTAAACTGCTGAATAGTCTTGTGTGCAATCAGCAGGTAAAAAAATACTTCTTGTGCAAGCTGGGGTGCTGCCCCTGCTGGCTGTGTTCCCTGAGAAAAGACAGACAAAGAACTCCCTTTGTTGCCATAAAGAAAAGATAGTGTTGTTATTCGAAGTGCCCAATAGGTTTCCAAATTGTTCTATTAAGAAGCAGGAAAAGAAATACGTGTTGTAAAATGAATTTAATTTGGACTGGCACTAAAACTCCTAGTGGTGCAAGGATCAGAAAGAAGCAAAACGATCATAAAAAGCCTGTGATAACTTCAAGCTGTGAATGAACAGTCATTTCTGTCTCGGTGAGATCCATGTTGCCTGGGAAAAGAATTATTTTGGCAATGGCAGAATGTAATGACCAGTTTATTGTTGGAAGAGCCCTGTGATGCAGATACCCAAATCTTTACAGGACTCGCCATCTGCAGATCCCGCAGCACCCTGCGAGTCCAGTGCCACCGACCTCTTCTTTCAGTATCTTTTAGAAGTGTGACCATCCCCAAGTCATCTAGTAAACCAGTGCCAGCACGTGTTACTGCCTGTCCCACCATCCTCATGTTGACATTCAGTATTTGGGATGCCCTTGTTTTCCACATATTTGGGAAACTTAAGTTTACATCTGAAAGCATTAATTGTGTCTTTTCCTGGCTACTGCAAAGTATTTCGAGCATCCCAGTTTCACTCTAAGTTAAAGGGGTTAGACTCAGCAAAGGGTTAACATTTGTCTTGCTGTCTTTAACAGGCGTTTTGTTGGGCTGGAGCTGATGTTCCAAAATTCAGCAGTGCCCTGCGGGAGCGGGGGTGCTGAGGTCTCCTCGCAGGGGCCGGGCCAGGCTGTGACTGCTGTGGATCCCGCGGGCGTTGCGCAGTCAGCAGCGGGCGTTGCGCAGTCAGCGGCAGGCGTTGCGCAGTCAGCAGCGGGCGTTGCGCAGTCAGCAGCGGGCTCTGCGTCTCTGCGTGTCCACGGAGTGCCGTTTCCCTGCCCACGGGTGACGTTCCCACTGCAGGAACAGCGCAAAGGGTTCCCGGTTACTGTCTTCTGAGACACGGTTGGGTATAAGGCAGATGGAAATAACGTTTCTGGAGCAAACAATGGAGAATAGGTGTTGTGTCGGCTTCCTCTGGTGTCCCCAAAGGCTACTGAGAATCGGCTTGTGAAGCGGAGCAGAACTGGACTTGCAGTCGTGGTTCCCCGCAGATACACGAGTCTTGAGTGGCAGAGCCCGGGCGCAGTCGGGGGAGCCGGCAGAGAGGATGGGTTTGCTTGGGGACTCGGCGAGGCAGGGGCGTTTCACAGGGTCCACACTCTTTCAACTCTGGTTTGTGTCCCAGTGATATTCTGGTTGGCTTTTCAGCAAAACTGAATCCCCAGATCTTGAGATGGGCACAGCTTAACAGCGTTCATTCCTAGATGTTTGACCACTGCAGGGTTTTGACCTTGTGCAAAAAAAAATTTGTCATTAAAGACTATTTCTTTATGAACATTAAAGCCACTAATGAATGCAGTCCCAGTCTGCTCAGCCTTGCAGAATATGATCAGGGTGTTACAGAGCTCAACTACTGCTAATGAGGATATGGTAATTAGTGGCAGTCTTGTCTGAGCCAAATTGGAGATATTCAATATCATGAAGGAAGTGATGCAAGAGTATCAGAATACAGAACCCGGACTTCAGGAGAACAGGTTTTTGGTTTATTTAGGAGACTGGCAGGTGAGATCCCATGGGAGGCAGCTCTGAAGGACAAAGGAGCCCAAGGAGGCTGCAGGTCTGTAGATCACGCTTCAGGCACAACTGTCCATCCCATTCTCAGGAAGGGGAGATCCATCAGGAGACAAGACCAGCTTGGCTAAGCAGGGACATGAGCAGCAAGAAGCTGCATGTGGAACACGTGAGGCGGTTGCTGGATGGGGTGGGTGATTTGGTGACAGCAGACACAGGTGAGGCTGAGGCACTCCGTACCTCCTTTGCTCCTGTTTTACCAGCAAGGTGGCCTGGGCCTCTGTGCATTGTGAATGGGCTCAAGGAGGAGAAAATCTACGAGCAGTGTTATCCACTATCTGCTCAGGGATTGCTTGTGAAAACCTGGTCCGTGCAAGTCCATGGGTCCAAAGGTGCTGAGAGAGCTGGGTGGTGTCCTTGTGAGGTTGTTCTCTGTCGTCTTTGAGAAGTTGTGATCAGAGGAGCTCCCTTGCAACTAGAGAGACAGATGTTGTATCCGTCTTCAAGAAGGGCTGAAAGAACAATGCAGGGAACTGTCCCTGGGAAAATTAGGTAGTGAGTTATCTTGGACTGCACATCTGGGCACATGAAGGAGAAGGTGACATTATGCCTGACCAACATGATTATTTTGTATGATAAAATGACTGCATGTGCCGATAAAAGGAGTGCAGTGAATGGCATTAGCAATATTATTGACACAATATTCTTCTGTCCTACAATATTTGTGTTTCCAAGTTGGACTATTACAGTCTACGAGGGTGGATAAATAGTTGAGTAAAAGCCTGGTTGGCCGCTTGGGCTCAGAGGGAGGTGGTGGTTCTAGGCTGTACTCCCATGGGGTCACTCCAGGAGAGGAACAGGGTGCCCAGAGACCTTATACAGTCTCCACCCTTGAAAGTTTTTAATAACTGACTGAATAAAGCTCTGATCTACATGGTCCCACCACACTGCTGGCCCTGCCTTCAGTGGGAGGTTGGACTAGAGACCTGGGTTATTCTGTGATCCTGCGATACTCATCCATCAATCAGCATACTACATATGCTACAGGGCTCTAGGTAAGTTATACAAGACAGGATGTGTCCTCAAATTTTAACATTTGATTTATGACCTTACTGAAGTTTCTTTATTAGTTGTTGGGTTTGTGGAAGAATTGACATTGACACTTGCAGCCTTGTGACCCTTCCAGGCTCTGCACAGGTCTGGCCACCCCTCCAACAGCTGTGATCACATCTGCTTGTCTGTGTACGGCACAGTCACGGACAGGCTTCCCTCTGAACAACCCGGGGTGACATACGCATCGTGATAAAGGTTTTATTTGAACCGTGTGACACGGCTGAGACATCTAGATCCATATATTGCTAGCAGAGCTTCATCCTTCCTCATCATTCCAGCCCCTGCACCTTTCTATAAATCAGCCTGGTCCATCCAGATGTCTCAACCCTGTTCCCTCCGTTCTCTGCCGGTTCTCATCCACATTTTCCCAGCTCTTCACACAGACCTTGAGCCTTGTGTTTATCTGCTGTCATTCTTAGAAATAGCCTGCTTATTGCAGTGGAGATGTTCCAGAAAGATCGGCTTGGGACTGACCTAGTGCGGGAAATGTAAACTGAGATGCTGAAACTTGTCCAAGGTGTAAGCGATGAAAACAAGGGACCGCGATGGGAAACACGGAGTAACTTCCTCGGATGTGCTGAGGAGCAGGGTCGGGCACGGGCAGCGTGGGGCTGTGCCCAGGAGCACCCGGCCAGGGCTGAAAATTCAGCTATAGACTGTGTCCCATGTGTGCGAGGACTTTGCCGGGCTGCGGGCAGAGCGGGAAGGCCAGCGAGATGAGCTGCCGTCTGTGTGCTAACAGACTACCTGCCCCTCGCCTTAGTCAGCAGGGATTCATTTAATAGCAAAAGCTCTGAGGCATTTAATGGAGAACGGTACAAATAAATAAGAGTGAGAGTGGGTGCCCAATCAAGTTCAACAGTTGTTTCTGCAGAGCCAGGTTTTGTGTTTTGTTCTGCGAATGCAAACTCTATTGATCCATGCAGCGCTTTCATTTTCTGTCTCAATATAAATAAATAAAAATAATAATCCAATCCGTGTGTAATTCAGTTCAGTTCGTGTGAGCTACATTCTGACTTTCCATAATACAAATCAGAAAATTGCAGCTGTGCTGTGTATTTGCTGCGATAACCTCGCTCAGCAGCCCACCCCGGGAGAGCGCAATCAACCCCTGTGTATTCTCTTCACATCAACTTCTCAAGGTCACCGGCTGCCTGAGCAACTCTTTTATGCAATTTCCTACCATTAAGTACAGTAGAAGCAAGTCAGCCTTGGTAGTTTATTTATAGATCCTGTAGATGCGCAGTTCTCGCATTCTATTAACGAGGGCAGATACAGGATGAATTTTTTATCCATTACGGACCTTGTGCTGCATAAAATACTGTGCATTTTTACTGGAGGCTCTACCATGTTAACCTTTGACAAGTGATTAATGATTCAGCTAGCAGGGTTTTACTGACGTCTTGTGTAGGGCCTGTGTGGTGCCTGTGTACTTAACCACTTCATACTCGTTCAGCATATTAATTTGATTCTGTTTATAATAGGAAGCCCAAATGTTCAGCATCACCGTACTTACCACGAACTGTGAAACAAGCATTCTTTATTTGGAGAACATGTGCTGATGTGGCAAGTCATATGAGGTGATGAGGCCAAGGCTTGCTTCTTTCTTTCCATACTCTTCTCTTTCCATTTGCATTTTGGCCACCACTTTAGGTTGCAAGACTGAAAATACTCCCTGGGCTTCCCTCCCTGCTGACCCCTTGGGAGCATCTGCTGGTGAGCGCTGAAGAGAATGAAATTGGTTTTGACTATTATCGCACACAGAGACAGCAACCTTAATCAGCAGGGATTTGCTAACTCTTCAGTAGAGTCTTGATAATTTTCTTAAAGTTTCTTTCCACCCTTTGTTCTGCTCTGTGTCACAGATCTCTCGTACAGGTGTCACAGGTGACACCCAAGGCATCATTTGTGGTTCTAAAGAGCAGCATCAAGAGGATGAGAGTGCCAGAGCAGCATCTCTAGTGTGGCCCGACCCTCTCCCCGTACATCTGCAGACCAGGAGGTTCACCACTCGGCTCCTGCCAGGTCTGGGGTGTCTACGAGAGCTGACGTGCAGTGCGATCTCCCTCTGCATCCCCTCCATGGGGACGCGGGTGGGACGGGAGGAGGAAGATCCTGCACGAGGAAGGCACAGGGCTGTATGGTTGGTCACTGGTGCCTGTGGCTCTCGGGCAGCTCGTAGGGGTCTTTGGAGAATGAATTTTGAAGGTGTTCCAGTCATACGATGTACATAGACACTTGGGTCTCTGGAGATGCGAAAGCCATTAATCATGTGGAATTAAGGCAGTTAATCAAGTCTCAAAAGCTGACAAAAAATTGTCCCTGAGGCTTTTTACCTTGAATATCTTTAGAAAATGATAGTTTCAGCTTTCCACTTGGCTACCTCTGTAAGCTAATTCATTTTCTTCAGCAGCAGCCCAAGGTCAGCTGTGATGGGACTGTGTCAGCTGGGGATGGTGCTTCACTCCGGCCGAGCCCGAGCTCTGCGGACGGGCTGGGTGTCACCGAGGTGCTGCCGGGCGCTGCGGCAGGAGCATAGCTGGGGGAAAGAGCGAATGCTCCAGACCTCGATTTATCTTTGTCTGAAACTTGAAATATTTCAGTCGCCAAACCTGCCGAATGAGATCCTGTGTGTGGTAATGGAGAGTGGCAATGCAGAGCAGGGGCGCGCTCGAGGCGCAGGCTGTGCTCGTGCTATCTGCATTCCGAGTTCACGCAGAAACACTCATTTAGCTAATCTTCCCTCATTACATAATTTATATAATTAATTTCAAATTGAATCGCTCCAGATGCTGATTCTGCCCTTTTGGTCGTCTGCTGCTTTCTCTCCCATCAAATCCAGGAGTGTTAATAGCAGGGGGCAAAGTCCCCTCTGGGTTCTGCTCCCTGCACTGGTTTTTGGCTGCTCTGCTTGCTGGGGAACGCTCTGGCTGTCGAGTCCCCAGTGAGGAGATGTGGGGCAGCCCTGAGCCCCCCCTCGTCTGCAGGATTTGCACCCCCTGGATCTCCTGCAGTGCCCCGAACTGGGTGTAACGGCAGCACTGGGATCGTTTCCCAGCTCTGCAGGCAGGGCGCAGAGGAATGGAGGAATTAAAAAACCACTGGAAACACTGAAAGGCAGAGAATCTGTGAAATCCTCCGGATGACACTGTCACCTTGCGTTCACACAGGGACGGCGCTGAGAGGTCCCCATGCAAAACTTGCCGTCCCCATCACACTTGGGGGTTTGTTCTCCATGGTTTGCAGGAACCGGTGCATAGATGTGCCCTGGTGTGGAGGAGACGTGAGGACGCGGGGTAAAGATCACCATGAAGCAGCAACGCTTCAATCCTTTGTCCTGTCCCCAGGGGCAGAGTGACTACTTAAATACAAATAATTATGTCTCTGTGTGCTGGAGTTTCTCCTGCTCTGGTGGTAAATTGGCCAACAGCCCAGGGCTCAGCAGTGCTGGATGGGTAACTGCCGCGTGGTGCCGGAGCAGCGGAGCGTTGGGTTTGCGTGGCACAGGGAGACGGGAGTTTTGGGAGTGGGTTGGCCTGTGGTCGCAGGGTGATTCAGAATCACATGCAGAGCCCGTTCGTACTGGTGGGAGGGTTTCTGTTACCTTCGGGGGGCTTCGAAGCCGTTTCTTGTTGAGCAGCTGGATGAGGCAGCACACAGGGGGCACACAGACACACACAGAGTGCCCGCAGAAGCGCTTTGGAACCACAGGGAGGAATTTAGCATTTCTGAATCTAGATGGTCCATTCCTGCAGACACAAAGCTCCCATCACACAGCAGATTTGCCTAGGGAAATAAATCAGATACACAGCCTGAGGAATGCATCCGCTCCAAACCACACACCCCAGGCCATCAGCCTTGCAATGTGATGCGAATGGAAGAAATGGCAGCTGCTTTCTGTCCTATCGGCAGACTGCACTATTGCGGTGTTATTACCGGCGTTGTTCCGTGTGGTACTGAACAGGGCCCCGGGACCGTTTTCTCCATCCAGTTCTGATGGCAGCGACAATAGTCCAGTCCTGTGTGCAGCTTCCCTGAGAAGAAGATGCACAGGACCGGGGCATCCCATGGCAGCTCTCCTGTAATTACCATCCGTAGCACCAGGTGGCGAGAACAGTCTTTATTTCATGTCCTGCTCGGTGCCCGGCGCCAGCTGGCAGGAATATTGCAGGTAACAGCGACAAGGCAGCCTGGGAGAGGACAGGACGCAGTTGTTTCTTCCGCTTGCATCAGCATCGCAGGGCGGGTGGGATGAGATGTGTCGGCTCCTCGTGTGGATCCTGCTAAAAGCTTTTTCCCCGAGCAGGGTGTGCTGTGGGGTTGTCCCGCAGAATGGACCCCCCAGCCTGTGCCACCTGGGAAGAAACGTTCGTGTTCAACCCGCCAAAGACCAGGCTTTAAAACCAGCATTAGCAGCGAGTGTTCTCCTAAGCTGCAGTGTCCTGAGAGCGCTGTGCTGGGTTGTGATGGAACCTCTGCCCCACTTGTTTCACCCTGTGCACTTAAAGTCCATGGCAGGGTTTGAAATTGCCTGGAAATTCTTGGAGGAGTCCTGGGGAGCTGAAGCTCAAAGGTATTTTGGCATCAGCTGCTCCCATCTCTGCTTCAAGAGCAGGGGGTGCTGGCGCAGGGATTTAGAAAACTTTCAGGGCTGCCTGGAACAAGATCTGCAATATTGACCCCGTGTCTTGTCCTGTCTTACCTCTGCAAATGCCCTCCTGCCGGGAAGTCAAAATTGCATGCAAAGAGACTAGGACAAAAAAATGCAATTATTGGGAGCGTGTGAAGCAGTTCTCAGATGTGTGAAACCTCGCCAGCAATCTGACCTGGTCTTTTTCCTATTTTTTTACCGCTCTTTGGAGAATAGATTAGATCAGGTCAGAGATGTTGCTAGAGTGAAGGTAAAGAGGTCAGGGAGGATCCCTTCAAGTCTGTGTTACCCTGCTCACCAGCTCTGTTTTGACTTATGGAGAGAAATAAGTTGGTAACAGTTGGAGTTATTAGTACAGCTTAACTAGAGAATGGCACTGAATGAAATAACCAGAACACCGTGAAGCAACAAACCCTCTTCCCTGATAATTGAATTGAATTACAGAAAGAGCTTTCTAGAAATTAAATTTTCTGTGATTATTTTGGGGGAAATTGAAAACACTTATTGAGGATGTGTCCAGGGATTACTTCAACTTCCTGGCAAAAACTGAAAAATGGAAACATTTGGCTAAGGCTAGAAATACTGCCAGGTGTTGTGTTGTGCGGCTCTTAGGAGCGGAGTTTAGGTTGGTTTGATCTCCTGTTATGCTGTATGCATCCTTCTTAGGATTTCACGGCATCTCTTCCTAGGTGATGCATTATAGAATATGGTGCTGGGGACTGGTGTGTAGATGGGCGGCACTAGCACGTATTTGGGTGGCTGTGCCCGGATCCGAGAGCAGCGTTGGCGATGGACATTGTCTGGCCTGCTCAGCTGGAGTGCCGTGCCTTGTGAATACAAACCATTGCTTCTCTAAGTGCTGGTTTTGAAAATAGTCTTCCGCTGAACAAAAGCAGCCAGGCCAGAGATGTATATCTGGGTTCCCGCGGTCCCGTTGTCCCCGCAGGGTGGCAGATCCCGGGGCTGAGCGGAGCTGGGACACGCGTGTCCCGACCCGTGGGGCTGCAGCTCACGCCTCTGGCTCTGGGGCACCTCTCAGGGCAGCCCACAGCCCCAGGGGGGCCGCGGTCAGTCCTGGGGCCGAACCCGCGTTTGGTTCCGCGGGTGCTGCTGTGCAGCGGGAGGAGCAGACGGCGCCGCTGCCCGGCCTGCCGCCCTCCTCCTGCTCCCGGCCGCGATAACAGAGTGCCGCGGCAGCAGGAATAATGGACTGAGGAACCATTTGGAACAATTTTAAACCCTTGTTGCACATCAGTCTGCGATGTCCTCGCTGCGTTAATATTCTGGAGAGAGTAATGTAACACAGCCATCTCATGATTACTCTGCTGATTACAGGTCATCATTATATGTCCCTTTTGGAGCTTTCAACCGGCTGTATGCTTTGAAGCTGAAGACAAATAATGAAGGTGCAGAGCAGACAGAACCTTCTCTCTCTGTATCTTCAGGTAAAATACCTTCTTTGATTTATTACCTACCCCTAAAAGAAGCAGGACATAAATTACTGAACGTTGCCAAATCTTTCAGCTCTCATAGGCAAGGCTATTTGCTAAATAGTCTATTTGAAGGTCTTTTTGATGCTGCTAAACACCCTAGCTGCAGTTTACTTGGAAACATGAGTTCTTGATGAGTTTCACTCTTAAAATACACTGGAGTTTCTTTTCTTACTGAGAACGTGTGTTTGAAATGGAGAACACAGTTCAGGGTTTTCATCTGTAACCATGACATCATCTTCTGTGGATACAGTCTGAAATAGTTTTATCTAAAAAATTGGTTCTTCTCAGTTGCCTTCATTTGTGGAGAGATCTGACTGTGGGTTCGAGGTGTCAGTCTACAGGAGAGAAAGGCAAACTAGGATAACTAAGAGTAAACCTGGTGTACGTGCTGCCAGGCAGCGGGTATCTCTGTACCCATTTGTACCAGGGAGCCCAAAGCCGAGCACAGCACCCGGTGCAGAGCAGGAGCACCCCTCTGGACCTGCTGGCTACCGAGTGCAGCCCAAGAGAGCCCGTGTGTGTGTGCAGGTGGGCTCCCCGACCAGCGCCCTCCTTGCCGCCTGTCCCTGCCCTGCCCTGCAGCCCCAGCCGAGCTTTGGCTTCCCGGCTCCATTCCTGTGCGTACAGGCAGCGTCCTGGGTTTGCCTTCCAAGCAGCCTGTCCCTGCTTCCACCTTCCGAATATTTATTTGTCGTGTTTGATCTCAGGTATGAGCTTCACATTTATCCATGCTGGCTTTTGCCACGCTTTTTGTTCCTTGTAATTAACTGTTCTTGTGCTGCACGGAGGCTGCTCTTGACTATTAGCCAGATCTCCTGGACCCCTTTGCCCCCACCCAGGGGCATATTCTCATCAGATCCTGCCAAGTAGGTCCATGAAGAGGCTAAAATAATTCTCTTTGGAAGCTCACAGTTGTATTTTAGCTGTTTATTGTGCTCATTCCTCTAAGGATCTTGAACTCTACATTTTGTCATGGTCACTGAATCCAAGGCTGCATCAACAGTTCTCTGCCTTGTTTGAGTAGCGGGTCCAACAGAGCATCAACCCTGGTCATTTCATTAATCACTTGAATCAAGAAATTATCTTTAATACACTCTAGAGATCACCTGGATTGCTTGTACCCAGCCACAGTGCCCAGCAGGCAGATTCTGAGGCGCTTAAAGTCACCCAGGGGTGCCAGGGCCTGTCTGTAGGGTGTTCTCCAGCTGCCTAAAGAGGGTTTGATCCACACGGGCACTCAGCTGGGGCTCAGCTGGCTCTGGTGACCCCCTTGGTCATCCTCCCCAAACTGCCACCGAGCAGCACCTCCACGGTCGGCAGGGGCCGTGTCACAGAATCATAGAACCACAGATGGTTTGGGTTGGAGGGCCCTCCCCAGCGCCCCCCGTGCCCCCGCTGCCATGAGCAGGGACATCTGCACCAGCTCAGGTTGCTCAGAGCCCCGTGCAGCCTGGCCGTCCCCAGCAGCTCCAGACAAGCTCCCCAGCCTGGTCCCAGCACGTCCCGTGTCCCCTGAGCCCACCAGTGGCTGCGGGTCACTGCACTGGTGGCACCATCACCCCCAGCACATGGAGCCTGTGCCCGGGCGGCTGGAGGTGGGTAGGGCTGGCTTGGCTAGGCCAGAACTCAAAATAAGGCACGGACGATAGCAGAGGGTTGGAAACTGAGAGCGAACACGATGCCGTCGGGTGGGGAATGACTTGTCAGCTGAGGTTCAAGGGTCGGCGGAGTGATTTATTTTTAATTTGGATGGTTGACAGCTGTGATTTCATTTGTTAGCCTCTGCAAGTGAGGCTATGACATACCAAATAAAACGTGTCAGCTAATATGTCACATCACATAAGACCATAATAGTGTGTCTGTGTTGCCGCCAGGGACACCTTTCACTGACTCCCTTGCAAACTAGCAGCCGTACGGCAACACCTGGAGTCCCCGGAAAATGGGGACGCAGCTCGTCCGGGCCTGGAAATGCAGGTGCAGCGCGGCGCTGCCCCGTGGGACGCTGCGCGCAGGCCGCCGCGGCAGCGCGGCTGCGCCGGGCCCCGCCGGAGCGGAGCAGCAGCGCGGGGCCGCCGCGGGACGGCAGGGCCGCCGCGGGACGGCAGGGCTTCCCCCGCACCGCCGCGCGGGGACGCGGCCCGGAACAGCCGGCGGGCCAGACCGAGTTGCGCTGAAGGGCAGAGACAAGTTAGGCTCTCCTCGTGTTCCAGAGGAACCGCTAAATCCAGTGACACCTGCTTTAACCTGCCCCTTGTGCTGCCAGGTGCGGGTGAATCGCTCTGGTCGCCTGTGGGGTCGTTGAATCACAGAATCACAGAATCACAGAATCACAGAATGTCAGGGATTGGAAGGGACCTCGAAAGATCATTTAGTCCAATCCCCCCGCCGGAGCAGGAACACCCAGGTGAGGTTACACAGAAGGTGTCCAGGCGGGTTGGAATGTCTGCAGAGAAGGAGACTCCACAACCTCCCTGGGCAGCCTGGGCCAGTGTTCCGTCACCCTCACTGAGAAGAAGTTTCTTCTCAAATTTAAGTGGAACCTCTTGTGTTCCCGATTGAACCCATTACCCCTTGTCTTACTGTTGGTTGTCACCGAGAAGAGCCTGGCTCCATCCTCGTGACACCCACCCTTTATATATTTGTAAATATTGATGAGGTCACCCCTCAGTCTCCTCTTCTCCAGCTCAGAGCCCCAGCTCCTCAGCCTTTCCTCACACGGGAGATGCTCCACTCCCTGCAGCATCTTCGTGGCTGCGCTGGACTCTCTCCAGCAGTTCCCTGTCCTTCTGGAACTGAGGGGAATGGGCTTGAATAAGAAGAGGAGACTCAGTTCTTCTTCCCGTGTCTTCTCCTGATGGTCTCGTGTGATGCTTTCAGACCTATCTGCATCGGTTTTTGCCGCAGCCTGTTGCAGGTTCACACCCCGAGGTGACAGGCAGTGGTTTCGTTCCCAGCGTTGCGGCTGGAAAAGAAGAAAAGTTTAGTGTTGAAAAAAAATTATACTAGCCATTGGCATTCAGGAAACGTGGTCTCTGTGCGCATTATCTCCAGCCTGATCGAGTCACGGTTCGTGGAAGTGGTCTGATAATATGTATGTAGGTTTAAAGCCTGAAGTGAAACTAGCCTTTTATATGGAATGGATATTTTGAGTGATTGAATATGAATGCAGATATTCTCTGCATACTTTTCAGTAATATCTGAAGGAACCATGTTATAAGTAATCTGTCTGGCAACAAAAACTCTGTAAGTAGAAAAATAGGGAGCGCATTTCACATCTATCATACAAAAATGATGTTTTACCACTGCAAGGAGAGATAAGGATTTAATTTGTAAGTGACAAAACCCAAATTCTTTTGGATTAAAGTGCCGTAATACATTAATACTAAGAAATAATGCATTTATTATCAATACTGCTTTTGATGACTGTTAACTAATGTATAGAGCAGCTTTTGTGTGGATCATGGGCAGATTATGTCCATCAGACCATAGGAGGGAACGCGATGCCATTAGATGTTTCAGGTGGTTATTAATGCTGCAGCAGTGCGCAGCAATTACTGCTCTGTCCCGTCACCTCCGCAGGGCCAGGGCACGGGGGGTGCCTGGGGAGCAGTGTAGTAACAGGGACGGGCTCTAATGGTAGTTTTGCAGTGTATTCCCTCAGCCTTCAGCAGGTTATGGCTCACGGACCTTCTGAATCAGCCGTGGTGTCTTTGCATGTAACAATTCGTCACGGATTTTTCTTCTGTGTGTTTATCGCATCGGCGTTTTGCAGCCTCTGGAAGTTTCGTTCCCGGCCGCGGCGGTGCCACCTCTGCTCCGCTCGGTTCCTCTTCCTGCTCCTGTTTCTGCTGCCGGAGCGAGAAGCCGCCGCTTGAGCTCAGGGCAGAGCTGTGTTTGTGCTGGGGTGCCCTCCAGGTACCCCCGTGTCCCCTGCTGTGCCATTTCATCCTGCAACACCAAAATCCGTGCGGCTTGGGTGGATCTCGCCCTAAAATGTGTTCCCTGGGGAAGGTTGCTAAGGAATTAGCAAGTGACTTAATACCAGTTTTAGTTCCCCGCTCTTGTGGAACCATGGTCAAATCCCTTCTGGGTCAGCGTCACCCCTGAGGTGTCTGGCTGTCCGTGGGGACACCCAGCGTGGGGACACCCAGCCTGGGGACTGGTTTGCACAGACACTTCATCCTCACGGACCCCGGGAAGCAGAAATTATCGGTGAATTTTTGCTATTCTACTTCCATGCAGTTAGATGTTACCATTCATGTTACACTCTCTTTGAGAGACGCCTTTGCAAGTGGCTTCTTGATCAATTATTTTCTTCTCTGAAGAGTAATTACTGTGAAAATCGAAAATGCACTTGATTTGCTGAGGGCAAAGGGAGAAGAAGAAGAAACCTAAGAACTCAAGATCTGAATCTGAAAGGGAAAAGGAGCAGCCCTTTCATTTCCCAGACAGCATTTTCCTGTAAGGAAATTTATGCAAAGCCTGTAAAATGCAAGAACAACCTAAATTACTACAGGGGCAATCAGAGGCCATCAGCAACATATGTTAGAAATGTGGAGAGACAACTGCGCTGTGCTCCCGAGCATCTCGTCTCCCTGAGCACAGAGACAGGGCCAGGAGCCACCCGCAGGCAGCAGTTACCGTAGCTGCATCTCGTCTGTGGGATGGAAACTTTCAGGGCAAGTCGGTCAAAATTTCTGGTGTAAAACCAGGTGTTCGCAGGCACAGGTTGCAAGGCAGTGCCGAAGGAAGAAGCTTCGTGTACTGATGGGCACTTCTCGTTCTCCAATATAAATATTTTTTTCAAATCCGGTTGACCCAGCTGCTTACAGACTGCACCGGGTTGGTCTTGGCTGGGCCTGTCACACATATGCTGTTTTTCCTTATCCAGGCGATGAAGGGAAGAGTTAACTGGTGTCCGCCCCGGCGAGCTGCAGCGCATCCCCTGGGGTCACCCGGAGCTGCTGTCTCCGTAGGATGCTGTGGCTTCCTACTTCTGTTTCATCCAAACCATGTTTCCCTAAGCTGCTCTGAAACATCATGCAAAAGACCCTCAGAAGCATTATTGAGGTCAAAATAAATGACGTTTACTGCCTTCTGTTTTCCAAAAGCCTGTTAGCCAGTCACAAAAGAAAATTAGTTGCTTTGTAAAACCTGGCTGGCTGTTACTTTACCTGTTTCTAACATCCTTTCTTCCAGGAATAAATTCCCTTTGAGTTTTGCTGGAATAAATAATTACTAAGCTAATGTAATAGTTACCTGCAATGCTGGGCGTGATGCCCTGTGGGCATGTAGTGCCGAATTCATGGGAGAGAGTCCTGGTAGCTGGTATGAAACCTCGTCACCCGTGTCCGAGGGGCCCCCTGGTCCTCCCGCAGCCCACAGGTCAGGGCGCTGCGCGGGCAGAGTCTCGTCTTCACAGCAGCACATCAAAGGCCTTTAGGCTGCCTTCTTCCTGCTTATCAAAGATGTATAAACAACTAAAAGCCAGAACTTTAACCAACATCTGACAGATTGGGTTTTTTTCAGGGTCCGTGCTTCATATGACGGGGATTTTATCCTTTCAGACCAGGACCACTGCCCCCTTGAGCAGCTGCTGGTCTGCTGAGGAATAAATAGTTTCAGGTTTGAGGTTCTATTTTTAAACCGTATGGCAATTTGTGAATATTGCTGCCAATACAGGATTTTGCAGAACTTCGATCCTTGTCACTGTTTAATTTTGCTGTGCCGCACAGTGCCACGGCAGATGACAAATTGTCCTTTATCAGTGGCTAGTGACAGAGACCCAGCTTCTTCACGGCGTTCGCCGCAGTTGCTAAGAGCAGCCCAAGGATTACTGTAGTTATGGTAAGTGTTTCCTTGAATATAATTTCCCAAATGCTTTTAGCTTTACTGTGGCAGTTTGTCTCTAATTGCAGAAATAACAAAATGCCTTGAGCATATTTATTCACTTGAGTTTTATTTTAGTTACTCATTATAAAAGTGTTAATAACAGCCCAAAGGGAAGGAACAGAATTGCATTTGAGCAACAGAAAGCCAAAGACAAGTTGGTTTAAAATTTTGCTTAATGGACCATTATGTCCTCGGAAGAGTTTTTCTTTTCTGCCGTTTTCATTTCCCCTTCTGCCACTTGATGGTTCAAAACCATGAAATAAAAGGTGGCTGAGTTATATCATACCATGAGTCTCAGTTTTAATAGCTTGGTAAAAATCAGCCCTTTAGGTAAATTGACTTCATTGCCAGTGAAAGATGAATGCTTTTATTTGCTCTTCAAGGTGAGTCTTGATTTTTTAGCACAGTGTGGACTCCTTCCTCACTGGACGTAAAGGTTGATTTTAGCTCTTTGGAAGGTGTTCAGAGATGGAAGAGGGAGGAAGGACCGGTGTGAGACCAAGGACAGGGAAAGTGCTGGTGAAAACCGCTGGTTTCTGCCAGAAACCGTTGTTAGATCCCCCAGCCCTTACAAACCTGACTGTTTCTTGTATGTTACCGAGTGTCTCTAGTTCTCCGTGAATTCTATGTGAATTACATGTATTTGCAGTGGTCAGGTCTGTTTTGATCTTACCTTACCTAGGAAAGAGGTATGGTGAGGGAGCTGGGGAGGAAGGACGGACCTTGGTCCGCTCTGCAGCCAGCGGACGGGGCTCAGCATCCAGGGGATGGCTCAGCATCCAGGGGATGGTGCTCAGCACCCAGGGGATGGCTCAGCACCCAGGGGATGGTGCTCAGCACCCAGGGGATGGCTCAGCACCCAGGGGATGGTGCTCAGCACCCAGGGGATGGTGCTCAGCACCCCGGGGATGGCTCAGCACCCTGGGGATGGCTCAGCACCCAGGGGATGGTGCTAAGCACCCAGGGGACAGTGCTCAGCACCCCGGGGATGGCTCAGCACCCAGGGGATGGCTCAGCACCCTGAGGATGGCTCAGCACCCTGGGGATGGGGCTCAGCACCCAGGGGATGGCTCAGCACCCAGGGGACAGTGCTCAGCACCCAGGGGACAGTGCTCAGCACCCTGGGGATGGCTCAGCACCCAGGGGATGGCTCAGCACCCAGGGGATGGTGCTCAGCACCCAGGGGATGGCTCAGCACCCAGGGGATGGTGCACAGCACCCAGGAGATGGCTCAGCACCCTGGGGATGGCTCAGCACCCAGGCGATGGTGCACAGCACCCAGGGGATGGCTCAGCACCCAGGGGATGGTGCTCAGCACCCAGGGGATGGCTCAGCACCCTGGGGATGGCTCAGCACCCAGGGGATGGCTCAGCACCCAGGGGATGGTGCTCAGCACCCAGAGGATGGCTCAGCACGCTGGAGATGGCTCAGCACCCTGTGGATGGTGCTCAGCACCCAGAGGATGGCTCAGCACCCTGGGGATGGCTCAGCACCCAGGGGATGGCTCAGCACCCAGGGGATGGGGCTCAGCACCCAGGGGATGGCTCAGCACCCTGGGGACGGTGCTCAGCACCCTGGGGATGGCTCAGCACCCTGGGGATGGCTCAGCACCCGGCAGAGCCCTCGCTGCCGCTGTCTCCTGCTCATCAGGATGGTCTTGTTTTAGACCCTTGGTCCTAGTTCAGCCAGCACAGGGGGAAATGTAGGATTATTCCAGTACATGCACTACTTTGCATCTTCTTATGCAAGAAAATAGTGATTCTTTTGAGCAACTTGTCCGTAACTCCCTTTCCACACACAAAGGAGCGCTGGAGGCCAGGAAGGGAGTTGCTGTCTCTGATTTTCTGTTTTTCTCTCATAGTAGAGGCTGTGGCACCATCAATGAGCTGAAGGTGGAGTGGTCATTTCTGAGGGTTCTGTATTGCCCAAGAGAGATGCCGTCTGAGTCAGTCCTTCACGGCATGTTGGGGGATGTTCGTTTTTGGCAAGCTGGCTCTGATAGAAGGTCGTGCAATCTGTCCTGTGCTGCTCTGCCCCTTGAGCTGAAACACAGAGGCTTTGGGGTGAGAAATCCTCCTCTGGGACTTCTAAATTGCATCCAGAAATGCCAGGGTACACCCTGACACCCTGACCTGCTTAGGAGATCATCAACACGATGCTTCTCACACTCCGTCTTCCTCTCTTTGGCAGAATGATGCTGTGTTTCGATTTAAACCCCAGCGTTGTTTGCTTTGTGAATTATGATTATTAAAACATGACTGTTTATCTTCCTGCAAGACTTCTGAGATTATTTATACCTTCAGAATTTGTCAGAGGGAAATTTCAAAGTCATTAAAACAAACATGTAATTTATTTGTGGTAGTACAGATAGTCTGAAGACTTTAATTCCTGTGCAGATTAGAAGTGGAAGGAGACCCATTTATCAGGTCAGACAGGAATGTGATGCCACACTAGATTAAATATCTTTGGTGCATCATCCTAAAATGACACTGTTTTAAGGCATGTGGTTTGTTCTCTTGATGGAGACACCGTTTCGCTTTCTTCCAGACAATATATTAATTATCCTTTTAACTTGTAATTGCGAAATCATGTCTGAATGAACACAGTATCCTTCAGGAACCAGAATCTGTAGATGTTATCCTCCAAACAGCCTCACTTCATAAAATGGAGATTAATTTCGGTGTAGATCGGTTGATCTGCTCGCTGCAGGCAGGGGAGGAGACCATGGGGTGTTCTCGGCCAGGCTCTCAGCACCGCTGCATGTTGTAAATGCTCGTTCACGTTGTCCTAAAGCATCTGAAACGGGGTGGTGTTTCCGTGAAGTTACTTTGCAAAACGGACAGATGAATAAAGATTATAATTTGAAACTGTCTAAAGTTAATAGTGCCTTTCTGAAGTGTATTGGTTTTCCAACTGTGAGGGTAATAAACCTTCTTCTGCAGTTTAATACTTATTCTCACTCTTATTGTTCAATAATAATTCCCCCTCGGGACATGTATGCAGAGGTGATGGGAAGAAATGAACTTGGAGGCTGCTGCTCGAGCCACCCGGCGTTTCCAGTTAGCGGCAAATCATTAGCGCTTCTGGTGCCTCTGGCCACAGCGCCGCTGTGCAGAATCCTTCTCTTTTAAGTTGGCCAACTCTCCCTCCACCCCCAAAATAAACCCCAACAGTGGCTTTATTTTGATTTGATCACTTGGAGTGTTGAGATCTGCCACTCTCTTGGTGGTGGCCTCTCCCAGCTGGGAGTTGCAAGAATTGAAACCAACATGAATCTTCAGCTTTTTGTTTTAGCTATGATCTTTTTTGAGTTTTGAATCTGCAAATTCTCCGTGTAAAACTCAGTTTTCTATTATTTTGGCTTGGGTAGGAAACCACAGCAGTGTGTTCCTCCACAAGGGAGACACAACACAGTGGAGTGTGGCTCTTTGTGCGTCTGCCCGCAAGGGAGATATGGCAAATATGAAGTTGCAAATTAACCCTCAGGTCCTGGAAACATTTTGCCTTGTATCATCCCCCAGCTTCTCCTTCAGGGAATGGAGTGCCCAGCACAAAAATTTAGAATCTAGTTATATCAGTGCACTATCATTCCTTTTATTTTCCATCAGCCTTCATGGACAGGGACGTACTGCATGATTTTTGGAAGTCTGAAGAGAGGTGGTGGAGCCTCCTTCTCCGAGACATTCAGACCCCCTGGACCGACCTGTGCGATCTGCTCTGGTGACCCTGCGTGAGCCGGGGGGTTGCGCTGGGGGATCTGCAGAGGTCCTGCAACCCCAACCAGCCTGTGATTCTGTGTCCTTTAAAAATGGTCTTGGAGTTGTTCTGGCAGTTGGTCAGTCTCGGTAAAGTTCTGTGGGGCTTCTAGGATCTGACATGGTTGCTATTAATTTCCTTAGAGACTTGGTGGCATCTTCCTCTTATAGGGTCAAATAGGGATAACATCCTATCGCTGCCGATAAATCACTGTGCACTGGGATGGCTAATACTCTTCAAACATAATTACTTGGTTACATGGAGAAGCAGTTTTTTCATGCAGGGGAGAAGACAGCAGTGCAGAATAAAGATTAAGTGCCTGCCAATTTTTTGTCTTTAAAGTGGTCATTTTTTTTTACTTCAGGTGAAGCAAAATTGGGACTGAGTGACAGTTCTCTAATGCAATTAATTATTTATGTTTTTCTGCAAGCAGCAATCAAGAGAACCAGGACTGAAATGAAATTTATATCTCAATTGATTTTTGAAAAATAACCTGCTGGTGAGTGCAGAGATTGTTGTCCTACCTGTGAGCTGCCTGGGACCAAAGTTCCCAATAGCGCTTGGCAAGCACTGGTCTGGGGAATATTCTCAGTTAACTTCATTGTAGACGGACCCAGTTTCTCAGGGTTCTCCATGCCCATGTCCATCAGAGTGATGCGATCTTGGGGACGGACCCATTTCCCTGTGCAGGAACCCAGGAGTTCTTTCCAAGCCAGCTGGCAAACAGAAGTGGTTTAGCTATTTTTTATCTATTTTCAGGTTAGACACGAGGAAGGAATTGTTGGCCCTGAGGGTGGTGAGAGCCTGGCCCAGGCTGCCCAGAGAGGCGGTGGATGAACCATCCCTGGAGACATCCCAGGCCAGGCTGGACGGGGCTCTGAGCAACCTGAGCTGGTGCAGATGTCCCTGCCCATGGCAGGGGGGCACTGGGGGGGCTGGGGAGGGCCTTCCACCCAAACTAATCTATGATTCTATGATCTAGTGAGGCCCGGGTCTGGTATCTGGCCCTTGTGAGCAACGGGCTGTTGTCACTTGATGCCCTCTTGGTCTTCTGTCCATCCGTGCTGGTGGCAGCGCTGCCATTCCAGCTTTGCTGCCGAGGTACCTCCTCGCATCCGTGGTGCCTGCTGGTCGTGCCTTTGTTGTGACCCAGCAAAGATGTCACGGTGGGACGGTGACCGTGGGCAGGAGGTGCGGAGGCTGGGCCGGTGGGGTGAGGGGGCTGTGGGTGGATGGAGCTCCCGTAGCTGCGTTTCCCGTGATCTCTGTTGCCCCGCTTTTGTCCACCGCCGTCACAGCCCTGCGTGGGCACACACGGGGAGGGAAGAACCGCCGTCCGGTGGGGACGGGGGCTGGTACCCGCTCTGCCTTTTACGGGGACGCGGCTGCACCCTGGGGCTCGTGCCCACTGTGCTGCGTGCGTGTGAGACGCCGCTGGGATGAAAATTCATGAAATACATGTTTTACAAAATTAATATTACCGTAGGCCTTTGATCCAAACCTGCCTCAGCTTGTTTGTTTGTATCGCTGTGATTGAATGAACAGAGCAAGGACAGAAGAGACCGTAAGTTCATTCCAAATAATCAAGGCATCTGTCAGGGTAAATTTTCATCTGGAGAGCAAAGTTTTCATGGTCCGCTTGGTATCTTGCATATCTGGAGTTTAAAAAATAAAATTCCTCCTTATAGAAAACATTTTCTGCTCTCTTGCTCATGTACTTAACTGCTATTTCAAGAACTTCTCTTGCTGAGGAAATGGTGCCTGGATTGCAAAGCGAACAAAATGGAGCAAAACAATAATTTTTGCCAGCCTTTTATTCTTAATGTTCTTAGTTTCCTTTTGTAATTACAGTGGTGCACAGCGTTCAGACACATATGGGATTTTTCATTTGATAGTATTCAATGATAATGATTATGTTGTGTCCCATATAATAAAATGTTTTCCATATGTTAGATATAATAAAAGCATAATATCCCCTAGTGTTTTCCACAATGATCTCCATATTAATACAACTTTCAGATGGCATAAAAATGTTTGCGTGCTTGGGCTCCACAGGCACAAACACAAACATTTAATTTTATATCCGTGAGAAGTGCCATTGATTTCAGCGGGACTGTGGTTAAACACACGCGTGTTTGTAGAGGGAAACGCCTCTTTATTCAGCAGTTCTCTCCGCCGCAGGGTTATCAGAGCTGTTCTCTCAGACACTGAGGTTGATTCCTCATCCCGCGCTTTTAAATGAACCCACCGAAATTATTGGCCGGGGATTATCCATCAGCTTTGCGTTTTTACCGGAGGTGGGAGGTCGGAGTTCCTGATCAGGGTCTCTGCAGCTTTTCAAATAACTGCCGGACAGATCTGCGTTTGGATTGTGTTTCAAACAGAGGCAACAGAAACGGAAAACTTAAAATATCTGAAAACTTAACCCCCTCTCCCAAAAAAATTGAGTTTCTTTTGGCACAAAACCCACACGGCAGGTTAAGTACTTGTGAAATTCCTTTATTTCTGGTGCCTTCTAGTGCCTTGCACTATATATTATGCTAGTTCTTGTGCTGCTTTATTTGAATCTCCAGCTGGTTTAGGTGTCTGATGCCATTACCTTCTCTGCTGGTTTCCGGGATTGCAGGGGTTTGGGGAACACTCTCCTACTCCCCGTCCCTTTTTGTGAGAAATTCAGGCATGGTGCCACTCTGAGTTTTATCAGCTGCAGTGCTGTAAATCAGGGTGACGACTCCCCTGGTTAATTGTTCCCTGGAACGGGCACCGCTCGTTTCTGTTCTGCCCGGTACCTGGTTCATAGTGCGGTGCTGTAACATAAAGCACAACCGAAGAAACTTGGAGGGGATAATTCCCTTTATTTCTCTGAAACCCCATGAGTCACAATCAGAGCATGCGTCCCCCTGCTAGCATAGAGCTCTGCTTTTTGTTTTGTTTTGTTTTGTTTTTTCCCCTACATGCTAGCATAATAACTAAATCCGTTCCAACAGAAACTGCTGGGGTTTATGGTTTTTATCTGAAATTGGTGTTGGCAGGATTAGGAGCAGGAAGAATTGCTTCCCTAAATATCTTAGAGGTTCTTTACTCACAGTTTGATGCTATCTGCGTAAACCTCTCTATTAGAGCTGGAAACCTCTTTGGTGTAACCCCAGGAGCAGAGGAGGTGCCAGGGACCCAAATGACCTCTCCCATTTGGGAACCCAGCACTTGCTTTTCAGATGCTCTTCTGTCCATGAATGTTACGTGTTTGGAAACTGAGCAAAATAATTATATTTGTGTTCCTTGCCACCAAAAATCCTGTATCCAGTGGCAGGAATTTTTAACCCCATTATTTCTCTGTCAGCCTCATGTTAATATTAATAAGAGAGAAGGATATGCACCAAAGGTGGAAGAGGCTCTGTGTACAGATTTGCAAGTAGTCATTCTCAACTTGGTGCTCTTAATTCTACTTTTTTGGATGTTCTTTATCAATGGTGGTGCTACAGATTGATTGCGCATAGAAAATAAATAACTGAGATGCTTATGGTGTGTATGTCGTGGAGAGGCAGGGCGCTTGGCCGGGGCTGTGCTCCACGTGCGCTCCCCTCCTCTCTGACAGTTTGCATTACCTGTTATTTCACCAGCCGTAACACACGTGTCTCATTACACCCTGAAAAGTTTCGCAATAGTCATTTTAAGATGTTACATTGGCAAAGGAGTACTCATCTCCCCTTGGATTTTGATTTTTAATGTGGCTCATTGTGGATCAGTCTGGAACACTACATATGGCAATCCCCATGTCAGATACAGTTATTATTCTAAGTGTCCCCCAGAGAATCTTAGCAACTGAAGTGGGCAATTACCTTATTTTAAATTTAGGTTAAAAATGATCCACACAGTAAGAAAAGTTTTAATGTGATGAAAGGATTCATTTCAATAAAAGCTACTGGCACTTTGCTGCAAGCAGCAATTGATGTTTCCAGGCTCCAATGTCTATCAGAGCTGAGTGCGCATCTGGTATTGACAGCACGTGATATTAAGAAATGCTTCAAGTTGTAACAAGAACCACCATTTTTATTTCCTAGAATCTTGCAGGATCTCTGTAGAATTGCAGCTATGGTTTTATTGAAATAATTTCCCATGACCAGTGTTGGGAGCATCGCTTATGCCAAGGGTAATGCCAGGGCTCTGCTTTTGCAGAAGGATGACTGGAGGGTTTTCTGCTCCCACTGGCTGACCAGAGGAGAACAAGGACGTGTCTGCCCCACGTTGGCCACGGCAGAGCCCCGAGGGCAGGCAGGGGAAGCGCCGCAAATTCGCTTTTTCCTGCAGCCAGGGTTGGGGGCAGCCGGCTCTTCCCGCACCCCTCCGCAGCGCTCCAGGCGTGGAAGCTGTAACTCAGAAAACAAAATTCGGGTCTCAGCTGAAGGAAATGCTTTGGCGTGAAGGCAAGTGGAGAAGGACTTGTTAGAGTTGAGAGAAGGGAACGGAGCTGGCGAGGGGCTGGAGCACAAGTGTGATGGGAGCGGCTGAGGGAGCTGGGGGTTCAGCTGGAGAACAGGAGCTGAGGGGAGACCTTCTGATCTCTGACCTGCCTGAAAGGAGCTTGGAGCCAGGGGGGTCGGGCTCTGCTCCCCAGGAACAAGCGCCAGGACCAGAGGAAACGGCCTCAAGTTGCGCCAGGGGAGACTGAGGTTGGATCTTGGAACAATTTCTTCCCCAAAGGGCTGTGGGGCATTGGAACAGGCTGCCCAGGGCAGTGCTGGAGTCCCCATCCCTGGAGGGGTTGGACAGACGGACATGAGGTTCTCAGGACATGGGGCAGTGCCAGGGCTGGGGAACGGTTGGACTTGATGACTTCGAGGGTCTCTTCCAACCGAAATGATTCTGTGATTCCCCTGGAGAGACACCAAGGTGCCCTGCAGTAATTCTATTTTGGGCTGGTGATTTTCTCACCCGAGGAGTTTGCACCTTGCTGAAATGCCCTGTAACTGCGATGTAAATAATTCAGCTCCACCTTTAATGCACCTTCTTTGACCCAAAGGGCTCTCCAGGAGTAGCCCGTCAGGTGCACTGATGTACGGGCTGTAGCTGAGCGGGAGCTGTGACTATCGGGGCGCTCGGCAGCCTCCCAGCTCCCCGAGCTGCCGGCACTTGGGGTGAGCCCCGAGGAGCTGTGAGCAGGTGTTGGGGTCCGGGGGTGATCCCCTGGCACCAGGGACCGGGCAGCAGGAGGCTGCTCGTGGCTCCAGCCCGCCTCAGGCTTTGCAAGCAGTGTGCTAAAAAGAAACGCTATGTCCAGGATTTATTTTGTGTCACATAATGCTATGAGATTGAGTTTAATTATCACCGTTAAATTACAGCAAAGTTAAGGGGTTCCTGCTCTAATATCCTTTTAGCACAGGTTCTGCAATGCATTTATGCAATGATATGAAGGAAAGCCTGGGTATTATTTCTTTTATGTACGCATAGCTTAAATGAACCCAAAATTAAAATGATGGGCATATCATGGCTTCAAATTAATGGCCTTAGCAGCTTAAATGACAAATTTGTAAGTGAGTTAAATACAATCTGGGCTCCTTTTGCCTCTCTCCTTAGCAGCCTGGTATTTTCGATCTTCTCAAAGACAGTGGTTTCACCAGCATTTAATGGAGCTGGAAGCAAGAGCACAATAAAATTCTATATATGAGAGAACATGATAAGTGAGGGAATGGATAATGCTGCTAAATACCTTGTGCTTAATGTTGGCAGGTCGATTTGTTTTGCCAATAGAAACTTTTAAGTGGTTGCAGGTCTCGACTGTCAGAAGCTTTCTCCAAAAATAACCCACCCGATGCACTGAAGTGTCAATCAGACTTTTAACAAACCGCTGTCATGATTTATTGCCTCTTTTGCGGTGCTTTTTTGGAAGCCTGTATTTTAAAACATCACGTGCGTTCCCAGGACTGGTCTGTCCTGCTGTAGTTTGGGCTGGAAGTTCAGAAGCAGAAGGAGCCGCAGCCCCGGTGGTGACGCTGCCCAACACGGGCTGTGGGAATGGGTTAGAAAAACCTGCTTTGGGACGCGTGTGCCTCTGCCTGCCAGGGGGGGTGGACGAGGTGACCATCCCCAGCGTTATTTTCATTATAGAATCATAGCAATCAACAAATCAGTGAAAATCCAGGAGCAATTATAGACCCTTTTCCCACCTTTCTGATGTGGCTTTTGTCTGCCTGTAAACAACGACGATGTAAATGCAAAGCACAATTTTTGAAGGGAGGAGCTGTGTGATTTTAAGCATTGCAGAGCTGACAAAAGATTTTTTTTTCAAAATGAGTTCCACGGTTAATATAGAACATTCTTCAGTCTGCTCCGAAAGAAAAAGAAAAGTTTATTGAAATATGGCCAACAGCTCCGCAAAAGCAGCACAGTGGTGGCGAGTGCCAGCCTTTGTCTGCGGCTCTGGCAAATTCACCATCCCAAATGGAAAAGTGCGAAGCCAGAGGTGGAGTAAGGGCCGGGTTTGGTGAGGGGAGAGGATGTGTCCAGGTGATGTCCTTATTGAGGGGAGGACATCGTCCTAAAGATCACATTCAGCTTTGCTCACATTGCTACAAAGCTCTGAGGATTCTTGCATGCAGGAGTTTGTAATGACCGAGACTGAGCATCTCTGCAAAATCCTTCTTGAAAGAGAATAAGGAGCAGTGAAGGCATGAGAAAATAAGAAGATAAAAGAGAATTAAGCTACACATGAGTTAGGTGCACCAAAACCCTTTGCATGAGGAGACCCACACAATTACCGAGAGGACTCTAATTTATTTAGTCTGGGCTCACTCCTTTGGATCGCTGGGCTTTGGTGCATGTTCCTGCACAGAGGAGCAGCAGCGCCCGGTCTGAGCATCCTGACACACACACCTGTGCGTCTGCAGCCCTGGGGAGGAAGAACCAGCTGCTCTACATTGAATTAGTGAACCCCAGGTGATGGTAATAATTGCTCCACCCAGGGCCATGACTGAAATCTCCTTTTTTGTTGTTTTTGCTAGGAAACAGCTTAGCCCCTGCCAAGTGATGCCATCAGTGCTCCAAGACAAGAGCTGCGCCTAGGCCTGGCAATGCCGGGCTTTGCTGGAGCTGCCCCCAACTTTCAGCAGGTAAGTGAAGCCCGTTCACACTTCCTTCCTAACTTCTTCCTTCTGAAGTGGTTATTTCAATATCCTTGAAAGGCACAATATTAATTATAACATAAGCATGTTGTTTGCACAATGATTTTTTTGTATGGGTTAAAAAAATTGATATATGTCTAGTTGCAAATCTATTTTAGAGCTGTGCTTGACTTTTTTTTAAATTTTAAACTTAATGTATATTTTTCTGGCATGCAGTTCTCAGTGTGACCAAATGCTGCTTGGTGTTAGAAATATCTTTAAAGTGTCCAAGATGTTTATGCTTGAAAAATTGCTGCTGTGTGCATCAACTTTAGTATATTCTATAAAATTTTTATACCTAATGTGAGCAATGTCTGTAAGATGTTATGGTGGAAGTGAATTTATAATAGTCTCGCTGAAGAGATAATAGCTTTGAGGCTGCCACACCAGTTACGCTGTGGATGAATGTCAAAAATAAAAGAGGGGTAGTAATTGGTAATAACCATGTTAAAAAGAACAAGAGGCGTGTGACAAAGCTGTCAGCAGAGGGGCACCTGGGGCTGCGGCTGGTTCCTGTGCCTCCATGGCGGTGTGACCGCAGGTGGGGCTCTGGGCAATCAGCACCCCTCTGCTAATTGCCATCAGCTTTGGGGATGCTCTCCCGGCCGTGTGGGAAAGGAGATGGCTCTTCTCTGGCTCCGGAGGTGCCATCTCCCCGCAACGCGTTCTCCAAGGGTGCTTGTTTCTCCGCGCTTTAACTTCTGCCCAACCTTCCCGTGAAGCAGCTGCAGTCGGTGGCGGTGACCACATGGACCTTGGCATTGAGGTGGCATTGACCTTCTGGCTGTTGGGTTGGTGGCTCTGGCCTGTGTGTCCTGGGGAGGCTTCCAAAAGGGCTGAGGAAGACTTACTGTGGTCAGGCTAGTGAAGAACTTAGTTTGCCGCTCTGCTGCTCTCCTCTTTGGCATTGCAGGCTGGTGTTGTGCTGGGCTGGGCTCCCCGGGGAAGTTCATTGTCTGTGCCGAGCCGTTGGGTGTTGCTGGTTCTTTGGGCTGCTCTGCTGCCTGGCCCGTCATCGCTGGAGGGCCCAGAAGCTCAAGAGAAAAAAAATATTGGGGGGAAAATGTCAAAAAGGATGATTGCTTGGGCTGTGGTGCTGTTAAGATGGATGGGTTTTAAGGGAAAATTTCTAGTCTTGTAATAGGGAGTGTCTGATGGGAACACACCTGCCTGGGTTTGCAGAGACCTTCTGCTATAGACTGCAAAGGGCTCTCGCTGTCTTGGGGTGCAAAGATGGGAAAGCAAGGATGTCCCAAATACAGCACAAACACAACCTTCCTGCTCGAGGAAAAAAATGAATAAAAATGGAGGGAGGGGAATATTGTATGATAAAGTTTTAACAGGTGAATAAAATCTGGTAAAGATAGGCAAGAGGTGGGTATGGAGAACAAAAGGCAGAGTCCTGCAAAGCCTTAAGGAAATAAAACCACTGCAATTCTCGAGGATGCTGGTGTGGGAAGCTGGGATTCAGCAGAGCCCTTGCTCATATACCAGTAGCTTCAGCAGGGACCGAGCTGTTGTTTAAGTGCTTTGCTGAGCTGAGCCTAAGTGCACGCTCTCCATGCTCATGGAGGCTGTGGCTGTAGTAGAGATGATTGATAAGCACTTTAAAATATTTTATAATCCTTCAGCTCTTGCAATCAGCACTCTATTGTGAAAAATGTAAAGAAATCTGATAAGCACTTAGTTATTTTGTTAATATGCTCTGAGAATAAAGTTAAATGAAAAGTGAAACTAAGCGGTCTCCATTTACAGCTATTTATGCAAGGAGCAAAATCTAATTAAGCAGTTTTAACGGGTATGATCCTAAGGTGTAAAGTTTATTGAACACTTGGTTAACTATTCAATTAGTCTGTAGGTTTTGCGAGCTGGTATAATTCTAATTCATGCGAGGATCAATTACTCGATTTAGAATAAACTGTAACATAAAACTTTAATTCCAAGAACGGTAGAAGTTAAGTAATTGTCACAAATTGATTTTATTAGCATAATCATTACCAATATTCTTCCAAACAGATAAATATTGCTTAAGAGACTTGAAAAGATTTTAGGATTTGCCGTTAAAATAAGCTTAGTTTTCTCTATTTTGTGTTTTTTTTTTTTAATGGTAAGTGATAAGTTTAAATAAAATTGGCTTAAATATCAAAGGATGGTCCATTAAGAAAGCCCAACCTTCTCTTGTGTTTTACTGCAGAGTTCTGATTGCTGAAGGCTTTTATTGATAACAAATGTAAGTTGTGAGTCCTGCCTTTTGTGTAAGCAGTGGCTCTTTCCCCCATGGCATTGAGTTGCCATTTATATTTAACCAAATGAAGGGTAGATATGGAGCAGAACCGGGTTTGTTTAGGGCAGCCTGGCAGGAACATCTCTGCAATACCTGTGCTTGAGAAACCCCGTTGTCATCAGGGAAGAGCTGGCATTTTTTTTTTTTTTTTTTGACAAAGTGACAATACTGTAATTTGAGTTTTGAATACCTGGTAAGAGTCATAAAAAATATCTATTTTCAGCCTGGGTGGTTTGTCGGCAAGTGAATCCTTTGGGTGTCAAGACCTGGGCAATATCTGAGAGTTAAATATCTTTGCTGAACCGTGCTGATGGGGAAGGAGCCTTTGCACGTGCGATGGCGCAAAATATAGGGAGCTGCTGAATTGGGTATGGGGGACAGTGTCTGTCTCGGGGCCACCCAAATCGTGTGTTGTTCCTGCTGGCAAACTCCTGGGGTCACTGGCGTGGGGTGTAACTGCCGGGTTACAAGGTCTGGGGTTTGGTCATCCCCAAAACAGCTCTTCCCCCAGAGCTGCTCCTGGGGACGTGCAGAGGGGTGGCAGAAATGTCTGTGCTGGCTGCTCGAGATGAAAGGGACAGGCACGTTGGGGTGTCTGGGGCTCGGGAAGTGGATGGGGACAGTCAGAGGGAGCAAGCGGCCCTCGGGCTGGAGGCGTTCACCTCCCTTCTGCCCCGGCTTCCTAAGGCTGTGCTGCTCCTCGCTGGCTGCCCGGCTTAGCTGGCTTTTCTCCCTGGATACTTGTATTAAGAGTAATTATCTGCAGGAACGTCATGGGCGCGGAGCACCGTTCCCCTGGGCAGCATCGCCTGGGACCGGCATCTGCCGGACCGTGTGGCTGGAGTCGTCCTTGCGGGGAGCATTGGGAAACGATCGCTTTCCTGGAGACTGTCGTGCTGTACAATGCTCAAACTTGGGTTTTGTTATTTCCTTTGCTATGGAGGAAAAAATGCACCATTTGCTTGCAGAAGGAGACTCCTTCCTGGGTGGCAGGGTCCGTCCACAGAGCCTGACGTCCTCTTTGAGAGGAGACGGGCTCATCAGGTGTGCTGGCAGATGGGGAAACTGAGGCACAAAGGATGAGAAGGCTGAGGTCTTGCAGCGGGGCGCTGGCAAAGCTGGGATGAGGTTGAAGGTGTCTGCTCCTCCTCCTCTGGCCAGCCTGCCCTGCCCTGGCCTTGCAGGAGCTCTGCACAACCAGACCGTGAGTTTTGAGTCAGTAGTTTCAGATTAGAAAAGGATCTGAAAAAGAAACTATTTCAAAGCTGTATGGGTTGAAATCTTTCCTCCTTTGAGAAAAAAGGCCAAATGACTTTTTCTCTCTCTCTTTTATTGTGTTGGGTTTGTGGTTGGTTGGATTTTTGGTTTTTTGTTTTGTTTTTCTCTGTCTCTCCAGGAAAAGATTTAAGTGAAGGGCAGGAGAGATTTGGGGAAATAATCCATTTCTCCACGGAAGCTATTCTGAGGCTTCCTGTTTCACAACAAATCAATGGGGATTAAAGAAACCTCTGTCACGTCTGTGCAACTTCTGGCATGGATTGTATTCAATCCACCGACTTAGTTTGGACAGGAGGGAAGAGCACGACACATCCAGTAAGGGGGCTCTGGCCTTCCATCGGATGGTGGTGGTCCTGGGAATCCGGCCAGCTCTTGCCCTGGCAGCCAGACCGAGTTTAAGCCTCCAGTAGACCGAGTTTAAGCTTTCAGAGCTAATCGGGTTTCCAGTGGCTCAGTGCTACAAGGTGCTTTATTGAAAGCACATGGACCAACTTTACAGAGGCATAAATGTGATGCGTAAGGAGCACACGAGATCTCCTCATCCCAAGGAGGAAATCCAAGCGGGTTAGTACAGCGTCTGTCACTTCTGTGGGATGTCACGGGACAGTGACTGTGGTGACACAAATCTGAATGAAGCTGGAAAGAGGGACGGTCTATAGGTGAGCTGAAGAGCTACATCCCCCGGGAAATAATGAAGGAGTTCACAAACTCTGTAGTAAACACTTCTGTATTGTTCTTCTCGTGGTTAACGGATCATTAAAAAGCAGTAAAGTGCAGTAGTAATAAAGCTGAAACCCTTCATTTGAAATGAGCATCCTCGTGAGGGGTGGCGGGGGGTCTGTGCAGTTGTGCACCAGGAGATCTGGACTACAGGAGGGTGCCTATGGATGTGCTTGGTTTCTGGATGTTAAGCCATTTAGGCTGGGCTGAAACCCTCTCTTTAGGCTTGGCTGCAGGAGGAGGAAGCGCGATGCTGAGGAGGCTTTTGTGTCCCAGGTTTCAGCTGTTTGGGAGCTCGTTTGGTCCCGCAAGAGAACGTGTGTGATGGCACCTCAAAGTTAGCAGAGGACTTCACAACACAAACTACATCTGCAAGGGCTGACGCTGTGAGCTGCAGTCTACAAACAGTGTTGGTTGGTTTTTCTTTTTTTTTTTTTCTGTTACCTAGGAGTACTTAAAGGTAACAAATACGTTTTTTTTTCAGACTGGTAGAGTTTGAAATCAAGGGAAGATTTGATTATTTAATGTGACCTCTGCAATCGCAGGCCATTGAATTTTTACGCCTTGTGTGGACCCTGGTAACTTGTGCATTCGTAAAGCTCCTTTCCTGAAAAATATCTAAATGTGGTCTAAAGAAACCGAGACCGAAATCACCTTTCCATTCAGAGTTTATTCCAATCATCCTGGTTGTTAAAAAGGTATGCCTCATGTGATTTGAACTTTTGTGGCTTTATCTTCAAGCAGTTGGTGCTTCACATACTTTTCTTTGTTAGGCAGAGGAGGGTTTAATTACTCGGCACTTCCACTCGGCAGCAGTAGTTACACCTTCTACCCAAGGCACCCAACAGACTTCCCTCCAGGAGCCCAAGTTACTGTGTGTTTAAAATGAATTGGGTGGAAACTGTTTTCACAAACTGCTTTATTCGCTGGCAGATGCTGGTTCATCAACATGGTACTTTTTTGGAGAATGTCTATTATTTTACAGTTATTTCTGTCCTTGCTAAAGGGAGGAAGGAATACGTAGCTCGAGGCATTGCAGCGATGTGTCTCGGGCACCTTGGAGCAGTGGTGTTCCTCGGGGATGGGATGCTCAGTGCGGGTAAAGTGTCCGTACAACTTGCTGAGGATGGTAACAGCGTAGTTTGCTCAGGTGAGACGCAGGATGGCATCAATCCTTTGCCTCCTGGCTCGAGGCTGACCTGAAATGCTCAGCTCTGGCCGTAGCTGCGTTAGAGCTTTGGGAACAGGCTGCGCAGGAGGACGCACGATGCAGCGGTTCAGGTGCCTGGAGAAGTCGAAGCGAAGGAGTGTTGGAGGACTTGTGACAGTCTCCTATCAGTGACTCTGCTCTCCAGTGTCTAAATCAGCCGGGTGGAACCTTCAGACCCCACAGAGCCTGGGCTGGCTCGCCGCAGCCTTCCCGTGGTGAACTGCTGTGGCATGGACACGTGTGTCCGGCTGCAGGGGAGCTTCCCAGAAATCCAGAAGAAATCAAGAGCTCGGAAAACACCTGGGACGGTAAATTTAAAATCACAGAATCATTTTGGTTGGAAGAGACCCTCAAGATCACCGAGTCCAACCATTAACCCACCCCTGGCACTGCCCCATGTCCTGAAAACCTCATGTCCGTCTGTCCAACCCCTCCAGGGATGGTGACTCCAGCACTGCCCTGGGCAGCCTGTTCCAATGCCCCACAGCCCTTTGGGGAAGAAATTGTTCCCAGATCCAACCTCAACCTCCCCTGGCGCAACTCGAGGCCGTTTCCTCTGGTCCTGGCGCTTGTTCCTGGGGAGCAGAGCCCGACCCCCCCTGGCTCCAAGCTCCTTTCAGGCAGGTCAGAGATCAGAAGGTCTCCCCTCAGCTCCTGTTCTCCAGCTGAACCCCCAGCTCCCTCAGCCCTCCCTCATAAGACTTTCTTCTGCCCTCTCCTACTTCTCTATTTTGCGCCTGGTCCTGATGTGAAAGTGCCTCTTTGTAAAAATAGAAAGTGGAGGAAAATGATATGTTCTGGGATCCTGGGCACCCTGCTTTTCTGTTCTCTGCCAGGGAGCTCGAGTTTGGCTCCCAGCAAGCCCTGAGCTCGCTGCGGGGTTAACTGCAGCGCTAAAACCTGTTGCAAGCCCTGACTGATGAGGAGCTGATGACCGCGAGTTTCCGGGCAGGGTTGGACCTGAGAGGCTGCTGTGTGGCCGAGGGCTGCGCTGCAGATGGCACTCGTGGTCCTCGGACTGCAGCCACCGTCCAGCGCCGGCACCACCGTCTGATGGCCCTGCCGAGGGGCTTGGGCACCCCCCGAGCCCCCCGTGCGTGTGCCGGGCTGTGTGTCCGGCCAACCCTGCGCACGCTGCCATGGGATGCTCTGCCGGAACTGCCTCTGATTTGAAGGCATTTCTTTGAATTTTTGCGGTGCTAACAGTAGTGTTGCCAAAAAAAAAAAAAAAGCAAGCATTTAAAATTAATGCAGAGTGTTCCTTACTAGGGTGTGTGGGAGAGCAGGGAGAAATGGGCTGAGGAGGTGAGGGGTTGCTATGGAAACCGCAGAGGCCTGGCCATGGGATGGCAGGATGCTGCAGCGCACCTGTGTGTGCAGGGACACCCTCTGCAGCGGTGGGATGCTGCAGCGCACCTGTGTGTGCAGGGACACCTTCTGCAACGGTGGGATGCTGCAGCGCACCTGTGTGTGCAGGGACACCCTCTGCAGCGGTGGGATGCTGCAGCGCACCTGTGTGTGCAGGGACACCCTCTGCAGCGGTGGGATGCTGCAGCGCACCTGTGTGTGCAGGGACACCCTCTGCAGCGGTGGGATGCTGCAGCGCACCTGTGTGTGCAGGGACACCCTCTGCAACGGTGGGATGCTGCAGCGCACCTGTGTGTGCAGGGACACCTTCTGCAACGGTGGGATGCTGCAGCGCACCTGTGTGTGCAGGGACACCCTCTGCAGCGGTGGGATGCTGCAGCGCACCTGTGTGTGCAGGGACACCCTCTGCAGCGGTGGGATGCTGCAGCGCACCTGTGTGTGCAGGGACACCCTCTGCAGCGGTGGGATGCTGCAGCTCACCTGTGTGTGCAGGGACACCTTCTGCCTGCCGGACCAGGCAGCTGGGAGCCCTTCCTTGAGTGCTGTGGATGGGTTTCACTCTTTAATTGGCTTTTGCATTTTGCACATTGCCTCAGCAAACTCTTGGGGTGATGCTGAGTTGTCCTTCTCTCCCACTTGTCTTTCCTTAAACACAGCCATCCCTCCACAGGGAGCATTTTGAATCTGTCTGCGGCTCATTCTTCCCCACCACAGCTTCATCGTGGCATGGAGAGCTGCTGGCTGCTGTTTCTGGCCTGTCTCCGTGTGCTCCAAGGTGCTTTCTGCAACAGGTTGCAGAACCAGGGAGGATCTGCTCGGAGGAGACGGCTGCTCCAGCGTGGAGGCTCTGCCTTTGTCCTGCCTCGCTTCCTCTTCTGCTGAAAGAGCTGGATGTGCAAATGCTGGGCTTTTCATTCTCTCTCTGCAAACAGGTCCTCCTCTGCCCTTTGTTCCTCACTTCGTTCTGCATCTCCCTGCATATCCTGCTCTGTGCCTTCTGTGAAAGAGCCTGTCCTTCTGAGAAGAAAATGAAAAGAGAAAGTAGCAGTTGTTGTTGTCCCCAGCCCCTCCTGCTGTTCCCAGACCTGAAGCCTTTCAGAGCAGGGCAGAGATGAGGAGCCTCCTCCGCTGGGGACTGTGCGTGGGAGAGGTGGGTACGGAGGGTGTAGGTGGGGTGAACGCGGGGCTGTTTGGCGCTGCTGTGATCCTGTGGCCGTGTGCCCAGCTGCTGGGAGATGGATCCTGGTGTTGCTTTTGCTGTCTCAACATCGGTGAAGCTTTCCCCTGCACCCCACGCTCTTGTCCTCGGGCTCTGAAGCCTGGCGTGTCTTTCATTGGCTCTCGTGACTGTAGAGAGAACATGAGCAGGAGCACCCAGAGGTGGCGTGGTTGGTGGCTCGGCCAAGTGCAACACAAGGAACCTCTCATGAGCTCGGCTCCACCAGACTTGCTACTGTACGGCTGAAAACTTATCAGTCCCGACCTGGGTTTGGAGGTAGGTGTTTAAATAAAGCTCAAGTCGGGAGTTCCAAGCCTTGCAGTGACACAGGATGCTGGTGGAAGTTGGGCATGAAGATGGGGCGCTTTGACTTCTCGGAGGGTATGGACCCAAGCAGGAGCTCTCCTGGTGACCTCCGGCTGTGATAACTGAGCAAGACACCAGGATCCTGAAGCTGTCCTGGTACTGAGCGCACAGTGCGTGTCACGTTCCATCCCATCTGAAATGCTGGCCGCCCTCTGAGATAAAGGATGAAAAGAAATCAAAGAATTTATTGCGAAAAGGAAAGTTGTGCCGGGCCCTTCTGGCAACAACTAGAAGCCCTGAAGCAGGGGACAATACAACAGTGTAGAGATGTAACAACTAAGGCACCTTGCAGCCCTTACTAGGTTCCTCAGTGGGTTGGACACCTTAAAACTTGTGGCGCAAGCTTTCATTTCTCACTCCAGCATCGCTGCTGTCCTGTTGCAGAGCTGCAGGTGTGAGCTGAGCTTGTCAGCCTCTGTCTCCCAGCGGTTTGCCCACACTGTGTTTGGAAACACAGAGCTCCCCTCCCGCCAGGCCTGGGGGCATTCTTGTCATTTCCAGTCTAAATTAATTCGTAACTAATTCATATCCACATGTATATCCACATATCCCAGTATTATACTCCTCTTTCTGGTATGTGCTCCCTCGCTCTTGCTTTATTCACAGAAATTAATCCTATTTCTTTCCAACCATTTCATTAGACAACACAAATTGAACTGGGATAGTCTTTCTGGAAGCAGCTTTCCCAGTCCTTCCCCAGCGCAGGGAGGGCAGAGCTCAATAACACCCGGGTGATGGCCCAGCACGCCGGGTGTCTGACCAGCGCGGAGACTGGTGTCCCTGTCCCTGGGGACGAGCCGCCGGTGCTGGGGACCTGCTGGACCCGCACGGGCCGCGCTGGTGGATGAGGATGGGCGAGTCCTCTGTGTGCAGCCCCCGTCACCTGCTCTGCATCCTTCCCCTCGATGGGGTTAATTAACTGCATTGTGTCTGGAGTAGCTAAATTACTAACAACAGCCCTGTTTAAGAAATGTTCAAAAGGCAGCAAACAAGCAAATAGGTGATTTGGCAGTACCGCATCAGCCTCAGTATTTATAGCAACTAGAAATTGTTTTTCTCTATTATCTGAATGTAGAACTAATCATAGTTTTATTGTGCTCTAATGGAAGAAACTGTCTTAACCAAGGCCCTTCTTGTTACTGCTGCTGTTAGACCTCGAGCTATAAACCACTGAACCATCCCTTGGTTAATTGTGTTAACAACCAGTGCGGAGATGGTGATTGTTCCGATAAACACGCTCCGGTCTGTTCAGAGCGGCGGTGGCTGCGCCGCGTTTGGAAACTTCTGCTGGGACTGGGGGAGGAAAAGCCATTTTTCTTGCTGGCAGCCCTCATCACTGCCGTAACCTCCAGTCATGAGCATTCAGGATGCTCTCCTGGCATGTGATTTATAATGCACCTTTGGAGAGTGGAAATGGACCTGGCAGGCGCTATTCTTGGGGACATCTAGTGCCACATTAATAGATTTCAGGAGCCAAGGCAGCAAAGAAAACAAAACCTCTTTAAGTTTGTGTAAACGTACAGGGCTGTGTGATGGTCTCTGTGCACCCCAAGGGCGGGGGAGACTCTGCTTCAGGGACCTCAAACCCTGCTCGAGGTGCTGCAGGAGCCCTCCTTGGGATGGCGCAGTGCTTTTCTCCTGGGTGGAAAACGTCCGTCCCCACCTCAAGATGCTTGTAGTCCTGTGCAAAAGCCCCAGTAAGGGCTTAATGGGGCTGCATTTTGTTTGTGAAACAAGAATTGGTTTTGAGAAAAAAACTGCTCAAGTTTGATCTCCCATGAGACAAGTAGCTGTGAGGAATGGGCCTTTTGAATAGCTTAGTCAGAGTTGAAGCGTGTTCTGGGAGGAGGTCACCGCCTCATCATCTGCGAGAGGTTCATCTGCGTGTGACACTTTATCTTCATTTCTTTGGCTGAGGCTGTGCAGGGTCATGCAATGTTTGCAGAGCAGTTCTCCTCCAGGCCGGGAGACCAGAGCGAGGGGGGACCATGGGCTCCGGACCCTCTCCGAGCCCCGTGGGCAGAGGTCTCAGCAGCACGGCTGTGATCCCACTCCTGCCTGTGGTCAGGTGGGAATGGGGCTCCTCCATCCTTTCCACCGGGGTGCGTGTGTGATGGAGGGGATGGGGCTGCTGGTCGCGGGAAGGACTGAGTGGTCAGAAGCTGAGCAGACCCTGCAGTTGGGTGGTCATGAGCAGGTGGCCCCAGCTGGTCCTGTTGCTTTGCCTAGTGAGCTCTGCTCTCCTGCTCGGGCTCTGGGCAAAGCAAAGGGCCCAGGGACCCCTCCAGGTGATGTGCTGGGGGCTCCTGGCAACCTGTGGTGGGCAGGAGGATAACGGGGAGAGAAGAGCTTTAATCTCTGAGCAACCACAAAGCAGAGCCATCATAGAATTGGTTTGGTTGGAAAAGACCTTTAAGATAATTGAGTCCAACTGTTAATGTCACACTGCCAAGTCCACCTCTAAACCACGTCAAAGAACCTCATCTGTGTCTCTTTTGAACCCCTCCAGGGATGGTGACTCCAGCACTGCCCTGGGCAGCCTGTTCCAATGCCCCACAGCCCTTTGGGGAAGAAATTGTTCCCCAGATCCAACCTCGACCTCCCCAGCGCACCTTGAGGCCATGTCTTCTCATCCTAGGGCAAGGTCCTCTTCTCTGCAGTATCTCTTTCAAATCTGGGGTATTCAAAAGGCAGCAGCAAACGCTGGGAAGAGCAGAATGCCCCCAGGGCCAGGGAGCTGCCTCAGCATCAGGGATCTCCTCGGGCCGCAGCGTCCTAGCTGGTGTTACCCCGTACGGAGGGACAGCCTGCGCTCCGCTGCATCCCTCCAAGCGCAACGGTGGTCTGCGCAGCGCCCCGGGGTGACATCTGTGCTCCGTGTGTCTGTAAAAGGCAACAGTAAACACAGTTTTTATCATGCAAGAATATTTTACCAGTGGTATTGTTGTACTTTGCAATAATTATAACATTTAGCAACTTTCTCAGCCTTAGCAGGTTAATTTACGTTTGTATCTGCAGAAAACAGGTTTGTTTGGAAGGCAAAGAAGAAAACGCGTGTTTTGGCCTTGAAGAGTTAGCCAAGGGCAAACGCGAGTGTTGGCACAGCACTCCTGGGTGTGCAGAATGGATGTTGGCTTCTGCAGATCCTTCTGTGTAAAGGGGGTGGTGGTTTGTCCTGGCCCTTGTATGTATTTTCTGTAACAACACTCGGTGCTGTGTGAGGAGGAAAGTAATCTGACAGGAGGCAGCAGCAAACCAAATGGAACCCACCACCCTCTGGCCCACCAGACCTTGATCCTGCACTGTAGTATGGAAATACCATTGCACAAAGATATTAAAAACAGTTCACCACATCACTGCGTGATGGGCTGAATGCCGAGGGGCGAGCAGCTCCTGTGCGGGGTTGGGATTTCAGCAGCGTGTATGAGCAGCTGGATCCTGTGCATTCCTGCAGAACTGTCCGTACCTGAATCTCCTTGAAAACACAAGACTTACCTTATGTGAAACAAAATCACCAAGTCACCCTACGCTTCTGAATCTTCCTGTAGGCTGGAAGCCAGGATACATCCTGAAAAGGGTTTTGTTATCTTCTCTTGAACATCAGCGACACATTGGCAAGTATGCTCTTCTGGAAATAGGCTTTAATTTTCCCCTTTCAACCTTTTGATTGGTTTGACATTTAAAAGGGTAGAAGGTAATTGGGAGATTTATTATATATTTCTATTAAGTATAAGGTGAGAACATTTAAATACCTTGAGCAGAAAGTGCACACAGGAACACAGACAGCTTGCCAGGGAAGGAGAGAGCAACCTTTTTCCCTACCTCAAATAACAAAAAGCTGTAAATGATTGACAATAAGCTGTAGTCAACAAAGGAGAAACTGAATCATAACATATGAAGTTTTTTTTTTTTTCCTCTATTGACTATAGTTTCCTGTCAATCACTTATTACTATCTCTTATTTAGGCTGGGAAGAGATGATGGGCTTTCTTACTACACAATCTGTCCATCTTGCACAGTGGTTTTGTAACCTAAGGATTTTTTTTTGTTGTTCTGATCCTCCACTTAAAAGAAATCCAGGACAAACACCTTCCTATGATATATTTGACTTCTGAATGTCCATGGATTAATGAGAATTTGAAAGAGAAATAGGAGAACCTAGATTTCATAATTCCCTTTTGCATGTTTCAATAGTTTCATTGAATTATATGAGTTAGAATTCTAGTTATAATTACAGCCGATTAATAATTACAAGCTCTAAAGATTTTTCCTTGAGTTTCAACAAAGGCTCTGGAGTTCGAAACTCCCCCACCTGATGTGTAGGGTGGGGAGGTCCTGGGTTACCAGAGAGGAGGGAGCGAGTCACTTGGCTTTGGCACAGAGACTTTAACCGACGGCATCAGCGTTTGTCCTCTTGGTTTGAAGCCTGACAGCGGAGACCAGCTGACAGCTTGTTGCCCTTGAACTGGGATATGGGGCTACTGGAGAGAAGGTGCTGGTGACTGGGGAGGCCTGTTTAGATCTTCAGAAGCGTGCTAAATCAGCCCTGCTGGGAATTACCTGGGGTCTCTGTGCCTTTGCTTTAAATTGAGGGTTCCTGGCGCTGCAAACATGTGAACAATAACTCTCTTGTCTCTGCCAAGGTGTTGAACATCCACTGTGAGAGGTGGCCCCAGATTAAAGGTGCGGCGGCATCACCTCCAAGCTTTGGCGGTGACAGAGTCTGGGTCTCGGTTTAAAGGCAGCTCAGTGCTCGGACACCTTTGCTGTTAAGACACGTTCTGCCAAGTGTGCAAAAACCAGCTAGAGCTGTCCTGGCTGTTAGGAAGCGTTAACAGAGCCTGGAGCAATTCTTTGCCAAGGACACTTGGATGGCTGTGGGTGACAGGAAGATTTGTGGCGCTGTCCCGTGAGCTGCGTTCCCAGCTGTTCATCCACCCAGCGGCTGGCTGGCTGCTTGTGGGGAACGCTCTGAGTCCCTGCGCCAGAGACAGCTTAACGGAGGTCCCACCTGTGTAGAACACCAGAGCGATGGGGGAGATCTGCCCGGAGGGTTTGCGGGGGGGTAACTCGGAGCTGGAAGGATGGATTCGGAGCCCGTTGCGAGCAGATCGTCACTGCAGAGGTTTTGCAGGTCCGGGAGAAGGTGGTGACACAAGCAGGGAAGATTTCTTGGTGCTCGAGGAGAAAGCAGCTTTCTGAAATGCTTTTTAAGGTAAATTCTCTTTAGTTTTGGATCCTTATTTTTCTTACCAGGTTCCTGTATTTTTTTTCTATCCTGCAGTGCTGTCCTGCAAAACACCCTCAGCACCACTCCTAGAATCCTGTGGGTGAGTTAGAAGCACAACTGGCATTTACAGGTCAGAGAGATTATGCTTTTAAGGCTCTTTGGCAAGTGGTTGCAATGATCGTGCCTTCCGCAGAGCTGTCACAAGCCAGCAGAACGATCTCGTGCTGCTCTCTGCTCTACTTGATATTGTTTCTTGAAGGCAGTGCTTGTTCAAACACTTCAGTGAGTGCTAGAGCTCTAACGATAAAATCATTTTGGTTGGAAAAGACCTTTAAGATCATGAAGTCCAACTGTGCCAGGTTTTTCCTTGAGGATGCCAGGAGCTGTACCGACCGCCCCTGCAGCACACGGATCCTGTATCTTCTGTACTGTGGCCCATCGCGTACGCGCTGCCGAGCAGAGCGCGGGGACCTCGGGCACAGCAGAAAGTCACTCGGAGCTGTTCTTGGCAACGAGAAAAATCCTCGTTAACTTTATCTTGAGGATCCTGAAGTCTGGCCCCTCCTCCATGGCTTCATGATGCTAAACATGGAAAGTGCTTTTCCTTGTATACGGATTTCCTTTAAAGTTCAAGGTGCTTTTTTTTGTTCCGTACTCATCTAACGATGTCTGATCATTTTGCAGAGGGAAAATGAAGTAGAAAAATACAATATGAACCCTGATCAACGTTTGCGTAAGGAGTCAGAAATTCAGATTTCCCAGAAGGCAGAAACACGCTCTGGAAAACCTCGGGAATTACGGCAAGGGAGCATTTCCTTCTGTACTAACCCTGGCAGTGCCAGATGCTATTCAAAAAGATGAGATCTCAATTACATTGGGAAACCCAAGGAACATTGCCAGAGGGTGCTGTTCTGAAATGTAGCCTTGGCATCTTAGTCTGAAAGGGTACCAGGATCCCTGTCTGGGGAGAAAGGAAACACTATTCCTGAAAATGCTACAGAATATCCTTCGACTTTGTTTTGAAACTACAAGTATTTTGAGCAATTGTTTCCCAGCGCCAAGGCTGATGATTGATTTAATGTCGATCAGGTGAAAAAATTAGAAGCTGAAGACCTGATCCAGTTTACATTCTGATCACAAATCGCCGTTCCGGGTCATTGTGCAGGTTAGTTCCCCCACAGTCACCCCGGGATGGTACTGGGACTGCTGGTCTGAGTCCTGCCGTGTCCTCTCTTGTCCGTCTGTCCCTGTGTCCGTCTGTCCCTGTGTCCGTCTGTCCCTGTGTCCGTCTGTCCCTGTGTCCGTCTGTCCCTGTGCCCACGTCTCCCTGGCTGTACGCAGGGCAATGGGAGCGAGTAATGGCACGAGTCACAAACTGGCAATTTAAAATCACAATGAACTGTGAACTGCTCTCTACGGTTTTATCAACACGAGGCGTGTGTTTCTGGCTTGCTGTGTGACCTCTGCTGTCTTAGCTCAGCCTCTTGTACCTGCTCACTGGTGCTTCTCTCCTTTCAGAGGTATCCAGTGGGAACAGCGGGGGAACAGTTCCCTTCCTGCAAGGACAATGTGCAGAAGCTGCCAAGGAAAAGTAGAAAGTAGTGAGATCTGGGGCTTATTCTTAACATCTGTGGCTAAGCTGGGCCTTTGAGCAGTCTCTACTTCGGTGAAAGAGGTGCTCAGTTAGAGCTCGAGGCGTTCACTGTAAATTCCAGCTGCTGAGGGCTCTCTTTAAAAAGCAAACAAACAAAAACCAAACCAACCAAACAAAACTCCACAAAAACAAACAAACAAACAATAACCCCCAAAAACCACCACAAAACTTTGCAAATGACAACAAATCCCTAGTCCTGTTCCAGCAAACCTGCGCTCCGTGCCCGGAGCTCGCTGCAGAGCGGCTCGTCGGGCTGTCCAGAACAACGTGGCCCAGCTGCCTCATTGGAAGGGTCAGAGATAACCAGTGAGGAGCAAAAGCAACGCTGAGGTTACAGGGCAGGTGGAAAAAGTGAGTGGGGAAGCTGAGAAATAGGAAAAACCTCTCTCTTCCAGGTGAGGAACCTTAAATCCTGACCTAGGTGAGAGCAGAGTATAATTTATACAGTTCTTTAGGATATCAGGGACTTCTTAAGAAAACTTTTTTACTGGAGGAGATACTTTCTGGTGCTGTCCAAGGTGGCTTTACTTAAATATAATCCAAAATCGTTACTATAGAATCATGCTTGGTAAACTCCTCTGCCTTCCCTCTTTTGGTATTTGTCTGCCAGGCAAATACTTTCAGATAAAAAGAAAAACAAAGTCCTGGATCAAGTCCCAGGCAAACATTGCTCATTAATGACTGCGAGGTTGTAGCTAACGCTTCAGCAGCTTTTTCTTCTTTTTGAAGCTGTTATTATGACAGATCATTTGCTAGATCAAAAAGTTTTATCAAATGCAGACTCTGTCAGAACGCTACACATCCCACTGAATGCACTCCGTGCTCCCGGATCGCTCGGACACCTCTTGCTTAAATGGTTTCATTTATTTCCGAAGAAGAATTTCCCCGAACCGAGTGGAAGTTGTGTAAGTGTGAGCATAGCTTGCGCATCTTTATGCTCAGAATTGGGGGGGGGGTAGAACGACAAACAAACACCAAACAAACACACGCCACCACCAGACGTGTGAGGGTCTCTCCCGAGTGCTGCATTTTTGATTTCTGCGGGGTTGTTCGCAGGCCCAGCCGGGCACACCGCCCTCGGCCGTGCCGTATCTGTCTTGTACAGCCTGCAGCACAGGGTAATTAACCACTGAGGCTTAATGGGAGGCAAGGGGAGTTTTTAAAGTGACCCCATGTCCCCAGGGGAGTCGGAAGACGCAGAGCAGCCTTTCTACGGAGATCAGCCTGTGTCCTCAATAGGTGATTTTGTTGTGCAGCAATGGGATTTTGAGGTCAAGTACTGCAAAATGATGTGTGACTGCTCCCGTTCCAAATTGACCTGTCACTTGACCTTGTCTGAGGCATCTTTTATTAATTGCTAATATATTGGAGCGACAGTGGAAGGTACGACAGAGGAGGTCTCGGGAAGAGGGTGGTTACTATTATAGCAGAGCTAAGCAGCGGAACTGGGATTTGAAAGACAGCTTCAATTCCCAGCTGTTCAGGGACAAGCTCTGTGTGCCGGGATCGCCTCCGTCTTTCTGTATGATCCTTAGTTCCATGATGCTTGATGTTGTTTGCTGGCCAATTTTTGAAAAAGATTGATTTTGCTGTGTCTGCAGGGTGGCATATTAACGCTAGCTTAGTGGTGAGCCTCGCTTGTAAAGGTGTCTACAGTAAGAGAGTATTTGTGCTACCTGTAATGCTCGGAATTTAATTGTCATAGAGAGGAAATGGCTCTTTGAAAGTGAAGAGAGAAGATTATAAGTGACGGCATCAGCAGCTTCAAGTAATTATTTTGCTAATATTTGCCATTAGAAGATGATGTAAAATTTTCTATCGTAACAAATAAGCATCTTCTATGGTAAGAATTGTACAGGAAAGTTATTGCTCTCATTAAGCATTTATGTTGTGGCTTCTGACCAGAAACAGGGAAAAAAATACTGGATGATGATTTTGCAGTAACTGATTCAGCAAGCCCTGGTTGGATTGCAGAGGGATTATTAAAATGCACCTTTCTGTTCTTGTTGACTTTGCATTGATGGTGAGATTTGCTGCAGCACGGTGGGCCCTGGAGTTGCGATCTAGGACTAGTATTGATAGGTAAATCAGAGGGCAGGACCACCAAGACCAAGTTGGTGGCCAGACATCAGTGGAGCCAGGATCTGCCTGCTGATATTTGGTGGCTTTAGTTTCATCCCTCGTAAACTCCACGTGGGCTGCAGGAAGATAAATGTGGTGTGTGGTGGGACTGGAGATGTTCCTGTCCCTTCTGAAGGGGAACACAAGCTCTGGTCTTGCCCAACCTGACCTGCTGAGGTGACCACAGTCAACCCCTCTGCCCACACTCCCCACAGACTTGGCTTTCTTTGGACCTCTGTCCTCTTACCTCCTTTTTGTTGTGTTCGTGATGTATTCATGCGCATGGGGAGAACTATCTCCCATCTCACGTGGTCTTTCCAGGGGTTGCTGCTGTGATGATGCCCAGAGGGAGGACTGACCAGTTTGGGAAAAACAGAAGTGCCAGGTTAGGAGGCTGGTCTCACCCTGGTCTAGACAGCCCAATAGAAATAGGCAGCTTGGTGGGATAATTTAAAGCATTTTTGTTAGGAATTGCTGTGAAAACAGGAGCCTGGTTCTTCCCAGGAGGAGCAAACCCTTCCGATGCAAACAACAGCAGCACGTATCTGGAGTTATTTGGTGTGAATCCTTTCCTTCCTCCCCTCTAGCAAAGCATGCAGGAGCATGGGCAAATCTCACTGAGAGAAATTAACCTTGTCTGCGTTTCAACAACAAAAAATCTGCAGGGATATTCAGCCTAATTATTCCTATTGCTAGGTCCAGCCCGAGCAGAGGCTCCCCTCTGAATTTTACCATCAGAGTTGGCTTCCCAGCCGCTTTGCACCAGTAGAGCTGGTGGAAGTCCCTCGCACTTTATCCGCACAACATTCCCGTAAAACCTGCAGCCCTGAGTCGCGGTGTCTGACAGCGGATGATTTCTCTGGGTCGCTGACCGGTACGGCCGCGGCTGGACAGCAGGACAGATTGCAGGATCGCGCTGCCGAGTCATTACCGTCACCTTTTCACACTGCTTGGAATTTTCCACTGCGTGTTGGTGGACTGATAGAGACAGACAAAAATGAATCAAACCGTGATTGGTTTCATATCTGTTCCCAGCGGAAACAAGGTTAATAAATTAAACATTACAGGCTGTTTGATTTATTTCTTGCAGTACATTACTTATTGAAATCACATATGCAGACTAGTTCTTGGATTTTTGTATATTTGCCAGCTTTTCACCTGGAAATACTGGCAGCGTCAGCTGCACACACCAGAACTCGCACATCTCAGTGTGATGGGGCTGTGAAGGTGGGAAGGGGTGTCCTGGAGCTGGTGGGTCAGCCGTCCTCCCTGTGTTTTGCCCCCGCGTTGGGTCTGGGTGAGAGTTCTGCCAACGCAATATTGCCTTCCCTCTCTCTGACCCTGTCGTCCCGTCTCTGGGAGGCTCAGCGCCGAACGAGGAGGTGGTTACCAAGTTTTGTTGGGTTGAGAAGAGCAATCGGTTAATCCCACTAATCCTCTCAGTCTTCGTATTTGCCATTCAAAATCATATGACAAAACGAGTACTGCTGTCTTTCACATGTGTTCAGCACCTTACTGAGCAGCTGTCTTGTCTTCCACGGTCATCAGTGCTCTCTCAATTTGAAAGAGTTGAAAGGCCACAAGGGCATTCTTTAGGTCTTGGGTCTGAAGCTGGTTGAACTTACTGGACTCTACATTGGCTAGATTTATTTGTTTGTTTTTAGTTTCACTCCATATATGAAATAGCAGTTCTCAGGAAACTACTGCTGTGCTTCATCTGCCCATCAAGTCCCTCAAGAACAGGAAGGACTCTTGAATTGATTAGAGTAAAATGGAAGGTTATCTACTCCCATTTTAGGAGTAGATAAACAAATTCAATCTTGTGCAATTCATAACTTGCCCAATATATCCACTTAATCACTGTGGTGCTTCCCTCGTAGGATGGTGTTAGTTCTCGTGGTGGATTTGCTGTTGGAGGAGTTCTTCCAAGCTCTGCAGAGAATCATAGAATGTCCTGAGTTGGAAGGACCCGCCAGGCTCATGGAGTCCAGCTCCTGTCCCTGCACAGGACAGCGCACAGGTCACAGAGGGCCAAGGCTGACGCTTACACCTGTAGCGACTCTGCTCACACTGATGCATTGACTCCAGGGACAAGCCTGGAGTGGGTGGTGGGTCTCAAGGGACGCTTAGTTCCTGGCTGAGTCGTGTGTTATCTCTGAGTATGGAACTAACTGGTCTTGTATACATCTTTGCACCAACACCTGCAGATGTCTGCTCCAGAACAGGGCCTTGTAGGAGAAATGTATTCATGCCTTTTGACCAAGGTGACACGTGGTGTGAGCTCTGTGGGTGCCACACTTGCAGCTGAACAGGGTCCCTGCTACATGATCTGAGGAGAACTAAGGCCGACTCGGCGGATTTCTGGTGGGGTTAATCCATCACCACGCAGCCATGGGCCAACAACGCCGGTACGAGCCCCTGCTGCTCCTCTGGCTCCAGAACAGCCTATACCCAGCTGGACACTGGGAGGACTGGGGCAAAACGCCTGGCTCTGAATCCTCAGGACAGCAATTTACCCAGAGGAGCTCTGGTGTCACGTGAAGGCAGCAAGGTGCAGGTTGGAAGCCATGTCCTTTGTGTCGGTCTGAACGTGTCGGGTAGATGCCATAGCAGGTTTGGAGTGGCGTGGTGAGCGTTACGATGGTTTCTGCACAGATAACAGATGGGTTTATGGTCCAGCCTGTACTCAGAGGGCAGCTCTGAACCAAGGCTGAGTTTGGGTAAAACCAGCCCAGAGCTTTGGGGCCATCGGGAAGCAGAATTAGGTCAGTGGCTTCACGCAGCTCTGCCCCAGGTCGCAGTCATTCCTTCTGGATGTTTAACAATAACAGCTCTTGAATTTGTCTTTCTGGTGAGTCCGAAAGAGACTAAAGCCAGGGGACAAACAGCCTCATCCATCAGCTGAAGTGTCTGTTGTGCTGAGGCTGTGAGGTGAGAAAAGCATCTCAAAAACTCTCTGCCCGCTCCCCGATCCTGTGGGGTTTGTAGATAATGGATCTTCACTGGAATTGCTGTTACTACTGTCCCAGACATAATGACAACATTAATAATTTAGCTAATTTAGCACACATTCATAATTATTATTGTATTATTTTCATCATCTGGAGAATATTGACTTTCTATCAGTGCTGGTGAGTGCAGTGAAGATTCTGACATCAGGCTTGCTTTAATGAGTAAACACGCAGATCCTGGAACACTTACCACTTGGTAATTTTTGTGGTTGGCTTTTTTCATTTGTTCATTTTAACACAGAACAATAAAACTAGTCTCATATGAACTGGCATCAGCCTGTGAAATGTGGGGGTTATTGGGGTTTCTCTGCAGTGCAAACAGGGGAAGTTTGTAGCCTCAGAGTTAGACACGGATTCTCTGTGCTGCCTGCAACTATGTGGGTTTTGTATTAACAGCTACGACAAAGATGATTGTGTAGCTAGTCAAGGTATTTTGAAGGCTTCTTGGCCCTTAATAAATTTATTTTCCCTAGTTTAATAGGACACCAGTCTGAGAAACAATCTGTTCTTGATGCTCTCATGATTTGGCTTGAACTTTACATTCATGCAAAATAAGATGATCCCAAAAGTCCCCTTTGTGGTTTGGGTTCCAGCGGGAGCAAAGGGAATCAGGTCCCCTCACCCATTCTGCTGTGGAGAGGAGTGACTCAAATGGATTGCTTTGTAGGTCTTGCACTGATCTGAGGTGAAACACAGCAAACTGCAAGAGCTGTGTTGTGACTCTGTTAATTGTCCCCAGGTGCCGCTCCAGGAGCCACATGCCAGTGGGAGAGTCACTTCGCTCTCAATGGCTCCAAGTCACTTTGCAAAGGAATGGCACGGAGTCAGCTGCCTGATTTTTCACAGCTGATGAACAGGCAAGTGGTATTTCTCTAATCAGATGTCAAATCCTTATTCTGACTTTGTAGCTTTGTTTGAATTCAAAGCTCAAAAGACTGAAGGTACCAGAATTCCTCATATGTTGTCCTTGGAACTGCAAAGACCCCCCTGATACTCAGCAGCTGCCTTGCCCTGCTTTGTTTGGGGTGCAGAACTCTCAAAGGGTTGTGACAGTGCTTGTGGAATGTCACAAATACCGTGCTACAAATCCCTGTTTCTTCTCAGGGCTTCTCCTTTGCCCATGACTTGCTTCATGGGGCACAGTAATTTAGATGTTGCACTCGATCTCTTACATTACCTAGTTCTTTGTGTCTGTTTCCATATGTTTCTAGCCCTTTGTTTTAGTGATAGGTTCTTCTTTTCTACTTTGTCCGTCTCAAATCGTTTGAGGCTATCACCTAAAAGCATCCAATAGCCCGGACTGGCGATGCTGGTGAATTAAATAACAGTACGTGCTTCGAGTGTCTCAGCGTCGCAGCTGCTCTTGCAGCAAGAGTCCTGATGTTCACACAGTTCCAGACACAACCGCAGCCACAAGATTTATTTACGTAACCAAGATGACACAGTGAAACGTCCCTCTTCACAACCGATTCGTCTTGGAATTTATTTTATTACTTGGTTTTCCATGCTGCATGAGAAGCTCACTTTTAACCTATTTCTGTTGTATTCTTCCTTGCCGCAGCATCTCGGTTGTGCTGATTTCTTCGTGTTATTTTTGGCTGTACTTGTTCAGGCAGCAAATTCTGCTGTCATGGGCTCCGTTTGTTCCACCAACAGTGGCTGTTTTACACTTCTAATAGCTACAGAAATGCTCATGAAATGCCTTGCAGAAGTAGTGCCCTGCAGATGCGGACTGCAGGCCAGAACTCCAGCCCAGGAGCTGGGCGCTGGGGCTGGAAGTCGCTGGGCAGAGCTGCCTCCAGGCTCTGGGCTTTGCTTTCTTGCCTTGTACGGGGCTTCACATGCCTCGTAACTAAATAGTCGGCTTTGGTTTAGGGGAGCGGGGAAAAGGAAAGGGCAGTGGCTGTGGAGAAGAGGGTGCTGGGAGGCTGCAGGGCTGGTTGTGGGTCAGAGTTTTCTTCCCCATTGACGAGGCTGGGGGGGCACGGTTGCTGCTCGCTGGTTTAAGTCTCTGCTGCTCGGAAGCTCCGTGATGGATGAGGACCCCGCTGCCCCAGCCCTGTACGAGTAAGGCAAAATGACAATCCATTTTGCAGAAGATCTTCAATCTCAGTGTAAAATCACAGACAGGCTGGAGGAGGAAAAGGATGAGATGGAACTGTGGTGCTTCGCTTTGTGGTAGCACTCATTTCCCGAGTGCTGCAGATTGCCCAGAGCCAGTTTTTCCAGGAATGAGAGCTGGTTTGATGGCTGGCTTATTGCTCCAGGGCTTGACTTGCTCTGCCGTGTCCTCTCTCCATGAAACCAGACCCGAGGACCCCAGATCTGCAGCGCTCACCCCGCTGCGAGCGCAGAGTCACTGGGCAGGAGGAGCTCCAAGAACGTGACTTGACTTCTCTGATTTTCTTTCTCGCCTGGCAAGGGACAGTCTTGATGCAGGTGGCTTTCAAAAGCCGGCTCTGTGCTGTGCAGGGTGGGGTGTCTGGGACGCTGTGGGCAGCTGGGATTGTGGGGGATTTACGGTCCGCGGGCAGGGATTTTTGAAGGCACCGTGATTCGGACGGCGGCGCGGAGGTTCCGTTCACGCCGGTCTGCTCACCAGGCACAGGGAACAGCTTGAACCCTCAGCCCGGTAGAGGTGTCTGGACGTAAGGTTCGTTTGGCTGATGAAATGAGGAGCGGGTATTCCCAAGGGTTAATCCGTGAATCTGCTGCTGGTAGGAAATACTTCAAAGGAAGGGAAATAATCTGTACTGGGGAAATCAATGTCCTTTTGTACTGAAGATGCCTCTCTCTTGTTTTCCTTTGAGTTCCTACAGAAACAGCTTTACAGTTAGTACTCCTCATTTGAACTGTGATGTGAATTAATACTAATAGATGTGGATCTGGCATTTTGCTTTTAAAATCACTGTACATCCAAGTGGTTAGTTGTTGCTTCTGCCTGGGATTTCAATGACTAATTTAAAAAATTCATTGCAAAGAATGGCCTGGAAAGACACATGCCTGACTAACTATGCATCTTTAGAGACATCAAAGAAGAAACATTGCTCTCTTTAATGGAGGAACACTAGCTTTATTCTGACCCTCGTGGCTTTGTCACTGTCTTAGGGCTTTAGTATTGAAAAATAAATATATTCTGTCACTTCGCTAAAAAGGTTTCACTTGCTTTCCTGGGAAGTTTTTATTCTTACCACACATCTTTCTGAGGAATTTGACAGCTGCAGAGTTTTTGGAAGCAGATTCAAAACCTAGTGCTCCCTTGCTGGGAATAACCTCCTGAAGTGCTGAAAACAGTAGGAGGTGGAATTAATAATTCCCTTCCATCCTGCCCTTTCGAGGTGGGGTGAGGGAGCTGGAACCACGTCGTTTTAGTCTTTGGATTCAGTGCTTTGGCATCAAAGCAAAACTTGAGATAAATTTCACCACTTTGTTCGGCATTAATTGGTTTTTAGTCTACCATGGGAAGAAGAGGGAACAGATTAAATCCTAGAAAATGGCTGGCAACAAATCCTCCTCCTTGGAGGAGCGCAGAACAACGGCGTGGTCTGCTCGGCGTCCCCGTCGGCTCTGCGGTTCAGCGCTTGCTTCCCCCCGCCATCGGGGGATACGATCGTCAACCTTCTCGGTTTTGCCAGGAGTCCTTCGTGTGCTCCTGGGCGGCCAGCGGGCCTGTGTTCTGAGAGTTTGATTTCATCTAAATCACGGCAATGATTCTGAAACGGTGGTTTCGCTGCTTGCCATGCTGTTCTGCTGCAGCTCTGATTAAGCGAAGAGTTTTAAACTGCTCACAAAGTGTTTGCAGCTTGTCTTAGAATCATAGACTCATTGTGGTTGGAAGAGACCCTCAGGATCATCGAGTCCAACCATAACCCACCCTGGCACTGCCCCGTGTCCTGAGAACCTCATGTCCGTCTGTCCAACCCCTCCAGGGATGGGGACTCCAGCACTGCCCCGGGCAGCCTGTAAGAGGTGGGTCCGGCTCCTCCGAGGTGGGTTCCTGCTCCTTGCTCTGCTGACGCTCTAACTTCACATTTCTTCCTGGAGGGTGAGTCCCAGCAGCTCTTCATTTGACCAAGTCAAATCTCTGCTGCAAATCCCAGCCCGCTGCCCCCACCCCGTCCCTGGGGAACCAGGTTCGTACCTTTCATGACTGTTGGAAACTCCTGTTCTTCTTCCCTGGCCCTTCGTCTTGGAGAGCTGGGAAGCGCTGGGCACGGCTGCTCTCTGGGCATTGCGGTATATTTAAGAAAAAACAGAGTTTGACCCGGTTTAGCATAAGAGTGGACGGTTTAGGGCAGTGGTGGGATAACAGTCAAACTGGCTGAGGGACGCGGAGCTGCTCTTGGTTTTGGGGTCACTGGTGGGAGCTCCCCTGGTTTCTGGTCCCCGTGGCAGCATCTTGCCCAGCATCTCCACGGGGTTGTCATCTCGGTGCTCCGGCCGGCTGCCTCTAACCAGGGGGTTCTGCACCCGTGTCTGTGCAGTACTGATGTGAGGATGACGTGTCTGTGTTCCTCCTAAACGAAAAAACAGTACAAATAATGCAGGTACAAAGGTACAGCTCCTGCTCCGCTGTCGGAGTACATGGCGCTGTTGTGCTTTTACAGGGCTCATCATTTTGTAGCTGATAAACTCATTGGATCTGCACATTCCCAGGTTCCCCCCGAAGACGTGGCAAGAATTTATGAAGGCAGGCCTGTCCGCTGGCAAAATCTGCAGTGCGCACAAAGGGAAGGTCCTGGGTTTGTTTTTAAGATGGGAAGAGCTTCTTCACATAGAGCACGGGGAAGATGAGGGATTTTTTTTGTTCTGTTTCCATCATCCCTCAAAGCCGCGGTGCTGCCTGGAGCATCTTCCCGGAGCCCTTCATCCCTGCGGGACTCGTGCGGAGTTACTTCAGTACAAACCCCACGGTTTCCTTTTATCCAGTGATAGCAAAACTTTCCTTCACCTCCACGCTATGTCATTTGGGTCCCAGCCTGGCGTCCCGAACTCTGTTATCACAACTAACCACGCGCGGTCGGACCGGGGCTGAACTAACCAGATTAGCAGTTGTGTTGTCATCATTCAGCTGTGGCCCCTCGCATGGATGAGCTGGCAATAAGCCTTTCCCAGCCATAATGAACTATTTATAATGCTAACCTTCTGTGGCTTTAGCACTGATTAGCAAAAATCAGATATATCTTCCTTTTTTTAATCTGGTCAGTGTGTGTGCATGTTGATGAGTTGGGGAACAGCCTTCACTGGGGAATTTCTCAGGCTTCAGTGCTGTTGGCTTCTCTTTCTTGTGCTCTTCTGCTGGAAATTATGCATCTTCTCTTCTGAATATTGCCGCGATATTATATTTTTGTAATGAAAATGCCACAATGAAATCAGTTTTCATCTTTTTAATATGAAGTCTTCTACCTGACAGAGCTTCACATTTGATTATTACAGGGAGTTTTAAGCCCTGCCCTGTGCCAGCACTAACTCACTCTGTATGCTGGAGAGGTCCTCAGAGGGTTTGCGGAGATAACTTGGGTGTTTTTCTTAATGAAGTACTAAAATATCCTGAAGGCTGTCCTGGAGCACTTGTTGAGGACAGGTATATCCAAACACGTTACCTTTCCTGAGAGCATCTACACTTGTGGAAAGCAGCTAAAGCTTCTGCCGAAAGTGGATGGGGAAAAAGAAAGGAGAAGCTTATAGTGCAATCTCAGGTTTCCAGACAGGGCCAGATGGATGAATGTTAATGAGTAAATTAGCTAAGGAGATGACCTCACCCTCGTTTAGGCACTTGCAATGAATTTTGATGTCTAATTTCAGTTTCTCCACTATCAAGTGCTAGTGGCTAAGGGCTCTGTTCAGTAGGTGTGGAATTTCCAGGGGTTTTACTCGCTTCAAGAATTCAGTCGGTCTTTTGTAGTGTATAATTGATGCCTGAAAACCCTGGGGATTTCTACTTTCTGAAACTAGATTTATTCATTGATTTATTTACTTACATCAAAGAAAGAAGCTCCAATGTCTGCCTGACAATCGTTTTGTTCAACAAGTTTCTTTTCCAACAGTATTGTGGCCAACAGAAGCATTATCTCCTCTATCACCTTTTTTCTTTTTTTTTTGTAATTTTCTGCGGGCTTTAGTTTGTTTGGGTTTTTTGTTTGGTTGTTTCTTGGTTGTAATTGGTTGGGTTTTTGTTTGTGTGGGTTTTTTGTTTGTTTAGTTTGGGTTTCTTGTTTGCTTTTGTTGTTTTGTTTGGTTTTTTCCCCGTTGTGAAAAGGTTTCTCAAAGGAATTGAAACTGCTTAGGAAGATGTGTTTGAAAGAGATAAGTGCGCGGTGGGGGGTAATTCCCTCCGTCCTCCCTGCTCTGCAGGGCCCCACCGCCCTTGTCTCTGCAGCAGGTGTCTGGATTTTGGTCTAATGGATGTTGCAGAGCCGTTCCCATCCTTTGTTAGTCATTTATGATGTGGTCTCAAAGCCCCCGTATCCTGGAAAGGTGTTGGTGGCGTCTGAAACCGGTGCACCAGCTTAACTGTTGTGAAGTTTGGGCTTGATAGTCCATTCTGGGATTATTTTGAACAAGGTGAATCAAAGGAAGTTCCGTGGTCCCTCTTAAAATTAAGTGAAAGACTTAGACCTAATGCAAACGGTTATTTTAACGGTGACCTAATGAATACATCATCACCTCAACCTTTACATCAGCTTTATATCTCTGTTTATATTTTTATAGGCGTCTCAATGTCGAAATGCATGTGTAAAAACTCATGTGGAAAATGAGTGTTACGGGACAGCTCTACACCCCGTTGCAGTACTGTAGTAGTTCTGTTGCAGGCACGTTCACAAGGACTTTAGGCAGAACGCAGCCAAGGAATATTGCAGCGCCCAACGTGCTGATCCACAGCCTGGCACACAAGTTTTGGTGTGAGGGTGTCGTCCTGGGGTGGGGAACGGACCACCTCAGGCTGACCCGGCGCTGCTGCAGCACCAGCTCCATCCCGGCTCTTCTCGCAGCCACGGGCACGTTTGGCTGTGCTTGGGATCTCAAGGTTTGCGGTGGGAAGATGCACATCGTGGAGAATCCCCCAAGGGCAGGTGTGCTGGGATGTGCAGGATGCCGGGAGCTGTTGGGGACCGGCCGGGGGGAAGGGGTCAGAAGGAGCCTGGGTTGCACGGGATGAGCTGTTGGGCTGCGCCTGAGCTCGGCCCTGCTGGGACAGCTTCCCTGCCTGAGGTCAGGGGAGGCTGGCTCGTGGCCCTGCACGCGCCTCACAGGCCACTAATTACACCTGGTTTTGATAGACTCTCTGTGCCCTGGCCTGGAAGCACAATAAGGGAAATCAGCAGCAGCACAGCGGCAGGAGGATTAAAGCTCCTTGGAGCTGACGGCAGATCGGTGACCAGTCTGTAACAAACTGTGGTGCCTCAGGGAACCTTTCTGCAGAGTTTTGCCTTTGGAGGTCAGCCCCGTGCCGCTGTGTGCCAGTACTCAGAGGGTCGGACTCCACGGGTGCCGGCTACACGCGCCTCCTCGTTTGCAGTTGCTGTCGTGGCCGCGGGAGCTCGGGGTGGCCGGGCGCGTGTGCCGCGGTGCCAGGGGCTGGTTTGTGCCGTGTCCCCGTGCCGCCGGGCTCCATGTCCCGCTGCAGCACCCACCTTCAGCTCTGCACGGAGCCGGGGACAGCAAATGGTCTCTGGAACAACGCCGCAGCCAGCCAGCCCTCGTTTGGGGAGGGCGTTAATGGGAGCGTCTGCTTTTCCGCTGATTCCGACAGGATTTACTGGAGCTCACCGCTCTGCAGATTCCCCAAAGGTCGATGCAGCAGCGGTGCTGGGGTCGGTGGGACGGGGTCGGGCTCGGAGCAGTGATGCCATCAGCCCCCGGGATGCCCTGGGGGAAACTGCAGATCCCCATGTTCTCATGGCCACCACGGGCTGCGTGACACCCCAAGAGAGTGAGCTGGTACGTCAGATGTGGTACTACTATTGACCTAGTGCCGAAACAGCCGTTTGAGAGGGCGTCCTTGGAAATGGTATTCTGAAAAAACAAATTAAGACCCAGTGCTCCTCCCTGGGATACTCCTGGTGGGAGTACCCCCTGTTTGGCTCATTTTTATTATGAGTTGCTATATGAATTTAATTCCCAGATCTTCCCTTCCCCTCTCCGGGCTGGAGGTGTCTGGAAACGCCGTCGGGTCGCTTCTGATCCGCTGCCAGTGTGCCGGGTGCGTGGGGCAGCGCTCGATTTCGTGAGGCTGGAACATCAGCTTCCTTTGTGAAAGAAAACAGCCACATCTAGCAAAAACTGCCGCTTTCCCAGAAAAAATACATAAAGCAGAGATCATTGGGGTCATTGTGAAGTCCGTACACGTCCCGTGAAGTTAAAAGCCAGGCGTCACTCCTGGTTAAAAGAAGGGCTGTTGTGCAATTCAAGGGCACTGGATGTATCGCTGAGCGGTTCCTGGCAGTAGCTTTTGGGAATTCAGCGCGAGGTCTGTAGTTTCGTGTTAGCTACCTGGAAACACGACACAGCCTTGGATAAGACACCCTCTGGCACAGGATTGCGTGGTTTGGATGGTAAGTCTGCTTTAAAACGGAGAGAGCTTGTTACCCAAAGCCAGGTTTTAACCAGAAGGATTTTGGTGGTATTAAAAGTAGCCGGTCACGGAGACTGGAAGTGATTGCAGACTGAGTACAGCTACTACCAAAGCTGTGCTGTTGGTCCAATATGGGTAATTTTTTAAGAGAGAGGCCAAGAATTGTGTGAAACTTCATTCAGGGATGTCTTAGGGCAGAAGTTAGGAGTAGAGGAGCTGAGATTTGTGCAAGGTGACTCCAGGAGATCCCTGGTGTGGCTCTTTTTTTTTTTTTGTATTTCTCAGCTTAACATAAGCTACTGAAGTTGCATCTTATGTTAATTTTCTGCAAATCTACATCACTATGAAATAAATGAGGCAGATTTTGGAATAATTTGTTCAGCTGCTGTGATTTTTAGGTTTTCAGTTTTGTTCACTGAGCAAATTCTTAATTATCTCAGGGCAATTGAAACGCTCTACAAATCTTTGTGCCGTCAGGGTTATTTCTGTGAATAATGTACAACCCTGTCTCCTGGGAAGCTATCTATATTGGAAAGGTTTGCTAATGGGTCATCTTTTCTGCTGCTCGTATGCGGGTTTATAGTTTCCGGCAGCCGTTCAGGACGTGTGCTGGCGCTGGAGCCCCCAGCAAACGTCGCTTCCCCGCTCCCCTCCGCGCAGCCGGGTGGGAGCATCACCGGGGCTGTTCTGCACGTCCTTGGGAGCCCTGGTCCCGAAATTAAACTCTGACGTTTTGGGGTGCTGTTCCACCTGCGAGTCCGGTCTCCGGAGGGAGCGTTAGGAGATGACTTGTTAAGGGACCACAACTTCGGCATGTGGTGTGTGGGTCTTACTGGTATTCAGTGCCTGTAAGGTGGCCGTGTGGATGTTACTGGTTTCCATTCACTAGCAGCTGCCGAAATGTTTTTGTCGACCTACCTAGAAGTGGGAACCAATCTAATTTCCTTTAATTAATGTATCTCTGAACAGATATTATCCACCTAAACCCTTCAGACAGAGCCCTGCGTGTCACTCAAAGAGTGTTCCTGTCCGTGTTTTTACTTTGCACCAGTGACTGCAGTTCGCAGAGATGAGAAGCGGTTTCCAGCCATTGCCGTACAGCTGCGTCTGAGGAGCAACAGTAAATAACCAAAACAGCGAATGTGACGTCTGATAGATGGTGTTGCAAGTGTCCCTGCCGTGGGGAGTGTGGTCAGAGCCGCGACGTCCCCATCCCTGCCGTGGTGCCAGCAATGACTGACTGGGACATTTTTGGCACAGTTTCTGATGGGACCGGGCACCTCCGCTCTGCCCATTCTGGCTGCTGGGAGGTGGGTGTTCGTAACAAGGCTTTTTCTGCCGCTCCCCGTAGTTGTCAGGGCTGTCAGTGGCCGACACTGGCAGAAATAAATGCCCTAAGATGAAATCATAGAATTAGCTAATTTGCATTACTTTTAAAAGGCTGTAACACAAATGCTAATGCTGTGGTCCCGCTCTGCTCTCATTAAGGCTGGGTTTCAGATGGAGCTTGTTCCAGCTCTTAACGCTGGGCTTGCGGCTGTTCGGAGCTGGAGGGTCACTGGATCTCTGGCAGCTTTTCATAGGCATGACCCGTCCCGCTATTTCTGTGCGATGTTCTGCAGCTTTCCCCGACACGGGGAACTTCAGGACAAAGGTGCTGGGCCAGGCTCTGTGTCCCCGTCCCCCGCTGAGCCTGGCCTGGGGCTGCAGCTCTCGGCAATGCTCCCGGGGGCACCTAAAGCTGGGTGGTGGACAGAATTTTTAATAACTTTTTTGTGCGCCTATGTGTGTAAATCATTCTCTTTTAACCGGCTACTGCAGGATATATTGTCTTAAAATGTCACTAAAACACTGAACTGCTGCAGTGCTTACCTGCCACCCATCGCTCCCCAGGCAGCGCTGTTGCACGAGACCCTACGTTAAAAAAACCCTCAGACCCGAAGAACCACGGAGAAATTTCTGACATTGGCACGTTTACAGCACAAAAAGCCCGCCTCTGGGAATGGGGGTGGATTCGCTGGACTTTTGTGATGACTTTGTGATTCATTGCCTTGCTTGGTGCATTTTGTCATTGACAGCGCGTTGGTGCCCGCAGGGCTGGGCACCGGCAGCACCCGTGCGCAGGATGTGATTTTGGAAGGGTCGCCGACCGCGCAGGCAGGTTCCTCACTGCAGCCGCTGCCTCGGGACCCCTCTGGGAACCCCCAATGCTCCTCTTGCTTCCTGTCATTTCGGTGGGGGTGAACAAATTGTCCGCATGTAGTGAAATGCCTCAGTCTTCTCCTAGGACTGGACGCTATTAATGGCCCAGCAGCAGAATGTAGTGAGCTACGTTCTGCGGGCAGAGCAGAGAGAGTTATGTTTGCTTGCTCTGAACCTTTGAGCTGTGTCATTCTCACCTGTTTTCACCCCAGACGTGAGCAGCGTCCCCTGAGTGGTGCGCACATCCGTCCCATTGAAGAGAATGGGCCAGCATGTGATTTCAGCTGGTCGTGGGCTGCGGAAGGGGTCGTCGCCCATCCCCGCAGCTCAGAGCCCCTGTGGTCACTGCGTATGGAAGCAATGAAGTTCTCACAGTGTTTCTTAATCAAAGCAATTGGTATAATTTAAATAAAGAGGAGGATTAGCCTGTATTGAGCTTCCTCCCATAGTGACGGCAGCGATCGGTGGGGCTGTGGTGTCCCGCTGCCTGCGGGTGTAAACCGGGGGCAAAACTGCTGCTCTGCTCCATTCACCTTGCCGGGCTGTGTTAATGAGCGCACGTGCAGAATGATCAGCAGGTGTGTGGTGTACGTCTCCTTCTCAACGGACGTGCCGCTCATTCGAAAATACCCTCGTGTTCTCTCCCCCGGCTTGCTGAGAGCTCGAGCCTGGGCGGTGGTTTTATCTGGGGTTTGGCTGATGTGTGAAGGGCTCTGAATGGGCAAAACGAGCTCAGGGAAGGCAGCAGGATTTCAGTTTTTTCCCATTAGGAGTACAAACACTTTTAATTTTGCTGGCCTTTCCTACCAGCCGTGTAGCAGCAGGCGGGACGGGTCGCAGCTGGCCGTGCTGGAGCGGCGCGGCTGACGGGAGCCCCTTCCTCACCGCTTTGGGAGGAGGGACTGGCTGGGGCTGGGACATCTATTTGTATGGATCACCCTGCCTTCTACAAATGGTCACGAATCGGTTTTTATTGTGAAAGTGTCTTAACGCTGTAGCTATTTTCTTCTTTAATTAATTCAGGAGCAGGAAGCAAATATAATTGCCTGATTAAGAGTCAAAGCACTCTTGAATCCATCCCTGTCTCTTCCGGTGCCAGGTATGAAGCTCATTATTTTCCGAGAGGGGACTCCTGTTTAGGCTAATCCAATGCAATTAAGCATGGATCTAAGTGTAATTTAGATAATGTAGGACTGCCACTATTTTTTAATGAAGCTCTCCATCAGCATGCTGGCCTCCATTTCGGTATAGATTCTGCTAATAAAGAAGGTGTACCTTGGTCTGTCAGTCAGACGTTATGGATTGTTCCCCCCAGCTCTATTAATTTCCTGAGCTCAGTGTCCCGTTTCTGTAGCCAACATCCTGCCATCCCGTGTGAAATACACCGCCCTAACTAACCAATTACCGATACCGGGTTTTTCACAAGTTCATTATGTTTTAGACTGCTTATAGCGGATACAGAAGAATTTGTATACTTCTGAGTGTTGTTAATTAGAATTAGATAAGGTGTTATATTGGACCTGCACAAAACTGCATTAGAAGTGCATTAATGGTATTGCAAAATTCAGGCTCAGAGGAGCAAGAATTAAATCAAATTAATTCTAGCAAGAATAGATAGAAATAAACAGCCAGAATTAAATCAAGTCATGTAAACCCCTGATTTAATCTGGAGATTTTTCTGGGGGTTGTATAATTCTTATGACCACATATTATTATACTGTAACAATCCGCAGGATTTTTGCGGGGCTGTGCTGGGTTTTTCCATTCCCCTCATGCCCGGCACTCAGCGAGCGAGTAGCTCAGAGCTGCTTTGCTCCTCAGCCTCCTCCTGGGAGCTTCGGCTTCTCCTGTAGATCCATACGGCCCCAGCCAGTCCCTGGAATGGAGGGAACACAGGGACAGTGTCCAGCATGAAGACCAAGATGCAATCACTGAATATATATATATATATATATTATTTTTTTTCACCCCGGAAACCTAGAATTTGGCAAATCGGAGGTTTTCCTGGAGCTCGCTAAGTGCTACACGTGTATAAAATCCTTGCCGTAAACGAGGTTATGCTGGGCAATGACAATGTTTTTGAAATATAAAATAGCAGTCAGTCTCAAACTGCTAATAGCATTCCTGTTATGGGTGAAACGAGTGCAAATAGGAAAACTCCGAGAGGAGCAGCTCAGCCTGTGCAGACCTGGTTTAGCAAAGCTCAGGAGTGACTGGAGAGCCTCACCAGCAAGGTGCCGTAAATTCAGAGGTGCTGCTGCCGTCGCAAGGCTTTCTGGAATCACAGTGCCAACAGTAAACCACTAAATCTAGCACAAGAGATTAAAAATGGACCCAGAGAGAATACACAGAAGTTAAATTTGTGCTATAATTTTATTCTAATTCTCTATGTGATTGTGGGATGCGTGAACCCACACAGCACTTTTGAAGCTCTTTGATAAAATGTGGATCTAACATCATAGGATCATTTGACCCCCAAATTGTATTCAGAGCAGTAAGCAAATTGGTTACAGAAATGTCAGGAGGTTTTAATTAGCTTTGCTGGGCAAAGATGGTCTATAAGCAAACCTTGGTCACGTCTTCATGCGGTGACGTCCTGTGCTGGATGTGCCAAGAGAAGCCCCTGAGCGCCCAGGAGAGCAGTGCTGGGGCTGCTGGGGTGCCCTTCAGGGTGCGAGCCTGACCAAAATTCCCAGGAACTCGGCACAAAGCCGCTTTGTAAAATAACACTAATAACCGGCCAAAAAATAACTGGCCAAAGTTCAGAGCCCAAACAGGAAGAAGGGATGTGTTGGAGTAGCCATTTAAGCAGCAAAAAGGGGTTATAGCTGGATAAAATGTAACAAAATAAATCATATTCAACAATAGTGTTTTAAAATTGCTATTTAATCTATTTTAGAGGAGTTGCAGTTTGGTAGGAAGTAACACATAAACCCCATGTATGTTGGAAAATGAAGCCTTAGCCGTGCCCTTCCTTTCCAGGTGATCTTCATCTCGTCCTGATCTCTGGAGGACTCTTAGGCTGGGCTGAAATGCAGCACAGGACCAGAGGAAACGGCCTCAAGTTGCGCCAGGGGGGGTTGGGGTTGGATCTGGGGAACAATTTCTTCCCCAAAGGGCTGTGGGGCATTGGAACAGGCTGCCCAGGGCAGTGCTGGAGTCACCATCCCTGGAGGGGCTGGACAGACGGACATGGGGTTCTCAGGACATGGGGCAGTGCCAGGGCTGGGTTATGGTTGGACTCAATTCTCTTAAAGGTCTTTTCCAACCAAAATGATTCTGGGTATTGTCGAAGGGGCTGACACGGCAGGTGCTGCAGGAACCAGACCCTTCCCGTGCCGTGGCTGGAGTGCAGGTTTTGGAGTCAAGCTGCTGTTCCCTGTGGCCTTCCCCTATCAGTCTCATTCGTAAAGTCAATTTTGCATGTACTCACACTGCACCTTCCAATATTTTGTCGTAACTGAGACGGCACTTACCTGCCTGTTGCGCTGGCTTGCCATCAACAAAGCAATGAGCTAAACACAAAACTACACTAAATACTTCTGTTGAAAAGTAGGATTTGTAGTATTCGTCTAACATGTACCGTCTCCTCACTTGTGCTGGGATTTTGCCCCATTTGCTACATTTTCCATGCCAATGAGCTGCTACTTCCGTCTTCTTCCACCACGGTCCTCCTCATCCCTTGCTGGTGAGCCAAGGTAAGCCCTCACCCCATGGTCGGTGTCACGCTACAGATCTGCTTTTGTGGTTGTTACCTGGTTGTGTCTGACCCAGCCCACACCTCTGTGACACACCGGCTCGGGCTTTGGAAAACCTCGCTGTCTCTACTGATATGTTGCAGAAAAGCGGGTAATTTGGACATCATACTTTATGGTTTTCTTCACAAGTACATGGGCTCGTGATGCTCCTTAAGACACAGGAATGGCCAGTGGGGATGGGCCCACCCAGAGCTCGGTGTTTGGAGACCTTTGTCTAAGCCTCTCACTGCAGTGTACCCGACAAATGCAGATTTAATAGGAAGGAAATGGAAGGTTTAGTGTTTGATTAGCGTTGTTCGAGTTCTGCCACACCAGCTACTTCGTCTGAAGGTGGGTGACAGACGGTGCTGTATCCCTGCTCAGCTCGTGTCTGCGGAGAGGAGATTTAGGGGCGGATTAAAAGCTTTTAAAAATAACAAGTAATAATATAGCAGACCTCAAATCAATACTGGAATAGATTCCCAGGGAAAATACATTGAGCGATGTCCACATCTGGAAGCCCCACAGCTGTTGAAGTTCCCTGGCCATGCAGGGCTGAAGTTAAGTCCCATCACTTGGACTTTTCCAGCCAGCACAAACCAATCCGTGCTGCCTTCTGCTTTGTCTGACCCGTGCTTCTGGGCTGTAACAGCCTTAACAGCTTCCACTTCTTCTGGGGCCAGTATAAAATGGCTTCGATCCCTTCCTTAGGCTTTCTCAATCCTTAATTTATTTTTATTTTTCCTCTAAAACATTTTTTTGAGTTTTGTTAATATTTTGTTAACCCTATGGAGACCGGTATCGTGGTGCTTTTAAATGAAACAAAGAGCTCAATCTTCATTTAATAGCAGGGCTTTGGAGCAGATTGGGCTGACCGCTCTGTGCTCATCAACTTAATTGTTATTACGCTTGCCACCTTTTGTCCCCACGCTGCCTCCGCTGGCCGGAGCGCACTCTGTGTCAGGAGCTCTTGGGAAGCCGCTCCAGCCGCAGAGCACACCAAAATCTGTTACACGTGGGTAGCGCCACCTCCTTGGTGTCCTGAGGCACCTTTTCCTTTGCAAAATGTATATTTTGATTTGTATCTACGCAGTAGTGGGTTAGCGAGACAACCGCGAACAGACTCCCAGGTCTTTTAGGAAATTAGTATTTGAGTCAGTCTCCCATCAGCTCCCTCTGCACCGGCACTGCCGTGGCAGCTTGTGTTCTCCCTGTGTTTCTATAACCTTTTCTTCCTGCATCTCCCTCCCTCTGGAACACTTTCTCACCTGCTGAGGTATTCGCAGGTTTTGGCCGTTTAGATCCAACCTGTCACTTCCCGGCGTTGACAAACGGTGGGTTTGGAGCTCTGTGCCGCTGCAGCCGCTGATGAATGACTGAGGTTATTCCCGTGTCTCCTCCCCGAGGGCGCCAGCGCCAGCTCAGCCCCCTGCTTCTCACTGCTGTAAGGATGCAGCTGCGAAGCGTAATGGTTTATTTTGGATAAACCAGACACAGGTTATTAAAGGCAGGCTGTTGTGTAGCGGTTCAGCGCTGCCGCTGCAAGGGAGAAGAGCCCAGCCCGGCCGTGCCCGTCCCTTTGCTCGCACGTTGTAGCTGGACAATATAAGCCCGGATTAAAGCCAGTATGGAAATGTCACATACCAGCGCGTAAAATATGCTCAGGTGTTTCGTTGTGCCATCTGCCGATGTTCACCGGATTGGGGCTGACCCGGATTGACGTGAATGGCATCGTATGGGCACACTTGTCCAAGGACAGTTGTGTCTGTGTGTCCTGTGGTGACGGGCTCTGCTGAGGGGCTGGGGGTGTCATACAGGTGCTTACAGCAGTTTGGCTGGTCCGTGTTCGGTGGAGGGTCAGGATGGTCACACAGAGCTTTATTCATTAATAACATTTCAGTCCTTAGATGTAACCAACTCTTCCTGCTGAGCTGTGCGATAAATCCCGTCCTCCGAGATAACGCTGGGAGTAGTGCCCATTGGGATAACATCTCCGGTGGTCAAGCTTGGACAGGAGAAACTCCACCAGGATTGTCACCAGGCCAGATGTCAGAGATCGGGCTGGGGTCGGATGAAATGCCAGGTTGCTCAGAAACCGCCCGCCGGGCGGCGATCGGAGCTGCAGCTGGGGACGGATGTCGTGTCTCCTGTGCTGCCGTGCCGGCGCTCGGCTAGCAGCAGTTTCTCAATGTTGCATTGTGAAGAAGTAAAAATTATCACTTGACAGGCGTGGTGTTGCTGAGAAAAGAGGTTAAGAAGGGCTGCGGTACCACTTCTGGAGTGACAAGTGGCACTTGTCGTTGGGGGCTGCCGGACCCAGGCGGTTCCTGAGGAACCACAGGAGCCCCGGGAAGGCGACCCAAAGGCTGGAAGCTTTTGCTTTAGTGAATGGAAATAATTTTACCTACCAATTCCATTAGAGAATACAATAAGAATAATGCCGAATAGATATGATTCATGCGTTATGCTGATATGAAAATCTGTGGAAATATGATTATGTGAGTACAGAATGAAAATAAAAACAAGCATGAAAGAACAAAAATACTTACATGAGATCAGCGTTGGAGATTTTTCCCAAAACAGAAGTGGGGAGACGCGTGCTCCAGCCCAGCAGCGGCTCCCAGAGCAGGCTGAGCGTCTGCAGGTGGGAGACCTGCAGGAACGGGTTCGGAGAGCGGGATGCAGTCTGCACACTGACCCTCTCTTATGCTAGAAATAATTTTTTAAAAAAGCCATGATCTCTTGGACATGTTCATCTTACCTTAGTGTAAAAAAGCTAAGGGTCTCTCCTCTCCTTTCACATGCAGAAAACCTGAATTTCTCTGCTGTTTTCTGACCAGGTAGCTTCCACTCAGTCTGCGAAAAGCTGAGGTGACCTAAGATATCTGTGCTAAGCTCTTACTGTGTTCTTGATTTTCAGTTCTGTTTTTATTCATTCAGATGTGCTGTTTTCCATCCTTCGTATTCCAAAGCCTGTCCTGGCGGAGCTGGGTCTCCGCTGGGTCGCAGTTTAGCAGGGCGGCAGGTCGGTAGCAGGAGGGCTTCTTTTGTATGATCAGTCTTTTTATCTCGATGGCTGTTCACTGTGTCATTTGAAACACAAGCAAACCACAAGCCAGCTTTTCTCTGTGTGTCCGAGGCAGTGAGAGCAGTAACCCGGTGGAGCAGAGGAGAGGAACCAGTACCCGGAGAGGAACCTTGCAAACTGTTCTAGTTTTGCCTCCAAAACTCTCTTTCTTTTCTCCATACAGCGGTCTGGTTTGCTGGTGGTGGATTTCTGCAATCGACTTTGTGATTTCGGGGATTTTCTAAGCAAACAACCGCACGAGCTATCAATATTGCTCTAACAGAACATCAATGTTTATCTGTGCCTCTTAGGAACACAGATTAGGTTACTGAATTAAAAAAGAAAGAATCTCCTAGAATAGCACTAGCAAGGGTGGTTTGTGTTATGGGGCCGGTGCCTTTTGTAGGCTGATCAGCCAACACTTGTCTTTGGCCCGGCACAGGACGGGTGCCGATGGACACACAGCACATCGAGGAACAGACTATCATGTGTAAAAGAAAACATCAAACAAGGAAAAAAGTCCAGAGTCTTAAAAATCACCTGCGGCTCTGTAATTCTGTAATGTTGCAAGATGACGTTAATAATGCTTTTGGTTTTCTGAGCCTATTTATTCCACTGTTGTTTAGAAAATCAGCAGAATTACTTATTTTCGTATTGCATAGAATCTTGTGAGGTGCTTTGACTTGACATTGGGGAGGGTAGCGAAGGTGGTGACCCCATAGCAAGGGTAACGCTGTCGGAGGGTGTTCAGTTTTCTTCCTGTCCTTCCAGATCAAAACATCAGGCAAAAGCAAAGTTATTTGTAATTGTCTCCTAGAAAGACATATGGCTCTTCTAATTCTGGTCTTTATTCCTCACTAGAGGAAGAATGAGCTAAATGTCTATCTGTCTTTTTAGGAGTGACTTTGCTCTTGGTTTTAGCACTTGTTCTCATAATAATTCTTTGTGTTTCATAAAGCAGGCGGAGAGGAACGTCTTTGAAAACAGGTGCTGTATAACTCGATAGTGTAAGACAAATGTAGCTGAGGGTCTGGCTCACCTGGTCTTGAGGTTAGTTGAGGAGAAACGTGCGCTGGAGGATTTCCCGCAGCTGGCTGGAAATCACAGAGGAATTGGCTGGATTGTCATGGATGCCGACCCCGCCGTTCAAAGCAGAGCGGCTCCAGCGGTGTCCTTGCAGAAGCTCCGGACAAGCGATCTCTGCCAAATATTTTCTAGCATTTATCAATCATCTCATACAGTACCTGTGCCCAAGTCACCATTTCGGGTTTTTTGATGTTTTATTTTGTTGTTTTTTTTTTTTTTTTCTGCCGGGCAGCTGTACCAAACTTCACCTTCTGATTCCAGCTGTTTCTTTCTGAGAAAGGCGATCAACTCCATTTCTCCATCTTTCAACCCATTGGCTCTGTTTCTAAGGGTGCGGAAAATCTGTGGGTTTGTTACATAAATCTGTTTATACATGTGCAACTTCACAAATGTTGATTATGTCACACTGAGGGAACTGCCTGGTTCAGCAAGTGAGAGGCACCTTGTCCCTTACGGTGGATATTTGATGGGGTTAAACCTCACCAAGCAACCGGTGAGCACCAAAGTCATCGAAACTTTTCAGGTCTCTGCGCATAAAGCACAAGATTTTGGGCAGACCCGCTCCCAGCACCTTCCAGCGTGAACTGGTGACGTGCCCCTTGCAGCACAGGCCCTGCTCCTTGTGCCAAGATTTACCAAAATTCCCTTCCTAAGTGAGTATCGTTTAATTTCAGTATGTCTGTGAGAGCTCCTGCAGCTTGTTGAGAATTCAGGGCAGACTCTTGCTTTTTCTCTTTTTTTTTTAAACCAGCAATATCTTTAAGTGCCTCAATTAACTGCACCCACCAGTCAGTCGGGCTGTGCTCGGTGATACTGGGAGGTGTCATAGGAGATAAACCCCAGTTACCTGGGGAATATTTTGATGTCCTGAATTGTGGTTGTGTTTCAGCAGCTGCGAGGATACCTGAGCAAAAATTGCGGTGAGGCGGGGCAAATAACATACTGATTTAAACTGAGCCTGGATTACAAGTGATGTTTTGGGTTTTTTTTTGTGTAGGGGCAATGGCTTTGCAATAGGCACAGCACATACCACACGCTCACCAGTGTTACTTTCCCCTTCCTAATGTTCGTGTACACTCCAGATAAATTAATGGTTAAGAGAAGAGCTGTTAAGTGACGTCTCTGTATCCTTTGTCCTCCTTTACAAGTGACACAATATCTGGTTTTAGACCAATTGCTAAAGTAGTTTTGCCTTTCTTCTCTTTACGATAAAAAACCCGACTCTCTTTTTTAATTCTTAAGTGCTTAAAAAAGTATGATCCAAAGGCAGAAATAAAAATAATAGTGATATGCATAGTAAAATTTCTAAGGTGAAGTTGCAAGCAGATGAAACTCAGTGCAATGGTATTTGAACCGAGTAGATCAGTGACTTTCCATGGAGCAAGCGTGCTCTGTAAAGGCAGTTTTTGAGATCAGTAAGTGTTTCCACCTTAGAGAAAATATCGAGCAGTCGACAGTATTTAAATAAACAAATACTTTCCTATTCCCGGTTGAAAGGTCAGTATCTTAAATATCTTCACAATTAACATGATAACGGTGAAGATCAATTAATCTGTTTCATTTTGACCTTTTCAAATTTACTTTGTGATTTTTAAGTACCTTGAGCTTTGAACAAAAAAAACCCTTCTTTTTGAACTGGGAAAAATCTATTTGAACTGGAGATTTTCTCAAAAAGGAAGAAAAAATAAAAGGAATATAAGCTTTTGCACTCGACGGTTTTCTGAGGAGTTTAGTTACGGACCTGGAGGACTCAACCAACTTGGTCCTTAGCCTGGAATCCACTTGCAGTTCGGGAGGTTACTCTGAGTTGTACAAGCATAACAGGGGGTTTCACTCATAAAATATGAAGAACATGCGTGTTGTTATAACACAAAAATGTGCAATTAGATCTTGATCGCGGCTCAGGGTTTACATGTTTTTAATGAAGTGAACATTGTCAGTGTGGGAAGCAATAAAAATGAAAAAAAGTTACAGAACTAAAAATTTAATATATATGATAATACACATAAATCTATTAGGAAAAAAAAATAAAGCAGAATTAATTGTATTTCAGTACCCAGAGGGTGAATAAAAATGGTAAAGAATTAAGAAATAAAAAATTCACACTGTAATTAGAATTTTGCATACTAAAATTAGAGAAGGTGTTTTCTGATTACATCCAGAATCTTTTCTACCAGCAAACCATGGTGGGAGCAGGGGATGTTAATTATGCACCAGAGCCTTAGGGTATGAAACCTATACACAAGCTTGCAAAGAGGATTAAATATCCAGTTAGGTTTATGTGTAAAACTTTTTTTTTTTTTAACTTTTCATATCAAAGTTACCAAAAAATAAAACACAGAGAACCACAGCAGTGTGTTATTTATTTAGGCATTTAATGAGTAATAAACCAGTAGTTTTATACAAACTGTATGTAAACCAAGAGAAGTACTTTTGCCGCAGCCTCCTGTACCGGTGACATTCGGTAACAGATATTTGAGAATTGTTCTGGGTGGGAAGGGGGCAGCGCCTGGGGGGTTCACGAGGTGCTGCTGTCCCGGCCACTGACATGGGGAGTGACACGGGGGTGACTTTGTCCTGGGTGCCTCGGTTTGAACACCCGCAGGTGATGGCGACTCTGTCTGTTGGGACATACCCTGAAATACAGAGGGGTTTTCTCAGCAGCTCCTTTATACCACGTAAGTCTGCGACGCCGTGGTGGTTCTGCCTGTGCAGCTCCCTGCAGCCTCCTGTACTTTCTGGTTTTGTATTTGGTCCCTGGTTCCCCTGCCCGGCTCCCTGTGCCAGACCCAGCTCGCCATGCTGGCAGAGACTTTGGGCTGGACCCTAATCATAGAACCATTTGGGCTGGAAAAGACCTTTACGATCATGGAGTCCAACCGTTCCCCAGCCCTGGCACTGCCCCATGTCCTGAGAACCTCATGTCCGTCTGTCCAGCCCCTCCAGGGATGGGGACTCCAGCACTGCCCTGGGCAGCCTGTTCCAATGCCCCACAGCCCTTTGGGGAAGAAATTGTTCCAAGATCCAACCTCAGCCTCCCCTGGCGCAACCTGAGGCCGTTTCCTCTGGTCCTGGCGCTTGTTCCTGGGGAGCAGAGCCCGACCCCCCTGGCTCCAAGCTCCTTTCAGGCAGGTCAGAGATCAGAAGGTCTCCCCTCAGCTCCTGTTCTCCAGCTGAACCCCCAGCTCCCTCAGCCGCTCCTCATAAGACTTGCTGATGTTTCACCAATGCCTGAGAGGAGTTTATCCATAAGTGTCTTCTGCCTTGTACAGACGCCATCTGGTGAATTCCACCGTGAGACTGGTGGGCTCAGAAGAGCCCGAAGCCGAAGGATCCGGGCAGGAACTGTAATTCCCCTTTTCTGAGCTCCTCTCTCACATGTTCGTGTCCAAATTGAACGCGTGCACTGGAGGTGCGACAGCCGATGTTGGTGATGGGACATCCTTGCCCAGTGTGGCCGGGCTGAGCTGACCCTGCAGACCCAGCTGCGTTCCCAGCAGGCTGGGCAGCTGCCGGCCATGGCTGGTTCTTGCCTCACTCTTTGGGATTTGGCTGCTATTCGTTCTTTCAGTATCGAATCGTTACTTACCGAGTTTCAGAAACGTGGGCCACCCTAAAACTTTGAGGGCCATTTTGAGGAGAATTCCTCTAAAATCTCATCCTTGTGGGGGTCAGTTGGGAAAGCAGAGTTAGGGGAAGAAGCTGACTGCGCTGGCTGGTTTGGGTTGGAAAAAAGGCAAAAGCAGCTGCTTTGAAATATTTTGGGGTTTAATATAACGTAGCTATAATGATTGAGTATTTGCATGCCTGAGCAAGATATTGGTGACACGAAGAGTCAAAGGCAACAAACATCTATATTTTTTCTGTGTCTTCCAGCTGAGTAGGACAAACCACTAAATGACAGGAGATGTGATGCAGTGAGGTGTGAAAATCCCTGCCCTAGATTAAGTTGGTGCTGTACAGACAATTTGCATGTGATCTGAAACACGAATGTCACCATGAACATATACTGGCGGCGGGGCCTGGGGGTGGCCGGTTCTGCCCTGAGGCAGCGGGGTGGATTTGGGTTATCTCAGCCTTTTCAAGGGCTGGCATCTGTGACTTGACAGCATCTGCAAACTACACCAAAAAATGAAGTCTTGAGCTAATCTGGGCTGGTTCAGCTGGTGATAATTGTTTGCAGTCGATGTCATGGAAGCTGAGCACACATTGTATGAACCGCAGCCATAGGAACCTAAAATGTAACGGAGCCTGCGTGTGGGGATGGGTTTTAGTACTTGCATAAATCCGCGTAAATATGTTTAATCATTGTCTTTGGAACTAATTGGCATCCGGAATGAGGATGGTATTTGCTACATGGTAAGCTTCATACATGAGTAAGAAATCATACGGTAATGATAGTACTATTAGCACTGCTATTAATAAATAATGTTATAATTAAAGCTGCTTATATATGAGAGGGACAAAAGTCTTCAGTATTATTTGCAAATATTAACGATAATAGGTGGTGGATGTGGTATAAAGAACATGATTAACGTTGGAATTGTTGCCAAAATGTCTTGTTTCGATAGGCAGTGGCCATCCTCACGTAATAACTGGTCTCTGGGGAGGGGAGCGGGACAGGGAGCTGCTGAAATACACCCTCCAACCTTTGCCGAGGGTTTTGACCCACTCCAAATTTATGACGGAAATAAAATGCTTTCAAGTAGGCATTTTCAATGGAGACATTAATTGTTCAATTACAGTAACTATAATTGCGTGCTACTGAAATACTTAGGAAGAGGAGACGACTATATTTGCTGAAGTAGGCAACATCTAGCCATTAGAAAAATAAATTAATCTGAGCCAAAATGCATCTTCAGTTTAGGCCCATCTCTATATAAAAGACTCTTTAGGACTCTCACGTAGCTCCCAGGAAAGACTACCAGTACCAATGATTTTTGCATTAATAATCTTTCCGCTATGAGTGATCTGTTAATGGAAGCAGAAGAGCACCGCAGTTTCAGTCTGACCTGGCTTGTTGAGCTGGTTGCTGCACGAAGAGCTGTCCCAGCCAAGCACGTTTCCCAACCATTTTGGTCAGAAAGGAAACAAATTATCTGAAATTAACTCTAATCTGATAAGCAGGTGTAACTCTTACAGCACCAGGGAACGTGATGGAGGAGATTCTGCACCAGCAAATACTTCCAGAAAAGGTTTTGAAGAGACGTCAAGAAGCTTTTAGAGCAGTAAAGGTATTCACTCCTCTTTTTTCCCCCTGCTTTCCACACGGATGATTCCACAGTTTGCTCAGCGGGAGTTTTTAAGTAAAACCAGAACGCAGCTGGAGAACATTAAAAAAGAAAACAAAAAGTGCATATTCTTGCAGCAACTGATGTTTCATCTTGCTTGGAATCCTCTAAAGAGGATAACAACTGATTATAATGGAACTCTGCACCTCAGGCCTGGCCTTTAAAGCCACCGATGTGCTGGAGCAGCTTTGCAGTCTGCTGCCCGTGATGTTCACTCTGCTGCTGGCTCCCCCTTGCTGCCCTGGGCTGTGCGTGGGAGATATTTTCTACCTGAAAATACCAGTGTTGAAGCGCTGCCCTGCGGAAGGCGCCGCGCCACGAGCGGGCTTTGCAGGAGCGCGATGGTCCCGATGGGCTTCGCACCACGAACGGGGAGTGATTCCGGACACAGATGGACTGCTTCTATTCTGAGTTTTTCATTTGTCTTGCCTTTCCGGTTTTGACTGTGTTGTAGGTCGTCGAAGCATGTAAACAAGGTGGCTTCAGTGAAATGGGAGAGTAGTTTGTCCTTGGCCTCTCCATCCTGATCCTTCGGGGAGTCCTATAGTAGATTCCAGGAGAGGACTGGAAAACAGCTCTTAACTCTCCTGGAGGTGAAAAATTAAGATCAATGCAAATATTGCTGTCTGGTATGGATATATGGACCATATAGTCATAGAATCACAAAATGGTTTGTGTTGAAGGGCCCTCCCCAGCCCCCCCAGTGCCCCCCTGCCATGGGCAGGGACATCTGCACCAGCTCAGGTTGCTCAGAGCCCCGTCCAGCCTGGCCTGGGATGTCTCCAGGGACGGTTCAGCCACCACCTCTCTGGGTACCTGGGCCAGGCTCTCACCACCCTCAGGGCAACAATTCCTTCCTCATGATTACAGTCTTCCATTGACCTTCCCTATTGCTGACCCCTTCTAGGGATGCTGCTGTTCAGGAAAATATACCCTTGCTAAGATACCCCTTTGAAGTTGTTTAATTACATTACCATAATTAACTGGTCTTGAAAGTTGCCCCCTCTGTGTCTGACCTGCAGAAGGACTCGAGTGCATGGACCGGTTCCCTGCTGAAAAGCTGTGCCTATCCCGTACGCAGCAGCCCCCCCTCCTGCGGGCGGTCCTGCGTTGGGATGCTGGGGAGCTGGGTTGCTCTTTGTATTCAACTTCAGCTTTAAAGTCCTCAAGAGGACTGCATGCGATGTGTCCCTTGAGGTACCAGCCCCTTAAAATCAGTCTTTTCTCATCCCATCGCCTGTCACTCCCTGGATCTACAAACATACATCTGGTTTATGAAATGCTTGTCTGAGAGCCCGCTCAGCAGAAGATACTGAATAATTGTGGGGAAGCAGAGATGACACAATTGTTATAAACTTCTATAGTTTCCCTGTTCTATCAGGATATTCTTGATTATTTCTGCTGTCTTTCACCTGTTCCCTGTTATCAGTAAAATAACAGGAAGAAAAATTCCAGTAGAGCCTGGGCACCTTTTTGCCCAGTGTCTGTACTGAAGTTTCCAGCAGCCTCGACTGTGCTCAGATCTAATACCTGTGAAATTTCCATTGTTCCCAAAGTTACTGTTCCTTGCTGGCTGTGCCCTTGTCATGAGCCATCGTCTTCATCTCTCAGTAACCGTGTTCTGCCTCGCTTAAAGGAATCTTTCTCTCAACGTATGCTTTCTTCCTTCTCAGCTTTAGGTGGGATGAGAAAGTGGAAGCCTGTGGTGGGGAGAGGGATGGGTTTGCACATTTTTCTGTTTCATATTTCAAGCGGGGCTCTCTGTGCTGTGCCGCAGTGGTTCTTTGCAAACCTCCGTCTCCACAGCGCCAGGCTCTGCTCTGCCTTCCCGGAGGCTGGCTGTGCATGAAGGCTTTGAAGCACACGCTGAAAGTATGTCTGAGAAAGCAGCTTCATATTTTTTCTGTAGTCTATAGCCTGGATTTGCCATGGATGAGGGATGAACAGACTCACCACGCAAATCAGGGACCTTTCTTTGTGACCTCTGTCTGGAGGAGTTGTTGAGTTCTTTATTTGCCGGACGCCAGCGGGGTATCCAGCGTGGTCGGAGACACGACTGCCGGCAAAGCCCCCGCGTTGCTCCGGAATGCAGGGATCCCTCCAGTGCTTTCCCATTAATAAAAGAAGTGCTGCTTCAGGTTGCTGCCAGCCTTCCGGAGGAATAAATGCTGCTGCGATATGATGCGAATGTGCGATGCCTAGTCCTCTAATGGTTGTCTGAATGCAAATTTGAACAACGGGAAATACAAAGACAGCAACTGTATGAAGCAGGCAAGAGCTGAACCCGTATGATAAGGAGCACAGGAAGAATCGAGAGATTATAGCAATTCTTGTAATACTCTGAATAAAAGTCTGTGATATCTGCATGTAATTCTGACATTAACAAATACTGGTTTCTGGAAGTGGAATTAATGCGAGGGAGGCAGAGCCCCCCACAGCTTAGCGTTCCTGTGGCCCAAGTGTTAGAGCTGGAAGAGATGAGGCTCAGCCAGGGCTGGTGTCCCCGTGTCCTGTGGAGGGAGAAGGCAGGTCATGTATTTCTCATAAAGGGCATGAGATGACGTGGAGGTGTCTCGAGTAGTTGCATAGAGTGAGCCCAAGCACGCTTTCTTTTCCGCATTTGTCCACGGTTGACATACAGGGGTACCTGTCCAAGCTGGTGGGAAGCCCTGGCCTGGCAGGTGCTCTGCTCTAAACCCAGCTTTACGTTCAGTTCTCCCGGGCAGGAGAAGGCAGCACAGCCCCAGCTCTGGGCTCCTTCTTCTGCAGCTCTCCAGGCGAGCTGGGTTTCCCCAGATATGGTGGGTGATCACAGAATCCCAGAATGTCAGGGGCTGGAAGGGACCTCGGAAGCTCATCCAGTGCAATCCCCCTGCCGGAGCAGGAACACCCAGCTGAGGTTACACAGAAGGTGTCCAGGCGGGTTGGAATGTCTGCAGAGAAGGAGACTCCACAACCTCCCTGGGCAGCCTGTTCCAGTGTTCCGTCACCCTCACTGAGAAGAAGTTTCTTCTCAAATTAATGATGTCCCCAGGTGCTGCCGTGGTGCTTCCTTCTCTTCCCTGCTGCATTAGCAGGACAAGACACCGTGTGCTTGATGGGATGGAAGAACAAACTGGTGAGGCTCGGAAGTTCTCACACTGCTCAGGAACTGCATGGAGGAAGACAGAGAGCAAGCAAGGCAAATTTTTCAGAAAATGGAAAGAAGAAAGGAGATGCTGAAGGAAGGACTGTGGCAGAGATCAGAGGGACAAGCTTGAAGCTGAGTCCCTAGAGGAAAGAGGTATATGGAGATGGAGACCACCAGTAGGTAACACCAATGCATGGTGGTGAACTGGCATTTCCCAACAGCTTCTTGAGTGACGGGGCTGGAGGATTTCTGGAGCTAGGCAAGCCCTTAACCTCTTGCAGTAGTACACCTCTATTTATAAATAAACATGAACAGAGAAAGGCTAGAATCCCAGTGTCCTCTCTCTGAAGTTACATGTCATAATTTCCATTTCAGAGAGCGTTTTTCCTCCTCTAGGTTACATCTCGGTGAATTCTTAGCCCTTCCTACAGAGCAGAGCGGCTCCACCAGAGGATGGTGGGAGTCTTGCACAGGCCGGTACCTTCTGGTCATCCATTTCTGTCCAAATGAAGATGCTGTTTGTGTCTGAGTTACATTTTGTCCCTGGGAGTGCCCATGTGCCAGGGCCAAGGCTGGTTGTCTCTCTGCTCATATCCGATACCCGTGACTCAAGTGTGGGAAACCTTTGTCCGGCCACTTCGGGAGGGCTCTCCCATCTCCTGAACCAGCTCTTGCTCTGCGGATGCCGCTCTGAAGAAAGACAGACTGTGGGAGAAGATAAAAGAGAAAAAACAAACCACTTATGAAAGTTTCATCAAAGCACTGTTTATAATGGTGCAGGGAATGCTGCCTTACCTTGACACAAGCTTCATTCATAAACTAGACTTCATTATTTTTCAGCGTTGTTTCTGAAAGACTTTGTCAGCAGCTCGGCAACTTATATAGACAAGCTCATGATTTACTTTCTTCTGTGACTAATCAAAATACTAAATATGGGCGTTTATGTGCCTCATATCATCCTGAAGTTTTGTGCATGTAATTTAAGTTTGGCTGGGTAGAAAAAAAGTAATACATAGTAATATTAGTCCTGCAATTCCTATTGAGAACACGAAACTTCTCAGACAGTATAGACGCTCTAAAATACTGCTGAAAACTGAACAAAAAGCCTGAGATCAAATAACTTCAGTAGAAGCCCTTTGAATGATTCTGAAAGCTAAGGATGACTGTTAACATCGTTAAATTGAGTCTGGATTTGATTAATGTCTTAGGAACAGGGAACCAGTTTCCATCCTTTCACACCATTTGAAAAGAGTGTGATTATCTTTTGATTTTTAAGAATAAGTAATTTTGTTTACTGGCAGGGAGTAAAATTGCATAATTTTATTCCCATGTGGGCACATTTCTGTTTGCCCTTCAGCAATGTCAGTGTCTGCTCAAACTCTGCTCCTGGCTGCGGAGCTCTTTCAGCGAGTGCCCTCACCTTTTTTACGGTACAGTCCCAAGTAGAACGTATTGCATGGTTTAAAAGCCATAGCTAGTCAGTCATCAGATAGCCTGCCCCATCCTCTGTTCACAGAGCGCTTGAGGTCGTGTGTCGGTGATTGAACGAGGACTCGAGGCACAAATACTGTACAGGTCTGTCTGCAGGGTCAGCTAAACAAAGCACATGGCGGTTTTCTAATTTCAGTCCCCCATTATCCTTTAGGTTGGACAGGACCTCCTGGGGTGATCCAGTCCAAGCCCTGCCCGAGCAGCGTCCCCTGGAGCAGGTTGCCCAGCGCCGGGTCAGGTCTTGCCTGGATTTGCTGACTTTAATTCCTTTTGGCACGCTGAGCCTGTACCTGGTAGTGGTTCCCAAACTATGTCCTCTGGAACACTTATTCTTCCCCAAACTTTTAGTTTTAATTCTGGAGAGAAAGCAGGTAGCAGTTGTCAGCCAGGCTTGTTTTGGTTTCCAAAAGCTGAAGCAAGAAGAACTTTCTCATTCTGTTTGATTAAAAGTAATAAATATGTATGTGTTCTATCCTAAATATTTTATGGGAAGAAAGTTACCTTCTCTTAATACTAACATTAGTAGCTAATACTGGCACAGCAATTGTATAGCCCACCTGCCATTTCCCTTTTCACATTTCATTTCTACTGTAGAAAATGCCAACTTCTCAAATATCCCTTTTGGATAGAGTTGGGTCTGGTTTTTACTTTCCAGCAGCTGCTCAAAAGTATCTTCAGTATCTCTACAGATGGTATTTACAGCTACAGATGCTTCCCATCAAGAGTGCTCCATCCTCCCCGGGGCTGGGCCCAGAGAGACTGAATGCAAACCCAAGATGTCAATCTACGACTACGTTTCGCAGTGCGTTGACAACCCGGGGACACTTGAAAGGCAGTAACGTGGTTTCCCTGTTTCTGAAAAACTGCAGATGTATCTATTAGACAGATGCTCACAGTCCTGCAAGGCTGGACACTTTTATTCTTTGTACTTTCAGACTTCTTCTACATAAAGGCTAGTTCCAGCATAAGAAATAACAAGAAATTGCTCCTTAAAGAAGAAAGGATAAAGCAAGATAAAGAACATCAAAGCAGATACCATTACGATATATCTAGAAAGAAACAAGAAACTACGAGGTGGAATCTGCTATTAAAATCCACTAAGACTTTCCAGGGAGAGCACATTTATCTTATCGACAATGGGGCTGAGCAATTTCCTAGTTAATGCAAGTGAGATATCCAACAAAAGACAGGGGCTTTAATAGGCAGACTTGTTGCCTGATAGTTTCAGATCTCTACATGGGTTCAGCAGAAAAATATGGTTTATTGTAAAAAGTATAAACCTGAAAGTTTTATGTCACCTTAGGAAACTTTTTGAAATACTTTGCTTCTTCAAAGGGGACCTGGAAGTTCAATAGAAGTTTAGAGATGACATAAGCTCTCATTAGGAATTGGCCTCAAAGTCTGGTTTTTTTTATCAATGGTTTTGAAGACTCTTTGACTAATACAAAACCTGTAATAAATTAATCTCCATACATTGTAGTTAGAGTGGCATGAGGAAATTAATCTAATAACTAATCAAAAGCCCTTTGGATCTAGGGAAGGGCACTGCAAGTACAACTGTAAGGCTTTTTTCCTCTCTCTTGTCAGTCTGAAGTTTTGAATTGCTCAGAGTCACAAAACTGGTACTTGCTTGAGTGGGAGGTCCCACCAGTGCAACGCTGTGGACCAGTGTCTCCAAGGGCATCACCAGCCTCATCCAAGTGTTGTAGGATGCAAGTAATTCTGGGTTTTTCTTCTTGTTAGCATCAATGTGTGTACATAAATGAGGGCTTCTTGGGTAGGGCCATGTCCAACAGCTTTGGCAAGTACAACCAACAGACGATGACGCTGCCGCAACGAAAGAGGTATCTTGTAATTTCATAGTGTGTGCTAAAGGCAGGCTGTCCTGTCAATGTTGTTTCTTTGCTGGGTCATTTCTGTGACCGTCCATCTCCCTTGGAGCTGAGTTGGACCAAGCTGGCTGGAAGAGTGGCTTGGCTGCAGTGTGTTCATTGGGAAGGGCTGGGGTAATGGGGGATTGTCAGTAGGATACTTCAAAGACCAGCCATGAAATATCACGCAGGTTCAACAACGTGTGATTCCATGATGTGTAACACAAAGGCTGCCTCCAACTTGGGGTCAGTACCAAGGGAAGAGCAGGCCACCTGCATTTACAGGCAGTTGTCCAAGCTCTGTCTATTTTTTCCCATATCTCTGCTGGGGGAAACCCTGCAAGAGCATCCGTTGCTCGGGAACATCATGTGGTTGCACGAAGAGCAGTCTGAGCCCGTCACCCACAGGGCGGCTGTTGGGAGCCCTGTCCCCATGTCACCGGTCACCGTGTCATGTGTGAATCATGCTGGGACCATGCCGGTTTATCGGTGATTCTGCAGGCATCGCTTGGGCAAGTGTCAGCTCTGTACCCGCAAGTGCCGCTGGTTGATGGTCACCGGTAACTTTGGCGCTTTACAGGGTCCCGATGTGCTTGGAACCAGAAAGCTGGAAAAAAAATCAGAAAAATATTTCAGTGATAACAAGCAGGAGTCCAGCCCACCTGTCTGGTTGGGAGCCTTTGGGGAACTGCAATGCAGCTTTACCCTGAGAGATGGAGAGGGGAAAAAAGAAACCTTTCCCATCCTGGGAAAAAAAAAAAAAAAAAAAAGAAAAGCTCAGTGACAGTTTTGGAAACAAACAAACCAACCTTTTTACAACCTCTAAGAGCTTTGGGTCAAAACGGTCGCAGCATGACTCTTTGCAGTTAATTGGCAGATGGAGTTGTTTGAGGAAATTGCAGAAGTGGAGGCAGATGGAAATGCAGCTCACTTCACGGCAGCAATTTGCATCTTGCAGCCATTAGTGTCCTAATGCTACATCCGCCTCTAGGCTACCGGTCATACAGCGTTTGCTTTCTGACAGCTACTGGAACATAATCTAGAGTAATGCAAGTAGCTTAATTTTGTTAATGGTTTTTCCTTGAATTAAAAAACAAAAACAAAAAAAGAAAAAAAAAAACAAGAAAAAAAAAAGAGAAAGGAAGAAATCTGGAAGGGACGTTGGAGGTGGCAGGTTTTAGTCCATACGTGCCTTTGTCGTTGATGCTTTTCTGCAGCAGGTTCAGCGCTGTGAAAGGCACCTGCGCGGTCCCGCTGGGTGTGTGACGGCGTGTGGGGAGATGATGACAGGGCAGCCCCTGCTTCCACATGGCACCACTTGCATCCTTTAGTCGCATCTTCAGGCCGGATCTGAGAACTGACACCGTTTTCTGTCTGCCTTTTCCCGGTGCGTGCTCGGGATCACACACCCTTTGAGTGGGGAGTTGGCTTTGTACACAGACGCTGTTATAAACATGCGTTTTTACAATCAAACGTCACAATTATAATTTGTAGCCAAAGGATCGGCTGTCAACGGCTAAAAGTTTGATTTTAATTATATGCTGCTTTCTGCCCCTTGAGTACGTAAACAGTGATACTACGCAAGTATGGGCTGTAGAGTGAGTGCGAAATGATGCCGTTTGAGGCAGAAGCGGCAGTTTTCACCCCAGACTGCGCGGGGAAATGCGGTACGAGGCTGACACGGTGTCTGGCGTGGGCAGGACCCTTCTGCCCGCTCTCCTCGCTGCGATTGCCGCTGCCGTCGAAGTCACCAGCGCCGGGTCCTGACTCAAAAGCAGTTCATCTGCTCTCTGGTGCGGGCAGGACGGGAAAACGTTTTAGAAAGAAGGAAGGCAGGAGAAGATGCAGGGGAAGCGTTGTTAGTATTGGATTCATGAAGTAGACAAGTTTAGCAGGGTTTGCGGCCTCTGAGCAGCGCTCGTGCATCCCGTCACGCCTGTCGTCCACCTCCGAGCATCCCCGTGGATGGAGCTTGCTGGTCGCTGCACTGGGGAATCGCCCCCAGATTAGCATTGCAGTTCTCATCCCAAACACTTGTGTTAAACGTGGCGTTAAATTAAGACAGTAAAAAGAGCTTTTCTTCTCGGAGACTTTATGAGACAGAGGTATCTGGTGAGGATCTGAGGATCTCAGAACAATAAAGTCGTGTGTGTCTCTTTTCTGCTTCCTGCATCCTACTCATGGGTGGAGGAAACACAAAATGAAGAATTTCCCTTTGTGCAGCCGGTTCACCACCGCCGTGGGCAGCCAGGATCTCTCTTGCCCATTGCGATTCATTTTTTAGCTACCAGGGACAGTCCAAAATCTCCAGCGCTCATACAGAAGAAATCAAAAAGTAAATTGTTTGCCAGATTCAGACCTTGATTTTCTGCTTTTCCATCCAGGTGGAAGGTTCTGGCATGTGTTCCCTGAAGGGAACCGGTTGTCACTGTTTGCATTCGTGCAGCCGCGAAGCGCAGGGCTGCGTTCTGCGTCCTCCGCCCGGGGGCACGTGCTGTATCTGCTCAGCTCCTCCCCTGCGGGACCTGCAACCTGAGCTCCCTCCAGCACCAAAACCTGTGTTTCCTTTGGCTTCATGGTTTTCTGTAGCTGATTTCACAGGCCTAACAAGGCAGGTACTCTTGAGAAGCGGTTTCTGTTGGCTGAGCGTTGATCCTGGTGGAATCCCCAGCTGTCTGCTGCTGACGTCTCCAGCTGAGCTGTCCCCGTGCTGGTTGCTCATGGCCAGGCTGGTGGAGCTGCTGGGAGGTGACAATGGGAAAAGGCCCCACGGATGCCCCATTCCCGGCCGTCTTAGTCTCACCAGCCCGGCTTACCACCAACATACAGCAACAAATCAGATCTTCTGAGGCACTGGCAGAGCGTTGCATCTCGCTTGGTAGATCTAGTATGTGACTTCGCTTTGTGGGAACAGCTCTGCGATTGTTCAGAGAAATTAGAAATCAACTATTTTAAAGTTTTAATTCAATTTTTCCATTTTTTTCCTTTCCCCTCCCCATCTCTTCTCCCTGCATAGCTGCACTATGCGGAGAACGATAATGACAGTAATAACTCGTCTTCACACTTCTCCAGTGCCTGCACGGTGGCAGTTTTCACACCTTACAGGCATTAATTTATTGCTGTTACAATAGTGCCCTGAAGCACGCTCGGCACGTCCACAACACATAATTAGACGCACCTACCTCTGGGGAGTTTGCAGTTGAAAGATGCGATTGTGCTGTGGACGTATGCGCTCTTGCAAGGCGAGACGCTGTGAAAACCTCCGTGTCGTGGCTCCCAAGGACCCTGCGAGGAGGGAGGCGCGTTCGGATGCTGCGCTCACCGGGACGGACGGGAGCGGGTGACGAAGGGACGGGGCTGATGATCTGACACGAAGTTATAACTTGTTGATGCTCTAAGCCAGAAGGAAGATTTTCCTCCCTCTCTCCCAAACCGTAGCAGATTAGAGGATTTGAGTCCTGTGCCCCAGGTTCCGTTCTGGGGCAGCGCTCCATATTTTTTGGACGTAGGTGACTTTTCTGGTAGCTCTCAGTACCTATCTGTCATCCTAACACTATGGTCCGTGCTGTTTGGCAGTGCTGGATTGCTGCCTCTTTCACACAGCCAGCCTGGATATTTTTTATTTTTCATCTCTGTCCCGAAGCACGAAAAGCGGCACCGTTTCCAGCGGGGGTTCTGCCGTGCCCTGCCTGCTCTGTCAGCACCATTCTGTTTTCACCCCACCAGACCCCTCTGGAATCCTGTTTCTGTGCGAAGTCTTCACTCCTGCCGTTACAAAGAATGTGACGCCGGCTGGAGTTCAGGGAACTGAATTTCAGGTTTCTGCACAGTTTCTGTTGTCACCTGCAGTCCTGCCACTGGTCAGGATAGGGAGCTTCTCCTGTCTGCTTTGCAGGATTATTGATGGCATTATGGATGTGTCAGGGGCCTCCTTGATTATTAATGAATGCTTTCTTTACTTAAGGCAGTGAATTGCTAATTATTACCATGATAAACAAAAGAGTGGTAAAAAGGTGGGAGGAGACTGAATGTGCAAATTGTAAAGCGGGTCGTGGATCACAAACTCTATTTTTTTTTTCTCTTCACAAATTGAGTGAAGTTTCACTTCCATCTCTCCAGGCAGCAATCAGCTTGACCCAGCCGCTGTTTTGAAGGTCTTGGTGCAGTGATTTTGTTCTCCATATTTCTGGGTTTGTGTATTTGTATTTCAGCGCAGGTTACGGGGTGGCTTGGGCTCTGTTTAGCTTTCCGTGACTGCTCGGCTTGGCGCCTCTCGTTGACACCGACACAAACCTGCCGTCGCTCACGTCGGTGCAAAACTGGGGATGCGGAGGAAAATGAGAGTTCTCAAATTTTGCCATTGTTTTGATTGAATGAATTGGTATCTTTTTGACTTATTCAGCCAACTTTTCACAGCTAGCTTGCCTAGCAAACGGTTGTCACCGTCCAGTGGACAAGTGGCGTCAGGCTGGTGGAGCAGCCGACAGACACGATGTTGGACTCAACCCTCGACTGGTGTCATCCCTGTGGATACTCCAGGAGAAGCTGGTTCATTTTTTTCGGTGATATGTAACCACTTCGACCTCTTCTGTAAGAGTAAGCCAGCTTCTCCTTGCTTGTAGATTTACAGTTCCCTAGAATTATAATAAAATTTACAATCTTGTTATAAAATACCACCTTTGAAGTACGTTAAACAGACATCAGGTGCTTGATGCGTAAATGGATTTTTAAAAACATTCAGTAAACCAACTGTATTTAGAGTTTGAACTAGAGGAAATATTGGTTTTGATCATAATCAGTCATGCACATTTCTAGCAATGTACATACTACGCCGCTTGCAGAAGAGGCCTGCCCGTAAAATGCAATTAACCTTGCAATCTGTATGTATATCTCGTAATTCTAATATAATGGGGTTAAATATTAATTAAATTAGAGGCATCAGAATTTCTCAGAAATGCGCCTCCTTTATTTTACAGCATTTACAGAGTTTGCAGAGATAACGGGTGTGAAGTATTGCAAGTATTCAGAATAAGCTCTGAATGACCTCTAATTTAAATTTTAAGTCGTGACTGAACAGGGATTTTAAATGTCGGGATGCTAAAATAAAGAAAAAAATGTGGCGTTTTGAATGATTGAGGCCAGCAGCATATTTCTTTCCTTGAGGGTGTGAAATGAAGGGGCAAAGTGAGGACATGAAATGATGGATGAGTTGTACGTATGCACATCAGTAGGAGACCGCAGCTCTGAACTGGCCCTCTAGTTTATAGAAGTGAACATAGGAAAAGCACAAGTTTAGCACAATGCTCTGAAGAGGTAAATGGGTTTGTCGCTGTTTTGGTCACAGGTGATGATGGACAGAAGTTGAGAATCACCCCCTCGGTGCCCAGCAGCGGTTTGTGATGTGAATGGAAGAGCCAAAGACTGGACGCTGCGGGAGGAACAGAAAGCGAGCAGGGAAACCTGCTCTGAAGGTTGGTGAGCATGTCGTAGAAGGGGCAGGGTTTCATACAAAACAGGGAGTAAGGTGTTGCTGTTCAACATGAAATAGGGCATCATATTCCATTTGTTATATTTACAAATTGGGGAAGTAAAAATAACAGTGTGAATAGTGGCCTGGATGGACATGCCGGGATGTACACGATGAGCATGGCGAGTTGAACAAACACCATGCAGGGGGATGTTTTTCACCAGAAAAAGCTGCTTTTAAAAATATACGTAATTAAGGATTGTTTCGACATTTTACCGGTCGGATATTTCATATCTGAAATGAATTTTGAAAAATTATAAGTAATGGGTATGCGAACCGGATGCCCAAAGGCAGAGAATAGAGCCTGCAGACCTGGTGAAGTGTGTTTTGTAATTCAGATGAAGACGCAGGTGGGCGAGGGAAGCCCCGGTGTGAGGTGGAGTCCTGGAGGACAGTCCGTGGGCTGCCCTGGCCCTGCGCCCGGGTGAGCAGGGCTGTGATGCTGGCACGTCTGCTTATACCAAGAACCCAGAATTATTTTACTCCAAACCGCATCCCCTAAAGCATTTTACACGTCGAGCTATTAACTCGATTTGAAACTAAAAATTCTGCCGGCAAGTCAAAAAGAAGAAACCTGAGATGCTACCAAAGTGCCTAGTTCGTAGTGGAACTGATTGCTGTCAGTGCAAAGGCATGCTTTATATTTCAAGGTAATTTGCTATGGATGGGAAAAGCCCGGACAGATCTAGATTTTTTAATTATGTGTGGCAATGAAAACCCCGACAGACACACTTTGTATTCAGAGAGATCTGTGAACACTGCCGTTTGTGCATGTAGCTCTTCTATAAGACTTTAGGGGGAAAAGAGTGTGTGGAATTAACATTGCCTTATTGAAATGGCATTTACGTGGATAAACATGGCATTTTCCAACGGGGAAGTGATTAACGGTGAGGAAATACAGCCTATCTCTGCTTATCTATTTTGGATATTATTGATCTCTGCCAGTGGGCTACCCATGACAGTGCTCACTTCGATGCAAACCTTCTCAGTGCTCATTTTCCCAGCCTGTTTATCAATGCTGGGTTCATCAATAACTACATTAACTGTTTGTCTTATCATCATTTTCGCCACAATAACGAACCTTTAATTTTCTCTCCTCCTGCAGCAGAATCGTGAAGGTTCAAAGCTTACATTTCAAACGCGCTGTTGCAGTTAAGCAGTCTATTATTTTTCATAAATCGCTCTACAAAGCTATTAACATGTGCATCTACCACTCAGAAGTAATGCGATGAAAGAAGCTGATGGGCCTGGGTAGGGAAGGTGGCGGCGTGTTACAACGTGAGCTCTGATTTCATTACAGGAACCTCTGCTTTGTCATTTTCATGAAGAGACTTGTTGCACGAAGGGTGAAAATCAGGAATAATGAACGTGGTCTTTTATAATGGCTGGGTTGTCGAATTTTTTAATGACACTAACAAGATTTCTTTAATTCAGTGTTCGGCCAGACAAAGGGCAGGATAATGTGTTCTCCTGGGAATTCAAGTCGAGTAAGATGGTATTGAAGGAAAATTGCACAGAGACGGGTGTCCCCACATCTCGGTTTTCCCAGCCTTGCTTGCGAGGCGCAGGGACCCGTGGGTGCTGACGGCAGCGCCCCCCGGCTGTGCTGCCCCATGTGTGGAGTTTGCCTGGTCCAAAGCATCACAAAGTGCTGGGGTGTTGTCTGCTGAGGCTTTTCTTTCCTCTGTTTGGTGCATGGCCTGCGAGCTCTCAAGAAAGTGAGCATTTTGTTCCTACTTTCCGTTTAAAAGAAGTTTAATTAATCATTTATCTCGTTCCATAATTAGAGATGCTATTGCCATTGTCTGGACTACTTCTAGCTATGTCTGAGAAATGATCTGTATATACACTCACTGCCTTTAAACCGTCATTAATGACAAGATTTATAGAGCTATATAAATAACCTGTCCCTTTTCAATCATTATACTTCTTGGACTTCGAAGGTTTGACTGTGATGAGCAGCCTAATAAAAAGTCATGGGGAAATGTAATTCACTTATTAATAATTTGCAATGTTCTCTGCTAGCATCTAAAGATCAAGATCTATGGAAAAGTTTTGAAAAAGAATCCGAGCTGTCATTAGATTTTAATCAGGAGCTGAGACATGCTCCAGGGCATCTGATGAAGAGAATAAACCCCAGATGCTTCCTGTCTGCAGCTTTGCGTTGTAAAATACTCGAACGAAACCCAAGTAAACCCCGGCTCAGTGCGAGGAACCTGTGCGCAGCCTCCCAGCTCACCAGCCAGGTCTGGATTTGTTAAACCAACGTGGGGTCCTCGTGGCAGGGCAGCTCCACGGGCCTCGGGGAACTTCACCGCAGGCAAATTTTAATGTAGCTTCAGTTTTGACGTGGTTAATTGTTATAAGGTGCTGGGACACACACGCATCTCCTGTCTGGAGCCTCCCCAGCCAGCTGCTCATCTCGTGTTGCACTGGGGTTGTGACTCTGCAGGTTTCATGTTTGTTTATTGCTGTTAGTATTAATTTTGACTCGTATAGATATATATATCTCAGCAGAAGATGATTTTCCAGTACTGATTACCTGGGGGAGGGTGTGGAGAATTCGTGAAGTCTTGATGCTCTTGCGAGAGGAGAGAGAACTGCCAGGGAGATGTGACGGATGTGAGAGCTCGAAAAAATGGACTTTGCTGCAGCTTTTTAACAGGTTGAGTTTGCATTCGTCAGGGACCCAAAGGGATGTTACAGCGATCCAGATGAGAACCCTGCCGATAGTCTTACCTGCGTGGGTGGGTGTGAAGAGCTGTAACTTAGATTAGTCGAGAGAACAAAAAAGGTGAGCAAGAATTAGACGCTGTCTGGAAACGATGCCACCAGCTGGACAGAGCAGGACAGAAGCAGAGGACGGATCAGAGCCAGGGTCTGGGCATGTGCTTATGGGAGGAGTGGGAAAACAGCACGGAGACGGGAGCGGGGAGGGAATGGGGTGTTGGCACAAGCTGGGGGCAGGAGGGGAAGGACATGGGGCTGTCACAGAGATACCTGGCAAGGGCAGTTATTAACATCGGTGTTGATGCATCGGCTCTGCCCTCCGGAGAGCAGGCGGTGTATCAGCTGCCCTGGAGTAATCGGAGTGTTGTCATGGCTGAGAAGTGTGGTGGGATCGTGTATTTCGACTGTAATTCTTGTGCTATCAGGGAGTAATGCTCAGGAAACACAAGTTACCACTTACAAATTAAAGTGGAAGTTAATAGCCTCCTTTGGAATGAAATCACCTGAAGTTCAGTGTTAAAGAGCATCTTCTAACCCAAGCTATCATTTGACTTAAAGTGCTTAAGCAGCTGCATTTCTGCATCAAAATTTTACTGTCAACTTGATTTTTGTACTGTTATTTTTTGTCCTTAAAATGGCTGCAAATGCTTCCTGCAGCCACTTAGCGTAACCAGGCAGTGTCCTGCCCCAGCACTGAGCTATAAACCGAGCTGGCTTCTCTGACTATCTTGTAAATTTTATTTAGCAGCAGCATGTAGAAATGTTAAACCCGGCAAACTGCAAAAGCAAATGATGTTTCTCTTTGTGTAGATGCAAGCATGTGTATTCAGAACATTTTGGGGAAGCAGGGGTATGGGTGGCCCCCTGGAGTGAAGGCTCTTAAGATCATCGAGTCCAACTGTACAATACAGTCCATGCCGGTTCTGCCACCGCGTTTTTTCTCTCCTGACAGCTGTGGAATTCCCTGTTCATAATCACTGCCTTCAAATACACAAAACTTCCCCAAAGGGCTGTGGGGCATTGGAACAGGCTGCCCAGGGCAGCAGTGGAGTCCCCATCCCTGGAGGGGTTGGACAGACGGACATGAGGTTCTCAGGGACGTGGGGCAGTGGTGAGCTTGGCAGTGTTGGGTTAATGCTTGGACTGTGTCCAGTTCTGGGCTCCCCAGTTTAAGAAGGACAAGGAATTACTGGAGAGAGTCCAGCGAGAGCTGCAAAGATGCGGAGGGGTCTGGAGCATCTTTGTGATGAGGAGAGACCGAGGGAGCTGGGGCTGTTGAGCTGGAGGAGAGAAGCCGAGGGGGATCTGATCAATGGGATCAATATCTCAGGGTGGGTGTCAGAGGGTGGACCAGACTCTGTTCAGTGGTGCCCAGCGCCAGGGTGAGGGGCAACGGGCACAGACTGAAACACAGGAGGGTCCATCTGAACATGAGGAGAAACTTCTTTCCTGGGAGGTGCCAGAGCCTGGCCCAGGCTGCCCAGAGCGGGTGTGGAGTCTCCTGCTCCGAGACATTCAAACCCCCTGGGATCCTGTGTGATCTGCTCTGTGACCCTGCGTGAGCAGGGGGGTTGCACTGGGGATCTCCAGAGGCCCCTTCAGCTCCAAACGGTCTGTGATTCTGTGATCTTAAACATCTTTTCCAACCAAAGCAATTCTGTGGTTCAACGATGTGCAGGGACAGGGATCCCCAGCCCAGCAGCAGCCGGGCAGCATCTGCCCAGCTCAGACCCTTTAGAGTTTTTGATCAGGGCCTATTCACACCATTATTCATAATGAAGTACAATTAAAACCAAACATCTAGTGAAGTATCCGGTGAGCTTGCGTAAAAACAGAGACTTCATTTAATGGTTTTCAGTTTTACTGCAGTATCATAAAATTTCCCTGAAAATGATGTGCAAACTGTTGGAACTAGCAAGTGTGTGGAATATCATGTTTGGGTCAGCCGTGGTTGAAGATAAGCGCTGGGATGGGCATTGAATGTTGTTGCTCTGGAGTTGTAAATCCTGCGTTTAACATAAGGGAGGTTGTTATATTTCGGCAACTGCCAAAACTGAATTATGCTAGTCGTTATGTTTCTGATAATAGAAATGCTTTTAGCAAATTTAATTAGGGAGCTGCAAACTTTTTTAAAATTTAAATTAGCTCATTGACAGCGAAACTAGAAATTATACGTGAATAGATTACAGCTTGTTTTCAAGTATTAATAATTGTTTTACTGATCCAAAAATAATACGGTTTCCATTTTGCAGTCTGGCTAAAAGCCCCTGTGCCGTGTACGGGTGTTTGGGATCCAGCACCAGCGGTGACACAGCAGCACCCCCAGAGCTGCTGCTTGTGGGGGGAGAGGGGACCGGGAGGGACGTGGGGTTTGAGAGGCTGGGATTTCTCCTTTTCCTTTGGGAAAGCATCTTTGCAGCCATCCGGCGAAAAGTAACGATAAATGGAAACGGGAAAGCTGCTGCCCTCAGGCTCACCAACACATCGCCGCATCATAGAATCATTTTGGTTGGAAGAGACCCTCAAGATCATCGAGTCCAACCATAACCCAGCCCCGGCACTGCCCCATGTCCCGAGAACCTCATGTCCGTCTGTCCAGCCCCTCCAGGGATGGTGGCTCCAGCACTGCCCTGGGCAGCCTGTTCCAATGCTCAACAACCTGGAGTCTAATGCTGATTTCTGCCTTCTTCTGCCCCCATTGTTTTTCCCCCCAAAATGATCATAGGCAAGCACTTCTGAATATAACCATGATATAAGGTATTATTAAGTAATATTGGTTCTTCGGTCTCTGCTGTTGAGGAAAAGCAAGTTTTCCTTGATGACTTCTCTGTGTAATAGTCAGAAGGTTTGCATTATTGAAGCTGGTGGCTTAAACTTGTGTTTGTAAGTTAATCATTTAAGAGCTTACTTTAAAAAGCATTCACCTTCAGAGTACTTTATCAACTCTAGCTAGCTTGTATATTCACTAGCAGATAATGACCTAAAAATTAACAAGATTATATGCTTATGCAGTCCATTCACTCGCTCTGTGAGTCAATTATTCTCCCCTGTGGATGCAGGAGGATAAGAATACTAAACTGTACCTGTGACCTGAAGGGCAGAGTGAAAAGAATTTGTTTGTTTGATGTTAAAAGAAAAAAGCACCCTCTGCTTCTACAAGCCGCTGCCCGGAGAGTATGTGCGTATTTCAACACGAGCATTTCACGGGGTTCCTGTATCTCTTTCCTCCAGTCTTGCTCTGTCTTTATCAATTTTACACCAGCCGAGCAGGTCCTGTGTGCAGAGTGCACACGAACCAGATTTCAGACTCCAGCAGTAGGTGAAATACATTAAAAAATCTAATTTTTGATTGTATTAACGAGCATTAAGACATAATTGTCGTAGATTTTAAATGCCCAGGCTAAAGCCGCCATGGAGCTGGGCAGGACGTCTGGTCCCCGCCTGCCCGCAGGAGCGGGGCGGCAGCAGAGCCCGTGCTGCGTTGTTACAGCCTTTGCTGGTTTACCGTAAGAAATTTCTGGGTTGTGACTATGGCCTAGGGTGAGATGTCGGTTCCATGTATTGGTTTTGTCTGTTCCTCTGCTAGCGGTTCATTGTCAGCAGACTAAGTTAAGCTCTCAGCTCTGCTTTAAGAGCTTCCCCAGCACAGCCCAAGGACCTGACGTCAGCAATGTTTTCTGTGCTGCCGTCCAATCTAGTCAAGTGCAAAATTTTGACAAATAATACCAATATTTGTGTATGACTTACCATTTTCAAACAGCATCTGACTTGCTGTAGTATGTTTTAAGTTATATGCACAGCCCTCCGACAAGTATTTGATGTGCTGATGGACTAGAGTAAAAACCCTGCATGTGAACATATTACCAAGATTGTTTTAACCGATGTGTGGACAAAATAATTTTCCAACAAAGCTGAACTGAAACCTCAGGTCTGAATGCCTATAAATGTTTGAGGGGAAAAAAAGTGAAAACCACGCCTATGTTTTTCATGTTTATACCCATTGCTTATATTAGTTCAGGTGTCATTGTTGCTAAAGTAAATTTTTTTAAGTTTCTGCATATGCTGTGATAAAATGGAATCAATATTATCTAACTGATATAATACCATGTTCCGATGCTTTGGTTTTGCGTTGCGTGGCAGCATCATCCTCTTCTCCATTAGCGCTGCTCAGCGAGGGGTCTCGGGGCTCGGAAGGGTTTCTGCCTCATTTTTGCAGTTCTCCCAGATGTGAGACGTGACAGCTGGAAGCTGCCTGTGCTGAGCGGAGATGAGACAAAGTGTGCACAGTGACGGTCAGTTCAATATTTCCAAGTCTATTAGCATAATGCTGTAGGATCCCTCTTGGCTTTGAGTAGAAAAGCACAGAAATTGCAACAGGGCCAGGAAGCTGATTTTTCTCAGTATTGTGTCGGGCATGATAGGGCTTGGATGGGGAAAGTGGACACAGAAATCCCTGGAAGGGATTTTCTTTCTTTCTGGAAAGGATGTTCCCTAGTTGTTCTGGAAGCTGAGATAATTGACACCTCATTTTCACCTTGGACTGACCATTGCAGTAGAGGGCTCTCCAGCTCCTGCTGAAAGGTGTGATGTGCAAGGTGCCAAACAGCAAGAGAAAAGACAGTCCTAGGTGCGAGGCAACAGTCACAGACTGGTTGAGGTCGTTGGGGACCTCTGGATGTCATCTGGTCCAACCCCAGCTCCAGCAGGGCCACCAACAGCCAGTTGCTCAGAACCGTGTCTGGTTGGGTTTTGAGTATCTCCAAGGATGAAACTCCACAACTTCTTTGGGCAACCTTTGCCAGTGTTTGACCATCCTCACAGGAAAAAAAAAAAAAAAAGTTTTCTTGTGTTCAGACAGAATTTTATATTTTTCAAGTTATGCTTCATGTCCTGTCAGTGGGCACTGCTGAGAGGAACCTGGCATCTTCATTCCCTCCCATCAGGTAGTTATCCACATGGGTCAGATCCCTCTGTATTAGAATAAAAGTGTGGCTTGCAAATGACAGTGGCATCGGGACAGGGTAATTGGTAACAAACTCCGGAGCCACAGGAATGCAGAATGGTCCCTCTGCATCAAAAACCTGCATTGTACAAAGTTTCTTTGGGGATTTTCTCTTTTTGTCAGAAATTTCTTTGATGGTGAGACTGAAGTCAGGTAAGGTTCATGTGCTGGGGGCAACGGGTTGATGTGCTTCTGTGGGAGGAACAGATGAATAGTGACTAATTGTGAGTGATTCTGAGAAATAGTTTTCTTAATTGACAAACTCAAGATGAATCCTTTTTCTTGTACGCAGTGAAAGAAGGATGAGCACTTAAATTCTGCAGTGTTGTGCTTCAGGCACATTATGGGCGATTTTGCTGGTCACATGTATTATGTGCTGAAGGTCACGAGTACAATTTTGTGTTTGATCCTCCTGCTGATGGAAAAGGCCAGGGAGGTGTCAAGGCCGTGATAAACTGTGTTGGTTAGAGTGATCTCTAGCAAAAGTAAGGAAAATTTTAGTTACCTAGAAAAGCTACAAGAATAAGAATTGTCTGGTCAATAACTGGGGAGGGCAAAACTTTGGCAGTCCCAGAAAAAATAAGAATTTTGATTTTGTCCTCGTGGAAAAGACTGATTTATTGATGGATGTCAGGGGGAAAAAATGTCTTTTAAGAATACCTGCAGGTGATAAAATGAACAGAACGTGAGCCCTCTGAAGCTGTGTCGCAGACACGCCACTCTTTGTGATTGTTAGAAAAGTTCAAGAAGTGAAATATGGCCATCTGCATCGCCTGAGCACAGAGAGACGTGAAAAGTTGATGAACTTCACTGAAAAGACCAGAGTGGCTGCAAAACACTGAACGTGTCCAGATACTCTGCGAGCGACCAGTGTTACTAAATGAAGAGCAGCAGGTTCTGCCAAGGAGGGGTATTTGTATGAACTTGGTGAATTAAGCCATTAAGGATCAATTTGTGCCAATGCTGCTCGGTACTGAGAAGTGTTTTACTCTGTGCTGAGCCGGGCTCTGCTTTGGGAGCAGCTGGAGCAGTGCAGAAGGTCCCGGGAGCAGCTGAGAAGGTCCCGGGAGCAGCTGAGAAGGTCCCAGAAACAGCACAGAAGGTTCCGGGAACAGCTCAGAAGGTCCCGGGAGCAGCTCAGAAGGTCCCAGAAACAGCACAGAAGGTCCCGGGAACAGCACAGAAGGTCCTAGAAACAGCACAGAAGGTCCCGGGAACAGCTCAGAAGGTCCCAGGAGCAGCTCAGAAGGTCCCGGGAACAGCACAGAAGGTCCCGGGAACAGCACAGAAGGTCCCAGAAACAGCACAGAAGGTCCCGGGAACAGCTCAGAAGGTCCCGGGAGCAGCTCAGAAGGTCCCAGAAACAGCACAGAAGGTCCCGGGAACAGCACAGAAGGTCCCGGGAACAGCACAGAAGGTCCCAGAAACAGCACAGAAGGTCCCGGGAACAGCTCAGAAGGTCCCGGGAGCAGCTCAGAAGGTCCCAGAAACAGCACAGAAGGTCCCGGGAACAGCACAGAAGGTCCTAGAAACAGCACAGAAGGTCCCGGGAGCAGCTCAGAAGGTCCCGGGAACAGCTCAGAAGGTCCCAGGAGCAGCTCAGAAGGTCCCGGGAACAGCACAGAAGGTCCCGGGAACAGCTCAGAAGGTCCTGGGAACAGCACAGAAGGTCCCAGGAGCAGCTCAGAAGGTCCCGGGAGCAGCTGGAGGTCACCGCTGTGGCTGCAAGAGCTCCCTGGTCCACTCCAGCCCATGCTCACCCTGGTAGCCTCCTGTTGCTGTTGGCCACGATTTTAGCAAGCTAATTTTTCCGAAAGCAGATGGCGCAGGGGCAGTGAGATGGCCCTTTGCAATCATTCAGCTGAAGAGCAGAAAACAGCACCCAAAGAAGGGGAAGATATAATATTTCCCCCTTACTACTAGAAACTAGTAGGAAAAGTAGGAACAGTAAAGAACTGGTTAATCTTGAGCAGAACTGGGGCTGAAAACACAGCAGTTCGAAACCGATGATGAAAACGCTGACCCGAGGTGCCCAGACAGCACCAACAGCTCCGACTGCATGGGGACTTGGGCATCTTCACTTCAGTTCTCACTAATTTGGGGCTGTCCCAGGCCGTTCCCGTCGCGTCTGAGCCCGTGGGTGTGTGTGTGGGAACGTGTTGGGTGGACCTGCCTGGGTGGGAAGGGGCAACATTTTCATCTCTTGTAAGAGTAATGCTGCTCAGCAGCGACATTGAGGTGATAACAGCTTTCAGAATTGTACAAGGTGCTTGGTGCTGTGTTTTAAAATTCCAGAAGATGGCAAGTGGTGCTTCTGCCTTTTTCCTGATGGGTGTTCAAGAATCAAAGGACCAAAAAGAAATATGTGGTGCAAGAAGCTATCGCATGGCACCCAGCCATGTCCTGGGGGCAGTAAAGTCAAAGACCCTTGTTTGTGGGCGTTATCAGCCCAGCAAAGCCTGAGGACTGGATTATATACGCTGCTGGGTTTAAAGCACTGATTGTGATGATGAGAAGAGCAAGTGAAGTGAAGTACAGGAAGGATATTATGGTTAACTTTAGTTAGGGGTTACTGAACCTGTGTTTGCTAGATTTGTTTGCAGGACTGCAAGAATGCTATTTACTAAATGAATGAGTTTCTGGTTAAGAACTCAGGAGATCCCTGAGCTCTGTGGGAAGTGTGCCTGCAGGAAATCTGTCCCATAACTTCAGGCGAGCTCTAAGTTTGTGACCTTGTAAGTCTCTCACTAGTTAGGGAGGGAGGAGGACCTGATCCAGCTCAGAGCACCGAAATAGCTAAATCGAGTCTTTCTGGGGCACTGTGCGGAGCCTGGCTGACTTCAAAAAGAAATCCTTTTTGAAAATAGTAATTTATGCCACTCTCTTTACTGTAGCTGCTTCATCTTGGGTCTCTTCTCAATAGTCTGTAGTGAACCTAAACACAGGCTCATGCAAAGATTCATTTCCCTGCTCGCTGGAAGGCATCTGGGGGTGAAATGCAGCGGTGGCTGAAGGGCTGCGGGGCAGATACACGTCACACGGGGCTGGAAGAAGAACACGCGCCGCTGTCACCAACTTCTCGAATCCTGGGGTCAGTGTTGGGCCCCTCGCTTCAGGAAAGGCCGTGAGGTGCTGGAGCGAGTTGAGAGAAGGGAACGGAGCTGGTGAGGGGCTGGAGCACAAGGGTGATGGGAGCGGCTGAGGGAGCTGGGGGTTCAGCTGGAGAACAGGAGCTGAGGGGAGACCTTCTGATCTCTGACCTGCCTGAAAGGAGCTTGGAGCCAGGGGGGGTCGGGCTCTGCTCCCCAGGAACAAGCGCCAGGACCAGAGGAAACGGCCTCAAGTTGCGCCAGGGGAGGTTGAGGTTGGATCTGGGGAACAATTTCTTCCCCAAGGGCTGTGGGGCATTGGAACAGGCTGCCCAGGGCAGTGCTGGAGTCCCCATCCCTGGAGGGGTTGGACAGACGGACATGAGGTTCTCAGGGACATGGGGCAGTGCCAGGGGTGGGTTATGGTTGGACTTGATGATCTTAAGGATCTTTTCCAACCAAAATAATTCTATGATTCCTCCAGACGGGGGTGCTCCACAGTGTCTCCTCTCCCCAGTCCCCCCAGTTTACCCCAGTGCTGCTCTGGATCCCGGGCATTGCCAGCAGTGCGGAGCCCCGCCGGGTGCTGCCCTCCCCATGGCACCTCCAGCCAGGATGATTCAGTGCAGAAGTTCTCCAGTTAGACGTTGCCGTCACAAATGAGCTTGAATCGGTGACAAAGGAACTACAAATCTGCAGAAATGCACTTGTTTATGCCAACAGTCGGAGTCTCAAATGCCAGAAGCAGGCTTTGCAACCAGAAGTGGCTGGGAACCGCTGGTGTAGAGCGGAGAGGAGGCTCATTTTAACATGAAGATGAACCTGTGTGTTCATATGAAGGTGATCCCCTGATGGCTCCGAGGAACATGGGACAGTCTGTCCATTGTGGACACTGCACATGGGCCAGCTGGGGTGGATCCAGCAGACTTCTTAACATCTACAGTACCTCCACCAAGGAAAGAATAAACTTTCCATGGCTCTTGCAGACAGGACTAGGAGTGATGAGCCAAAATTACAACAAGGAGGAGCTGAGTTAGATATATAGGGGAAAAAAAAATGTTATTTTTCAACTGTGTATTGAGAGACCTGGAAATCATCAATATTAGAGGTTTTACAGTAATGGATGGACAAACATCCAGTAAGGACAGCCTAAGTCTACTTGATCCCGCGTTGGGGTACAGGGAGAAGTTAGTTGGCCGGTTGAGGTTCCTTTCAACCCTACATGTTATGATTGTTAGATAGTATTAAGTGTCTTATAATGGGCTATATAGTAACTTTTAAGATCAAGATTTAAGGGGCAAGCGTTAGAACAGAAATAGCGGTGGAGTTGTCATTTTTTCTGAGCAACATAGCATGCGATTGTAGCAGCTTACTACAAGCATAGGTAATCCAAAAGGGCAACCAAAGCATCAAACAACTGTAATTAACAATTCCTTAAAATGGCTATTTTGTCCTATCAAAGCTGTCTCGAGATATTATTTTCCTTTTCATGTCGAAGGTTCCCAGCAGGACGGCGCTCAGCATGGAGGGACGAAGAGGAGCAGTAGGCGCGGGCCAGGGCAGTGTGCCTGGGAGCGCTTGCTGCACAGCAAAATAGATTGGTTTTGTAGGACTGTGGGGTTTTTTCCCCTCATAGGACCTGGAAACAGATGACCCTAGATATGCTATTGCAATTCGTCATATCCTTCATTGGTTTAGGCTCTTGATTTGCAGTCAGCTTTTAATGGATCATCTCAAAAAAGGCTTAAGGTTTCTTCATGACTTTTCATTACACAAAGAGCAAACAGATGCATCGGGCTAGAATTGCATTTATTATAGATTAAGGGCAACATTGCCTGAAATAATATGTCTCTGCAAGACAGAGCATGGGAATAAAAAGTGTTTGTGTGCTTTGATCTGTTTTTCAGTGACTGAAGAAGTGTTGGGTCTCTTTGCCACCTCTCTCAGGCCAGAAGAGTCTTGAGTCTTCACAGTTGTCCTCCCCGACACAGAATATAAAGCGTTGTCTGTGACCAACAACCACACTACGCAAGAGAAGAGGGTTATGGGTGCCTTAAAGGGGTTTGTGCTCCCCCTGGTTACCGTCAGCTGGAGAGCTGATGCTGTCGATGGCCAAGTGCAGGTAAAGAGTTTAAACACCGGGCTGATGATTCATGTCCTGTTTGCTGTATCCCGAGTAAATCATGTTGTGAAGCCTTTTGGGGGCTCTTGGGAGCGTGTATGGTTTGCGCACAAATCACCAGAACAAGTGTCTTCACCACCCGTGATTACAGATAAACCAAAGATCTGTGATTAATGGGCATGACCCAGGCTGAACAGCTGAGGGCTGTGGGACATGGACTCGTATGTTATAAAATAAAGTCGTTTTAGGACTCTGAATTGATTTAGGTCAGTTCTTAGATTCAAAAGTGAGGAGCTCTGAAGGAATATCTAGGCTTTTGCTTTCAAATGCTTCCTGCTTTTGAAATGAAACTCTTGTTGAATTTTCATTTCGTTGACACAATACTTTAATGCACTTCTGCATAAATGTGGGACAAAATGGCAAGGTTGAAACGAGTCTTTCTCTAGGCTGGATTTTTCTGGGTCTCAGTTTAAGACAACCTGGCCTGGTTTTCAGACGTGATACGCATTTTCCATTAGCTGCCTGTGGATTCCAGCCGAGTTTACAAAGACTTCTGAGTCTGGAGCAAAACAATTCAAATGAAGTGTTCCCGCTCCCCTCTCTGAGACAGTGGATGTGCTGAGTGAGGGTTCAACACGTGTTTACTAGAATCGCAGTAATTCAGCCCAAAGTACCTATCCCCTGCCACCCTGGGGAGCCCTCGGAGGGCAGTGGGGCAGGATGGGCTGCAGTCTGGTACAGCTGGGAGATGAGCCGCTGCCTGGCCATGCAGCAGCCTTTAGCCATGGGCCAGATGGGTCAACTTTACCTCTGGGATCTTCCCAAAAAACGCTTGAGGTGGTCTAGGTTGGCGAGGCAGCCTGGGCTGTTTGAAACGGATGGAGAAGTTCCGAAGGCTGTAAATATTCCTTGGGAAGCCTTACACCGTGTTTTGTGATGGCTTCTTCAGCTTTTGGGCAGGTTTGTTGCTTCTGGCCATTAATATTCATGAGCCTGCTCAGGGCAGGGCAGCGTCTTCGTTAAAGGCAAGTTCTCCATCGCATACACACAGACACCTGGGCAGGCAAAACTCATCCCATCAGTTGCGTGGTTGCTTGCTCTTCTGCTGAGGAATATTCGTTGAGAAGAGAGCTGCTGTCTGAGTTCCTGTTAATCATTTCCCTGGGAGCAGACTGGCAATGTTACGGCTGTAGAAGAAGATTGTGCCTTTAGAGCTCTGACTCCTCATGGCTGTGGGCTCCAGATGTTCTCTCCACTGGCTCCTTTGGGGTTTAACACTGGTGAAGATGCAAATCTCTCACTTGTTCTCTGGGAGCTGGGTTCTGGTTTCCATTTAGCATTTCTTTACCTACAGCTTCTCATGCGGGACCCCAGGTAGCGACTGATAATTTAATTTGTAGAAGTTGGTTTGCAAAGGGCTTGGCTCTAATGCAGTGTGTGTTCCAGGCAGGAGGCCGCAGGGTATGGGGCACCTCGCACTTCTGCCATCCCTGGACTGTCCATCCCAAGACTCCTGTGTTGGTTTTATCACAGGTCTGTCGTACAGCTGAACCTCACCTCATGTCTGTGAGCATTTTGACATTTGCTGACGTTGGTATATTAGCCACTGTCTGTGTGCACATGAACATAGAATGGTTTGTGTTGAAGGAGAAGGATCAAATGTTGACTTGTGGGAAAGTGTGTGTTGGGAGCTTACCCTTAGATATTAGTGTTCCTCTGCTCACAGCATGACTTGATCTTAGTTCTTTTCTTTTTCCTTTCTGAGATCCTGTGCTGCACAACCCACTGCCAAAACAATGTTTTATAGTTTGGTACTGAAGGCACAAACTAACCTTTACCAAAACCAACCCAAACAAAATTCGGTGCCAGCCTTTATAAGGCTCAGTCTAACGCCCGAGTTGAGCCCTTTCCCAGCCGCAGACCCACCTGCACGTGGGTGGATTTTCCCAAAAATATTTTTCAGTAGCCAACTGCTACTTGGAAGGGTTTGGGATCTTTTTCCTCTTTTAACAACCTGATAGAATTGTCAATAAGAAAATACTGAGAGTAGCTGCTTGATGTAATGTGTCTTCCAGCTGTTGTATGTAAAAATATTTTTTTATCTCTCTCTCTTTCTCCCTAGAACAGTGCAGTGATTTGCAATACATTCAGATATTTCATTATTCCTTTTTTTTCCAATAATGGGTTTCAGCCCTAGATTAAACCCCTGAGAATAAAATGTAATAGAATTATAGAATCACAGAATAGTTTGGATTGGAAGGGACCTCCCCAGCTCCCCCAGTGCCCCCCCTGCCATGAGCAGGGACATCTGCACCAGCTCAGGTTGCTCAGAGCCCCGTCCAGCCTGGCCTGGGGTGTCTCCAGGGATGGTGCAGCCACCGCCTCTCTGGCCAACCTGTATCGAAATGTGAAGTGGGCACCATTCAGCTGTATCCCAGCCCTCCCCTGCCTTCTGTCCTTGAGCATCCTTCTCCCCAGTGACGTTCGGTCCTGGGAAGCAGAGTGTTTGCTGGCAGTGCCCGCCGTGCCGGGGGCAGGAGCTGGGCTGGGCTGGACTGGACACCCACCCTGGAGCCAAGGGGGGCTGGTGCAGGCGCCAGAGCGGTGCTGCGGGCACAGCGACATCGGTGAGGGCGCTCCGGGGAAATGCACATGTCCATTTGCCAATGTGTCCTCTGGAAGAGAAGCGCTGTGCTTGAAATTCTCTTGTTTATCTCCTTTCCAGTTAAATTGGACTAACAGCATTGATTTATATTGGCAGTACAATCTGAGCCGCACATTGTTGCTGCTGCAGAGCTGTTTTGTGCAACCGCGTTTGCAAAAACACAGGTGACATTTAGGGATTTTCTCACATGTAATCATTCTTAGTAGAAAAGAGAGCATGAAGCAGGAATTGAAGTAGGCTTTTAAAGGATGAAGCTGGTAGAAATGACTGACTGGGTTCCCGTGAGTTTTGTTGGCACGTCCCTAGAAGTCTCCAAACAAAACGCACGAGCACTGCTCCGGTCGCTCCTTCTGGCCGATCAGGTGGAAAATCTAAATTGCAGAAGCCAAAGGATTTCACCTGCCCATCGTTTACCTGCGAGCGTGTCCCCGCGCTCGGCAGGGGGACGGCAGGAGGAACGGCCGGGCGGGCTGGCAGCGCGGGCAGCGGGCGAGCAGCCGCAGCAGCGCCGGGCGCGCGGCCGGGCGGGCTGTGCCCTCTGCCCAGCGCGTTCCGCAGCCCAGCGGCCGTACCGCAGCGTTTGCGCTCTGATCTTTACCCAATTACGCTTGTTGGACACAGAGGAAAAACATCTGCCGTTTCTATTCAGATTAGCTGCTTATCACGCTGTGCTTTAAATACCTTCAAATGCGATTTTCTCTTTCCGTCTTTCCACGCTAGCTAAATTATTGAAAAACCTGTCAAATACTTCCACACATGCATTTGGCCTTAATTAAGGAAAGAGGAGTTTTTTAATTGATTTTAATATTATATTACAAGTACAAAGCATTTCCAACAGCCTCTCACGGGAAGTCTCGCACAAGAGTAGCTGGGGCTCTGTGGTTTATGTTTGGTTGCTTTCAGCCCAGATCTCTAAGGAAATGGGTGTCTGTGACAATGCTGTTTGTCCCCACTTAATAAATGTTGAACCTTCTGGACATTCCAGCCAATGTTGACAAGGAGAAGGATCAAATGTTGACTTGTGGGAAAGTGTGTGTTGGGAGCTTACCCTTAGATATTAGTGTTCCTCTGCTCACAGCATGACTTGATCTTAGTTCTTTTCTTTTTCCTTTCTGAGACCCTGTGCTGCACAACCCACTGCCAAAACAATGTTTTATAGTTTGGTACTGAAGGCACAAACTAACCTTTACCAAAACCAACCCAAACAAAATTCGGTGCCAGCCTTTATAAGGCTCAGTCTAACGCCCGAGTTGAGCCCTTTCCCAGCCGCAGACCCACCTGCACGTGGGTGGATTTTCCCAAAAATATTTTTCAGTAGCCAACTGCTACTTGGAAGGGTTTGGGATCTTTTTCCTCTTTTAACAACCTGATAGAATTGTCAATAAGAAAATACTGAGAGTAGCTGCTTGATGTAATGTGTCTTCCAGCTGTTGTATGTAAAAATATTTTTTTATCTCTCTCTCTCTCTCCTTCTCCCTAGAACAATGCAGTGATTTGCAATACATTCAGATATTTCATTATTCCTTTTTTTTTCCAATAATGGGTTTCAGCCCCAGATTAAACCCTTGAGAATAAAATATAATAGAATTATAGAATCACAGAATAGTTTGGGTTGAAGAGACCTCCCCAGCCCCCCCAGTGCCCCCCTGCCATGGGCAGGGACATCTGCCCCAGCTCAGGTTGCTCAGAGCCCCGTCCGGCCTGGCCTGGGATGTCTCCAGGGATGGGGAATAACCCCAGAGTGAGGAAAACTGCAACAGTAGATCTAGAAAAGAACAGTTACTTGTGTTCACAATTTCAGCAGAGCCCAAATAATTCTGTATCATGGCCAACACAAGCCTAGAACAAAACAGAGCTGCAGGTTTTGACTTGCACTTAACGCAGAGCTCAGTAAAAGATGAAATAGGGGACTGAGAAATATTAAAGGCAGTAATGGCCCAAGCCCAGTCTCGGTGCGATCCTCCTGCGGTGAGCCAAGCTTTGTCAAGTTGGGTTTGACCTCGTTAGCTCGCGGGGACACTTTCCAGGTGTGGAGCTGTGAGGGTGCGAGCCCAGCGCTGGCCATGGGATGCAAATACCAGCAGCGGGTGGTCGCCCCCTTTCTTCTCGGCTGTCAAAGTATTATCTTTGCTTGAGTGAAAACCACTTTCTTCTTGTCATATTTAGGGCACAGACAGCGGGTGTACAGTCAGAAAGGCTTCCTAATGTGTTGCTGTTAGCGAGTCATTAACACTGCCAACACCGTCCCCTCAATCAGTGCGCGGTAGCGTTTCAAAGGAAACTAAAAATTAATGTGCCCGAGTGCTCCTGACATTGTCTGGAAGCAGGTGCTGGTTCCCCGGCCTCCTCGAGCCGCTCCAGCCCCACCGAATGCCCCTTCAGACTCACGTAACAGCTGCCCCATGTACAGACTTTGCTTTCAGTCCCTGTTTATACCTTTGTGAAAAGTGGACTAAAAAAACTGTTAGACTAATGAATACTTGGTGTTTGTTTTATTAGAAGAAACCAAATAAATGGATACCCAGAATCAAGGCAAATCGATTTGCTACTGTAATTTTTACGGACCTAGAGATACTGTTTTGAAAATTTAAAATTTATTGAAATCCCTACAGTACTGGCAAATCATTTGTTTTCTTATTAATGAATATTGTTTATGCTGTTAGGATCAGAGCTCCAAATGAACAAAACCACTCACAAAGAACAGCGTGAAATGCACGTGATTTAGCTGCCGATGTTCTGAGTTAAGGGAAACCTTGTCCCAAGCTCACAGAAAACAAAAGCTTTGTCTCCCTCGGTTCCTGAGAGCTTCAGATCAGGACCCGCTTGCATAGCTTTTATTGTTGTGGAATTCCATTCCTGATTAACAGATGTTCATTTATGGGCTCCTGCTGTTTCCTGGAATATATTGCAGTGTTGTATAGAAGCTGTAATCATGTTATATTGTAATCAACAAATGTTAATCAGGCAACTCTTAGTTTTGCAGGTCCAAAATGAATTCTGTGTCTCATAGCATCTTTACAAAAATCGTTACAATAACCTTTAAATTTTAACCAGCAACCCAGAGAAGGTCTGTGGCATTTAAAGCTTGTCTCCAGTGGCTGACCCATCAACAAACAAATTCAGAATAAAGCAAAGCTCCCACCCCTCTCCTCACGTGATGGTACCATTGCAAGGACTCGCGGGCTCTCCGTGCTTCCAGGGCGGCTTCGGAGCTTTGGGCATGAGAAGGGGACGGTGGAGCAGAGTGGGTTGGTGCAAAGGGAACACCAGGTATCGGGTTCCTTCGTCAATGGTTCCTAGAGAATCGTACCATTCTCTTTGTGGTATTTTGTGCAAGGTGGGTTCAGCCAAGAAAACCTCTCCCTGTGGTCTGTCAGAGAATGGCTTTTCTCCTATGACCAGCAGAGGTGAGGAGTCTCATCTCCTGGTGTTTATTCCTGTAGCCGGTTCTTCTTCGTCCTGCTGCTTTGCTGGTATCGGGCTCCGGCTGTTGTGATGTTATGTTGTGATAATGGTTTGGTACCTGCGGTTACGCAGGCTGCGCTGGCTCTGCGGAATTTGCTGCTGTAATCTGATGGCCTCAATACTCTTCCTTTCAGTCCAAACCAGAACAGTTCTGGGTTTTTTCCCCCCAATGCTGTATGGTCGTTATTCATAGCAAGCCAGGCTGCATCCTGTACAAAAACTGAAGCGTGGCCGTATAGCTCTGTTTTCATTCACACACTCTGCTGTCATTGTGCCTTATTTCACCCTTATCAAAAACCTCACTGTAAAGGTACAAAGGCAATAATCAAGCAGAGGGACCTAGGCAGATCTTGGCAATATTAGTATGTGAACTAATTTGTGCTAAGGTTTAAAGGCTGTCTTTCATCTGGTATGAAGAAATCATGAGGTCCATGACAAGGAGAAGAGGAACACAACGTGGTAATTGGATTAGGTAATGGGTGCCATGGCCAGCCAGCCTCCGGCTCATGGGGATCACACACAAAGGAGCCAAACTGCGCCAAGACAAAAGATCAGCCTTCCACAGTTAATGGGTAAGGAGATATAAAAAGTTTAGTTTCCTAAGTGCATCCATTAAAGAAGTTCAAATGAGAGCTGCACAGTTGGATAGGAGTGTAAGATATTGCAGAGTTTTTGTGTAGACTGTGCAGATGGAGAGCGCTAAGAGCTACAGCTCTTTGCGAAGAAGTTTGGAAGAGGATACTGTCAGAAAGTGCATTACCTGTAAATGGAAACAGGTTTGGAGAATTCTGTAGGACTGTCAAAAGATCCACCTTCAGTCCAAAAATGTCAAAATGTTTTGAATTTAAAAATGACTTTTAATTTGGAATGACACAGTAAGAACGACGTCACTGTTTCAGTATTGTCAAAATGAAATGTTTTCCTTCATCCTAAACATGTGTTAATTCGTTGGGTCTTGAAAACACGGGAAAGGTCTAGCTTCGTGGCAGGTTGTAACAAATGCAAATCTCCCCTAAGAAGCAGAACTTACACCCTCTCTATAGAATGCTGATTGTCATGTTCACATCCACACCACCAGCTCTGCTCAAATCCATCCCTTTCCAACATCAACTGTTCTGTCAACAGGGAGTTTAGACAGAGAGCGCAGGGACCAGCCCGGGATCCCCTGCTCCATTTCAAGGTTTCCTTTGCAATCCTGACAGCCAGAGCCAAGTTTTTCTTTGTCAGCTCGATGTTCAAGGTTGCTTCTTGCTGTTGAAGGTTGCCTTGAGGTTCCATTAGCAGAGTTTACGTGGCACTGTCAACATCAAGTCACATCTGTCTGATGTCAGAGAGGTACCATTAAACTAAACGGCCTCGCCGAAAGGGTTTCGCGTGTGTAGGAGAGTGAGCAGGTGTGTAAAGGGAGCGCTCGTTACTTAGTGGAGCTCATTTACCGCCTGATTCAAGTCAAGGAACAAAAAGGTCATGTAAATGAGAAAGTGCTCCATCTGTTTTTATTATTCTCCAAGTCCAGTGCTGTGCTTTGTCGTGTTAAATTATATGCAGCAAGCCCCTGACAAAGGAGGTAAAACAATTCATTTGCCATTTGAGGTAGACTATTGTTGTTGTAAACAGTTTGATGGGCTGACATTGACGGTTTCCCCGAATTTAAATCTTACAGGCACCCTGAGGTTTTCTCAACATGACTGAGTTGCTCAACCTGAATTTTAAGTAGAATCCCTTTATGTGACAGTTGCCATTGAATGGTGTCATGGGGAGGGGTGGAAGCTCCGAAATGTCAAGTTGTCCCCAGGAAAGGCTCTGAAAGGCAGGTAGAGCGGGACCGCGCGTGCTTCTGATCGTCCTGCAGAGCCAGATGTCCACCGTGCTGGCTCCTTTCTTCCTCCTGCCCAGATTTTCTCTTTTGGAAAACATTTGAAGTTCACATAAATTAATTCTGGCCAAGTCTGACCAACTCCTGACTCAGAGGGATGTGATTGAATCAATGGGGGGATAATATTTTAAGAAAGAGAACGATGCAGATGTGACAGTGTAAAAGACGCAGAGATGAGGTTCTCAGGGACATGGGGCAGTGCCAGGGGTGGGGTAACGGTTGGACTCCATGATCTCGAGAGTCTTTTCCAACCAAAATGATTCCGTGAATCTATGATTCTATGCCACCTGTTTTGGGAGTGACAGATGGGTAAAGGACATGATGGCAACAAGTTCTGCAGAACACGGTGCCTGGCCACCTGCTGACGCTTTGCTTCCCGATGGCCCCTTGCTGTGGGGACACCAGGACATCATCCATGTCCCTCAGCAGGCTCTGGGCAAGAGACGGCACAAGCCCAGAAGGTTCATAGAGCCCCACGTACTGATGAGCTGGCCTGTGTCGCGCTAATTGGCCTTTTGGCAGTTGCCAATATAATGAGTGGGATTTTCCTGCTTTCGCCTCCATCTGGGCACCGCTTTTGAGGTCTTTCTTCTTCAGTCACTGATTTTCACCAAAAGTTTATGGACTTTGTACCTTTGATCCTCCTGTTGCTCTGCCACCAAAGCGTCTTTTATTTTCTTTTCTCTGATTTTCTCTTTCATTTTTCACTTGTCCGGTGAGCCAAGGGAGTAAACCACAATGTGAAAAAATGGCATAACATCCTCACCCAAAATTTTCCAGACTTTACTACTTAAAGAAATGGCTAAATGTTAATAATTTTCCATCCTGAAATGTCGTTTTTCGGTATGAACAACTTCTTGAAAAAAGAAGAAAACAGAAAATGTGATCAGACCTGCTAGCTGGCATCCCTCATCAACAATCTTCCCATTTTTCTTGCTTCTCAGCATCCCCTTTGCTTTCTGCCCCTCTCACTCACCTCCATCCACACCTGTCTCATATTTTCACCAAATGCCACAGGGACAAGGGACATGGTCACATCTGCTCTGAGAAATGCTTGTGCTGGACCACTGATGCCAGCGGAGGTCACCTTGGGGCCTCGGGCGACCATGTCCTGGGTCACGAGCCCACAACTGTGCCCTGGCTGCCTCAAAGAGCATGAATGCCACGGATTGAGCAGGGCCACCGTGTCCCGGTGTGTCCATCAGGGCCACCGTGTCCCGGTGTGTCCGTCAGGGCCACCCTGTCCCAGTGTGTCCGTCAGGGCCACCATGTCCTGGTGTGTCCGTCAGGGCCACCATGTCCTGGTGTGTCCATCAGGGCCATCGTGTCCTGGTGTGTCCGTCAGGGCCATCGTGTCCTGGTGTGTCCATCAGGGCCACCGTGTCCTGGTGTGTCCGTCAGGGCCACCGTGTCCTGGTGTGTCCGTCAGAGCCACCATGTCCTGGTGTGTCCGTCAGGGCCACCGTGTCCTGGTGTGTCCGTCAGGGCCACCGTGTCCTGGGTCCATCAGGGCCACCGTGTCCTGGTGTGTCCATCAGGGCCACCGTGTCCTGGTGTGTCCGTCAGGGCCACCGTGTCCTGGTGTGTCCATCAGGGCCATCGTGTCCTGGTGTGTCCATCAGGGCCACCGTGTCCTGGTGTGTCCGTCAGGGCCATGGGACAGACCAGCCATGGATTTGTGAGCTCTTGGCTGTCTCCACCGGTGCTTTGCAGGAGGTGACCCTGCAAGCGTTGCAGCTCCAGAAGAAGACACACCGGTGGCAACGTGGCCATGTCTGACTGCCCTTTCCACTCGGTGCACCCAGAGTCAACACATCACATCTGAACAGCTCCGTGTCCTGGTTAATAACAATATTCTTCTCCTAGAGACACCTTTTTCATCTGGTTTCTCTCCTCACTCTCCCAGCCTTGCTGATGGTCCATCATCCTCCATGTGATGGAAGTTGTTACCCTGACTGTTTGCAATTTTTGACCCCTATGACTCCATCCCACACTGCACTGATACGTAGTCCATCTCTGTTATCTCTGACTGTGACACGAGCCTGCTCCCTTTGAGCTCAGAGCGGTGGATTTTAACCAACCTTTATAACCGGTCATTCAGCCACACTTATTTTTGAGATCCAGATGTGTTTTGGTTGAATCCATCATGTCACAGTCATTCTCGGCTGAGCACTCAATCCTTTCTTCACCTCCAAACCCATCTCCTTGCTGGTCCCTTTGGCCTTTAAAATGAGTTTTCCTATGCAGCTGTGCAAGTTTTCCTCTCTGTTTAAGGTTTCTGTTCTCTCTTCCAGGGCACTGTTTTATGTTATTGACTCCCATGGAAAACATTTTGAGTTCTCGGTGGCCACCACAACCACTGTGTGACATGTGCTGCTATGCACAGTGTGTATCCAAGGCAGAGGGGCCAGGCTAACGTGAAGCTATAAACTTTATTTAGGCTGTAAGCGTTGGCTGATTTAACACATGGAGGTTCTGCAGAGTTTTGTCTTGGTGAAAGCAGATGTGAGTCCCATACCTTCCCCGAGTTACCAGCCTCGTGAGCTGGAGGAAGGACCGTTCGCTTGGCTTCACAGAAAGCACATTTCACCCCCCTCTCTGCATTTCCCACCATCCGCAGCCAATTCCTCTCTATTCCCACTTCTCCCACTCTTTTCCTGCCCTTCTTTCCTGGCTTTTAGTTGCAGTTCCTTCTCCTGTATCAATGCAAACATTTCTTTCCCGAGTTAGCAAAGTCATCTTGGAGATGATAGATTTTCATGTGATATATTCTTACAGGTCTCCGTGTAGCAGATTAGCACCCGTCAAATCTCTCTGCGGGTAACTCTCATTTCAGATAATTGGCAAAGATTTCTCTTTAAAGGTGTCTTGCTACTAATTTGGATGCTTTTTGAATTGAGTTCTCAGATAAGAACTGATAGTCCTACTGGATCCAGCTTGGAGAGGAGTGCTGGTATCTGCTTTACCAAGGTTAAAGCTTCATAAAGTCTGTAACCTCCTGGTTTTGACCCAACTACTGTATTTACAGTAGGTAACAGTATTGTAAGACTCTGGTTTTGCTTCGATCCAAAGAGATAACAAATGTCCTCAAATAATATTTCAAAATAATAGAATTGATTACAGAAACCTTGAAGCTGGTACATGGTCTGCGAATATGCGTGTACCTCTTTGTCATTGAGTGTGGTGTGAAGTTGAAATAAATTGTTATAGCTTCTTATTAGACAGCTTTTGCTTCCTCAGATTAATACCACAGATAATGTAGGTATATATATATTTAAAATTGACAGGACGTTTATTTCTCTTCCCAGTGGCAGAAATCCATTAGAAGTAAACAAATTCCTTGCTCTTATCAGGGTGCTTTGCGTTGTCTGCATTCAGAGATAACGCTCCGCGGCTTCATCGCTGGCATCGCCAGCGGTGTGGAAGGGACATCGGCTGCAAAATGAAGTTACAGCTGGCCGCACTGACTGGAAATTCATCTGAACCACATGTTGCATGAGAGGCTATGGTTCGCGTTCTCCTTTATACTTTTCCTCCACGCATTTGTAAAATTGCCGCAGTTTTCTGAGAGCTGGAGCTTTCAGGCGTTTGTCACAAGCACGGCGGGGTCAGAGGGGTTGTGCTGAGCCGCGAGTCAGTGCCGGTAATTAGTGAACGCTCCGCGGCTGCGGCCCCTTGCAACTGCTCGAGTTGTATCTGGGGATAAACCCATTAGACTTCCAGCGCTCAGAGATTTCCCCCTTACTCCTGCAGTCAATTTGCTTTCTTATTTCACCAAGTGAATGTGATCCTCTTTTCAAATCCTCTGAGAGATTCTACCCTGTGTTAAATTGCTTCCCTCGGACTGTCTGTTGTTCAGTTTCCTTACCATGTGATACAGGGTACAATAAAATGACTTTCAAGATAAAATATTTACGCACAGTCAGGGCGCAATGGTCATGGGAGAGCAGAAGAAAGGAATTACATTTGTAAAGGGGAAGAAAACTAGTGCGCAGCAAGACTTTATGGCATCCGCAAGACCTGCAGATTTATCCAGAGGTCTCATAAATGGGAATGATTTGCACAGTAGTTGTACGTTTATTCCCGCTTAGCTTCTGGCATCATCTAGCATCCTGGTTCACCAGGGAGTTTATAAGTATCAGTCAATCCTGTCATTTTGTGTTAGGAAAAGAGCTGAGCTCAAAAACAATTCCTCATACAATGCTCAAAAAAAAAGGAAAAGTCCAACCCAGAGTTAACTGCCGAGCAAGATCTGAGTGTACAGGATCCGTCCTGGTGTCAAGGAGGTTTGCAACACGGGAAATGAGGTGCATGCCCCGGGGTGGACGTGTCCAGTGGGTCGGAAATGGTGAAGCGTAGAATCATAGAATCGTTTTGGTTGGAAGACACCCTTAAGATCATCTGGTCCAACCGTAACCTAAATCTAGCACTAAACCCTGTCCCTAAGAGCCTCATCTGGAGTGGTCTGTCTTCTCTAGGGGAAGCGGGCTGAGAGGTATCATCTGGAGTAAAAGAGAGGTTTGGAGGAAGGGTTTGAGCCCTCTGAAACAGGGGGATATTCCGTCTTAGAGACGGTG